>NW_006921631.1:14990623-14998291 GCF_000298275.1 Orycteropus afer afer
AAAAAAAAAAAAGATGAAAGTAAGAAGCACAGCATTTAAAAAAAAAAAAAAAAAATCACAGACAGAAAAAAGAAATAACCTGCAGCTTAAGACCAGCTGAGTGAGGCATAACTATGAAGACATGAAAGAATCCCACACAACTCCTGCCCACATTAACAGAGATTCATTAGTAACCCAGCATCTGTAATTTTTATGGACCCCTCTTCCAAAGGCAGGAGTGCTGGATGGCGAAAATGGTTAAGTATGCAAGTCCTAGCTTAAAGCTTGATGGTTCGAACTCACCCAGAGGCACCTTGAAAGACAGGCCTGTCAATCTACTTCTGAAAGGTCACAGCCTTGCAAACCCTATGGAGCAGTTCTACTCTGCACACATGGGGTCGCAATGAGTCAGAACCTATTCAATGGCAACTAACAACAACTTCTAAAGGAATGTGTGATCTCAGGCAGGCCAACAGAGAGTACTAGAAAAAGTAGTAGGTTGGAGGGACCACAATGCTTTGCTTATAGAAGCTACAGCAATGAAGGCTCTGCCCATCCCCAGAATGTTGCCTAAACACTGGTGTGTCCTTCTCCTTTTCCTACCCAGCCCAGTAGCATTAACGGTTTCATACTCTGTCTGTCCCTGGGCTTTGCCCATTCCTTTCTCCTGCCTCTCATTTTCTTTTAATCTATTGTGAGATAACATTATCCTTCATCTTGATCATTTTTTCCTCTCTTATTACTGCTTTTGTTTGATTATCTTTTTCCTCCCATTTTATTGCAGGGCCCCTTATCAATCCAGCTGATCTTCCTTTATTAGAAGTTACTTCAATTTTCATTTCCTTCATCCCTCATTGTACCCATCTTGATTTAATGACTGCCCCTCTCAGATTTCACTTTTGCCAGAGCTTGGACACACAGTCCAAGATCTGCTTGTCACCATGACAGGTCCATATTTCACAGATGAGCCTTGCCACAAAATGATCTAGAAAGAAGTCTAGGATTCAAGAGACAGCCAAGCTTACCTCCTTGACTGCAGGCATAGAAATGAAAATACAGGAATGATGTCTAAGGTTTTTTCAAGGCACAAAATTATATAAATATCTAAATTATTCTACTAAGATTTAAGATATCTCAGATAGCCTACTAAGATATAAGATTTACTGTGCCTCTTTAAAAGTGTTAAAAAGCAAAGACATCACTTTGAGGACTAAGGTGCAACTGACCCAAGCCATTTTCAATTGTCTCATATGCATGTGAAAGCTGGACAAAAAAGAAGACCAAGAAAAATTGATATATATGAATTGTGATGATCGCAAAGAATATTGAATATACCATACCATGGACTGCCTGAGGAACTAATTAATTTGTCTTGAAGAAAGGATAGCCCGAATGCTCCTTAGAAGCAAAGATAGTAAGACTTTGTCTTGCTTACTTTGGACATGTTATCCGGAGGGGCTGATCTGGGGAGAAGGACATCATTCTTGGTAAAGTAGAGGGTTAGTGGAAAAAAAAGGAAGACTCTCAACAAGAAGGACTGACACAGTGGCTACAACAATGGGCTCAAACACAGCAATACCTGTGAGGGTGGCATGGGACCATGCAATATTTCGTTCTGTTGCACATGGGATTGCTATGATGGCTGACTTGATATCACCTAACAACAACAGAATAAGAAATAAGCAATGAATTGAGTTTAAAATCTAGTGAGATCCAGACAAATACATATTTATCTCTTGAAAATCTAGTTAAGGCCCCCTCATGAGCTATCTCACAGTAGCTAATTTATGTTTTCATTCACAACCATTAAGAAGTTCTTTCTTATGTCCCACCAAAATCTCCTCTGCTTCACTTGAATCACCCATAAACCATCAAATAATAAATGCTATAAATGCCAAGCACTTTGCTCAGTTAATTTCCTCTTGTTCAGTACTTGACAGGCAGGCAATAAACAGGCCAGTATTCCCCATAAAATAATAACACGAAAATCCTTTCATATACTTGAAGGCTTTAATGATTCTCCTCCATCACTCTTAATTTCTCCAAAATAACCATCACCTGCTGCTGGCTTTTAAAAACTGAATTTATTAGCACGGGCTTCCAATTCTTTCTCCTCTGCTTTTTTGTTATCTGAGTTCATACAGTGAGACTGTTTACATCCTCTTGGTTTTGTCTATCCTTCCCACATTTCTGAGGATTCTCAGGCTTCCTGAAGACTCTTGCACAGGGAGAAAACCCTACAGAGCCAGAGAGCAAAGAGAAAACAAACACACCACTAACAGGAGGGGAACTGCTTGGACTGGTGTATGCTGGGGACCCCTCACCTAGAAAGTTGCATCTTTCTCCTTTCTCATCAACAATTTACCCTCTTGCTTTCAAGACGATTAATAACCTCCCTTCAAGTGGTATGTGGAGAGGAGGTTAGGTACAAATCATAAACAAAGGTTCACACCCTTCCTTTATCCACTCCCCTGTGGATTTTGTGGCATAAAAGGAAGAAGTAGTAGAATAAAGCCACAAAGTTTCAATTGAGGTTCCAACTCTCTGCTTTCTTGAAGCCACTTAAGAGGCTGAGTCTTTGTTTCCTCAATTGCAAAACAGGATGAGAGGAGGGTCCAGGATAGTTATGAGAATCAAATGAAATAACTTATACATAATGCCTGGCACAAAGTAGGTGCTCAAAAAAATATCCAGTAAGTCAAAGTGATCAAAAAAGAGTATTTGCTCTTTTAGTGTTTACCATGTGCCACACACTGCTATGAGCACTTCACATTTAAAAAACCATTTAGGATTCAAAATGGAGTCTTGCCAGTGAGCAGCATGCTTCCCCCCAGCCCCCGGCATCTAAAGACTTTGAAAACTAAGTACAACAGTTTGAATCAGGAACTTTGATACTCTAAACAACTCACTGAATCAGAGTGTACCAAACACAGAAGACCAGAATTAGAGGAAAGACACAGGGAGATTATTTAGGAAAAAGCTACTAGCAGAGGACGGATGGGCACCTGAGAGAGACCATTGCAAACTTTCCTGGGGCAGTCACTGTCTGCCAGGTGAGGGTGGTCGCCTGAGATTTCCAAGCCAAGAAGGCATACCAGCAGCATACCAGCGACCACTACAATATTCCAGCGGGCAGCAGCAGAGACCTGCCTCCAGCAGCTGATTTTGTCGGTAATTTGGGTCATCTGGGTCATCTGGGTGCGGGCAGGCATGGGCAGCACTGCTGAGATTCAGGCGGAGATCTCACTGTTGCACCAGAAAGGCTAGCTCCCTCCCCTCCCAGAGGATCACAGAGCGGGCTTGGGTCAGATTGGGAGACTCCATGCTTTTCTTTGCCATGGATATCAGGACCACGGGTCACTAGGAGGTACTCCCCTGACTCCAATACAGCTGAAATTGCATGCATCTTTGGCACCGCAGGTGGATGGTATCACAGACAAACTCCAGAGCTGGCTATTAGTGGTCTGGCGGGATTGTGTGAGCACCAAGGGCAGATGGGGCATGGAGAGCAAAGAAACCGCAGCTGAGTGTAATCCTGTGAATTCTGCCTTGGAGCTGTGCTTTGGCTCTGTGGGGCCGCGGAGGGGGGGGGGTGTCTTTGAGTGTGCCTGATATTGGAGGAAATTTGTGACCCTCTAACAACAGGAATCTTTCCTGAGGTTGAGCCGTGGTCTCGCAAATAAATATGTCATCAATAACAGCCTGCTCAAAGCCCTAGAAACCAACCCTAGCAACACCAAGCTTTCCTTCTTATGCTCCCACCTTCTCCGCCAATAACTTCACTCATTAAATAGAAGAAACCATATCCAACCAATTACCATAAAACCTCCTGCTGCGAACTCTAAACCCTCTTTACGAAAAACAGAAACACATATCCACACTACACACAGTGATTAAACCATCACAAAGAAAACAGCACAGAGACCCAACACACCTGAATAATAAAATAAAACACACCAGCTTCATCTTTTAAAAATATTAAAGCATAAAACCAAGACAAAACAAATCAACACGTAACCAGCAGCTAGAGACAACCTAAAGAGAGAGCGCTCTACCAGATTCCAAGGGCAGAAGAAGTTCTGGTTCCCAGTAACCTGAAGAACTCTCCAGACCTGCACTACACGACTTAAAACGTCCTAGTTTACACCTTTTTTTAATTTAATTTTTTATTTTTTTCTTTCACTCGTGGTTAACCCCGTTCCTTGTTTTCTTCTTTTTTTTTCCTGTTTGTTAGTTTGTTTTCTTTCTTCATTAGTCTCCTTCTCTACCTTTTTTCTCTTAGTGACCTATCTCCAGATATTGCATATATATCTGTTTTCTTCTTCTTTTCTCCACTTTTTCTTTTTTTTGGTTACTGTTCCTGTATGATTTCAGGATGCATTTTTTGTCTATGTGATTTTAGTTTTTTCGATGGTTATTCAATTGTAATTTTTGCCTAACTGAGTGGGAGACAGCAACAGTCCCCATAAGACACAAGTATACCCACACCTCCTGCAACTTCACTTACTGAGCAAGAGCCAGCATCCCCTTCTCCACCAACAGGCCAACGATAAAAAACCACCAAGAAGAGCCTGAATAACCCTTAGCTGCTCTTCACAGACAATTAACAGAGATCTTAATACAATACCATGATGCCTCGGAGACAACAGACCATCACAGTCCACACAAAGAAGTAAGACAAAGTAGTAGAAACAAGGGAACAGGTTACAGACTCAGAACACATCCCGGAGGAAGAAGCAGCATTGGAACTCTCTGACAAGGAATTCAAAAGAATTATATTTATGCATCTTCCAAGGACTGAAAGATAGACCAAAGAAAACACAGAAAAACCTTAGAAGAATTTTAGAAGAAAATACAAGAACAAAATGACAAAATAAATGAAAAATTAGAAATGATTCTAAATCTACAGATAAAAATACAGAAGATTAATACTAAATTGTCAGAAATAGATAATATACTGAAAGGACAAAGGAGTAGAATTGATGCAATAGAAGACAGAATTAATGAGATTGAAGACAAATACCTGAATACTTCCTTGGAAAGGGATCAGTCAGAAAAAAAATCAAAACAAAATGAAGAAAGCCTATGGTTCATGTGGGATACCATCAAAAGAAATAATCTACGTGTCAATGGAATTCCAGAACAGGAAGAGAAAAATAAAACCATTGAGAAATTCGTCCAAGATTTGCTGGAGGAGAACTTCCCTGATATGATGAAAGAGGAGAACATACCCATCAGGAAATCCAATGAACCCCAAATAGGATAGACTCCAAAAGAAAATCACTGAGACCTATCATCATCAAACTCACCAAAACCAAGGACAAAGACAGAATCCTGAGAGCAGCACAAGAAAAACAAAAAGTTACCTACAAAGGTCAGCCAATAAGAATAAGCTCTGATTTCTCAGCAAAGTCCATGCAAATGAGAAGACAATGGGATAATATACATAAAACCTTGAAAGAGAAAAATTTTCAACCAAGAATTATATACCCAGCAAAACTGTCCCTCAAATATGATGGTGAAATTAGGAGATTTCCACATAAGCAGAAACTAAGGGAATTTGTTAAAACCAGACCAAACTTACAAGACATGCTAAATGGAGTACTTTGATCAGAGAACCAAAAATAGCAAATATCAACAGACCATTAATACACAAGATGACATATCCCAGAAATCACAGCTATGGGCATAGCCCAAATAAAATGAGCTTACAATATTATAAACAGGGAACCAAAGACATCAATTGGCAAGTGAGGACAACTACAAACAAAAAGTGCGAAAAGACTGTGTAGTTACAGAACTTCTAAATGGTGAGGAAGTTAAGAAAGTTGCAAGACAGAATGGACTGTTCTAAACTCAGGGAGAAAATTATAAATCATACGGTAACCTCAAAGAAAAATTATAAACATTCATATTACAATAAAAAAGAGGACAAGCACAAATACTCAGCAAACACTAAAACAACAGCAACAAAGAAAATGATAACAGGATTCATAAGCATAATGAGCTCAGCACAGAAAATAATATGGAACAAAGAAACCAGGGACACCAGGGACATAACAAAATGACAGCAACAAATTCAAACTTATCAATAATTACTCTGAATGTTAATGGATTAAATGCACCACTCAAGAGATGGAGAGTTGCAGATTGGATAAGAAAATTAAAAACCACCAATATGTTGCCTACAAGAGACACACCTTAGAGATAAAGACATAATAGACTAAAAATCAAAGGCTGGTAAAATATATATCAAACAAATGGCAACTTTAAGACAGCAGGAGTGGCAATATTAATTTCTGATCAAATTGACTTTAAGACAAAAACCACATACAAGACAAGGAAGGACATTATATAATGATTAAAGGATCAATTGAACATGAAGATACAACCATAGTAAATATCGATGGACCCAATGAAAGGGCCCCAAAATACATAAATCAGACTTTAAAAGAGTTGAAAAGCCAAATAGATGACTCCACAGTCATATGGGAGATTTTAATACACCACTTTCTTTGAAAGATAGAACAACTGGAAAAAAACTCAATAAAGATGCAGAAGAGCTAAATAATACACTACACCAACTGGGCCTTATAGATAGCTACAGAGCACTTCACCCAACAGCAACACAATATACATTCTTCACCAGTGCACATGCAACGTTTTCCATGACAGACCATATGTTAGGCCATAAAGCAAGCCTTGATAAATTTAAAAACATTGAAATACTGCAAAGCATCTTCTCTGATCATAACACTATCAAATTAGATATCAACAATAAGAAGATCAACAGAAAAAGAGTAAACATATGGAAACTGAACAATACCATCCTAGAGAAAGACTGGGTAAGAGAAGAAATAAAAATAGAAATTAAACAATTCTTTGAATCAAACAAGAATGAAAACACAACATACCAAAATCTTTGGTATACAGAAAAAGCAGTGATCAGAGGCCAATTTATAGCAATACATGCACACATCAAAAAAGAAACAGCCAAAATCAACATTTTAAACCAACATCTCCAACAATTAGAGAAAGAACAGCAAGAAAAGCCCACAGTCACCAGAAGAAAGGAAATAATAAAGATTTGAGCAGAAATCAATGAAACAGAAAATAGAAGGGCTATAGAAAAAATCAATAGGACCAGAAGTTGGTTTTTTGAAAAGAATCAATGAAATTTACAATCCTCTGGCAAATTTAACAAAGGAAAAGAGGGAGAGAATACAAACAACATGAATAAGAAATGAAATGGGTGACATCACAACAGAACCAACTGAAATAAAGAGGATAATTTCAGGATACTACGAAGAACTGTATTCCAACAAATTTGAAAATCTGGAAGAAATGGACAGATTTCTAGAAACACACCATTTACCTAAACTAACACAGAATGATCTGGAAAAGTTGAACAGGCCCATCACAAAAGAAGAAATTGAATAGGTCATCAAAAAAATTACCAACTAAAAAAAGTCCTGGCCCAGACGGTTTCACCGGAGAATTCTATAAAACATTCAGGGAAGAACTGATACCAATCCTACTCAAACTATTCCAAAACACAGAAAAGGATGGAATCCTCCCTAACTCATTTTATAAAGCAAGCATAACCTTGATACCAAAACCAGGCAAAGACATCACTCAGAAGGAAAACTACAGATCAGTATCGCTCATGTATACAGATGCAAAAATCTT
>NW_006921631.1:14999903-15027264 GCF_000298275.1 Orycteropus afer afer
CTCTAGAATTTATAGAAAACTCCAACACCTCAATAACAAAAAGACAAACAATCCAATTTAAAAATGGGCAGAAGACATGAATAGACACTTCACCAAGGAGGATATTCAAGCAGCCAACAAACTTATGAAGAAATGATCATGATCACTAGCTATTAGAGAGATACAAATCAAAACAGCAATGAGATACCATCTTGCTCTAGCACTAGTAGCAGAGTTCAATGAGACAGAAAATAACAAATGCTGGTGAGGATGTGGAGAGATTGGGACTCTCATATACTGCTGGTGGGACTATAAACGGTACAACCATTGTGGAAAGCAGTATGACGATTCCTTCAAAAGTTGGAACTAGAAATAACATTTGACTCAGCTATTCCATTACTAAGTATACACCCTAAAGAAGTGAGAGCCATGACAAGAACAGACATATGCACACCCATGTTCATCACAGCACTATTTACAACAGCCAAAAGATGGAAATAACCTAGGTGTCCATCAACTGAGGAATGGATATCCAAACTATGGTACATACACACAGTGAAATACTATGCAACCCTAAAGAATAATGTAGAATCTGCAAAACACTGCATAATGTGGATGAACCTGGAGGACATTATGCTCCGTGAACTAAGTCAATCACAAAGGACAAATATGGTATTAATCTGTTATTGTAATAGTCAAGGAAATGCTTATCTATGGAAGGTCATTTTCTTTGTTGGTTACCAGGGGTGGGAGGGGAGGGGAGGGAATACTGTTAGAGAGATAGAGATAAGTTTTGATTTAGGTGAAGAAAAGGGCAGTGTACCAAATGTGAGTGATCAATATAGTGGCATTGAGGAAGAGAAAGACATAGAAAGGTATGTGGGAAGTATAGACAACAAAGATGAACCCTTTTGCACATGTAGTACGGCGTGGTCAGTGAAGGCGAACAAACAAAAAATATGGCTGGATAGATGGGTGGACAGGCTGAAATATTAGGTATGTATATGAAGTGAAGAGTGCACCCAAGAACATGTATAGCATTGATTGAAAGTAGTTCAATAACTTTGTGTATGATCCAAATTCCCAGGTGTATAATGGGGCTGACAAGGGGCAAGGTTATAGTCACTGCTTGGTCACAGCCAGTTACCCAGAGGGACTGAGTAGTTGAACCTGTGGGCTTGGGACCATAGTCACAGAGGACATCAAGCTCAATTGGCATAACATACTACACAAAAAACATTGTTCCACCTCCTACTGTGGCAAGTAGTGACTGAGATCTTAAAAGCTTGCAAGCTGCCATCTAGATGCAACGATGAGTCTCTCCTCATCCAGAGCCAAGAAGAATGAAGAAAACCAAAAATTCATGGAAACAATTACTAGCGACTGGTACATCATCTGATCTTCAGCCTATATGACTATGGGACCAGAAGAAATAGATGGTGCCCAGCTATTACTGTCAACCAGTTGGAAGAGGATCTTTGTAGGAGATCCTGGATAGACAGGGAGAACAATGTGGAAAATACATATCTCTTTTGTTGTTGTTATTGTCCTAAAGTCTTATTAGCAGCCTGCAAATTAAGGTACATGATCCCTTATAGTAAAGAAAAAGACTCAAAATCATTTTGGGGAAAAAAAAAGCAGGGAATAGGTTTGCTGGCCCGAGGGAGCTTGGTGGAACCACTGAGACTATGGTCCCTTGCTGCCCTTCAGGTCTGGAATTGAACACACACCTGTGGCTTCCAGCCAAACAATAGACAGGCATATCAGTTGAGCATTTACTTGAGGTAGATACACTCCTTGGAGAGAATAAGCATGAGAGAAAGAAAGGCTGCTTATGCACAGGGAGACAGCTCAGGGGGTAGGAGTGCATGGAGAGATGGACACAGGGAAGAGGTAACTATCAGGAAGAAGTGAGAGGGGAGATGTTGCATTGTGCTAAATTGTGGTCAATGTCTTGATACAAAGTGTATGTGAACTGCTATATGGAAAGTGTATTTGCACTGTAAATTCTCACCCAAATCACACACACACAAACCATTTAGTCCTCACAAAACCTTAAGGGGCAAGTACTATTATTATCTCTATTTTACAGATGAGGAAACAGAGAGGTTGTCTTTTTCTTTACTATAAGGGATCATGTACCTTAATTTGCAGGCTGCTAATAAGACTTTAGGACAACAACAACAACAAAAGAGATATATATTTGATATTCTTTCAATTTCCAATCACTTTTCAATGGTTTTCTGGTTTTACTTTGGAAGGCTGGGGAGTGGGAGGATTGGGAAGACAAAAGTAGCCAGGTGCAGGGGAAGAGGGATGTAAGGAGAAGGTGGTGAAGACAGAAGGTCCTTGCTGGAGAATTCTCATCATGGTTATTTGTTGTATGCTGGTAGCTCTCTTTTCCCATTGTCTATCCCCTCATCTCCCAAGAGCAACTGTTGAAGTGAGTACAATGTCTTGGGCTGGTTCAGCACAGTCTTTATTTCAGAAAACACATGTGTTACTTTGTATCCAGCCCACTCTCTGGCCCCACATCTGGCTCTCCTGATGTGGGGCCAGAGCCAAGCATGGTTCAGAGGCTGCCCTTGAGGAGCTCAGAGTACAGAATGATGGAACAGAGAGCTACTAGATGTGGAGGAGGATGCAGCTACCTGCTGGTGGGAAGCCCTTCAGAAGGCACACAGTGGAGGTGCCATCTGAGATGCATCTTTAAGAACAAGTGGGAGCAGTAGGGACTGCAAGGTGAGGAAAATAGCATTCATGGTCCTAGCAGAAAACAGATCATTTGAGTAATCTGAGGAGGGTTGTGCACATGGTTAAATGCTCAATTATTAATGAAAATGTTGATAGTTTGAACTCACCTAGAGGTGCCTCAGAAGAGAGACTTGGCAACCTACTTCTGAAAAATCAGCCATTAAAAAACCTGTTAGCACAGTTTTACTCATGGGTCACCATGAGTCAGAATCAACTTGACAGCAATGATTTCGTTTTAGATTTTATTCACAAAGGTAAGGGCAGAGTGCAGAGAAACTGCAGAAGACAGTGTAGTACCCACCCCAGGGAGCTCTATGCATCCCAAAGCTTGAGAGGGCAAGGACAGCAAGTGGTTACTGGATCTCACAGAGAAAGAAGAACAAACTTGGCAGAAGCCCCCATGATGGTGAAGCAGCAACAGATGTGGTCTCCACAGGCTGCCTCCTGGGCACAGAGCAAGGTGGAGGGGACAGAGGATCTGGAGGGGCAATGGAAGGCTATCTACATAGAGACAGAAGAGGGCAAATGATTCCTAGCAATGGAAACTGTACATGGAAAGCCATGGACTCACAAAATGGTGTGGTTTGCTTAAGAGCACAGGGTGTGTGGAGGGACTGGTAAGAGATGAGAATAGAGAGGGAGGGTAGGGCCCCCTGTGGAGCTCAGACTTCACCTTGTGGGCTCAGAGCACCAATGAGGGTCTGTCCAGAGGAAGAGCACAGTTGGCAGTCATGGTAGTGTGAAAGATGGATTGAGGAGGACAAGGGTAGAAGAATGGAGACCAATAAAGAGGTTACTGAGATATGGAGTGTTTGGGAGTGGGAAGAATCTGGGCCTGGTGATTGTCAGTCATAAGAGCTGGGCTCCATCCCTGCTTTGCTGCTTACGATCATGAGACTGCACGGGTTAGTCTTTTAATCTCTCATGTTTTAGTTTTCTCATCTACAAAAATGGGTGCTATCATGAAGATTAGAAGCTAAGTAAGTGAGGAACAAGCCCAGGGCAAGGTGAATGGCACTGTGGAGTTACGCAGCGCACAGTCTGTGTGGCCACATTGATCAGTCTTTTTCAAGAAAATATGAAAGTCAAACTAAGGCAGCAGCAGAGAGAAAGCATAGGAGATGGATTCAAGAGCCTTTTCTCTGGATATGAGGATAAGGAGAGGGAAAGGAAAGATCCTGAGCTGTATTACTTGGATCACTGTTGTTGTTGTTGTTTGCAGTCTTCAAGTAGGCTCAACCCATGGCAACCCCATGCACAATGGAATAAAATGTTGCCTGGTCTTGAGTCATTCCCATGATTGGTTTCAGATCAGATCACTGTGATTCATAGGTCTTTAACTGGCTGATGTCCAGAATTAGATTGCCAGGCCTTTCTTTCTAGTTTGTCTTAACTTAGAAACTCTGTGGAAACTTGTTCAGCATCAATAACAACATGCAAAGCTCCACTGGCAAGAGGAGTGATGGTTGCATATGAAGTACACCGGCCAGGAATCAAACCTGGGTCTCCAGAATGGAAGGTGAGAATTCTACCACTAACCCATCAATGCCCTTTGAATGACTAGGTAGATAGATTAAATATTAGCTGGGTCAAGGGACAAAGCTCCAATTTTTGTAGATAAGTAAAATTAAAGGAAGCTGGGGGGACAGAGAAGGAGGAGGAAGAGTGTGGTCATACACATGTCAACTTTTGAGGAGCCACCAAAGCACTCAGATGAATTTGCCTACAAGACAGCTGGAAAAAAAGCTATCAAGGAGAAAGACACAGATTTAAGAGTCATCAGACTTGGAGAATGGTTAAAGCCATGAGAACTATGAACTCCCCTGAGGACTGAGTAGAACAGGAAGAGAAAGGGCCCAAAGAAAGAACTAATTGGCAGAACAGGAGTCAGTAAGAAACACTAAGTAGAAAAAAACAGAGAGATCAGATCAGAGGAGGTACAAGTCAAAATCATCATGGAAGCCAAGGGCAGAGACAGTCTCAAGGAAGAGGGAAAGGTCCATAGCATGAATGCTTCAGAGACTGGACTAACCATGAGCCAGGGATTGAGCAACTGAGATCTCAGTGGTGACCTTAGCAAGAGCAGTCTCAGAAGAGTACGTGGGGAGCCAAATTATAATGGGCTGAGAAATTAGTGGGATTTTTGGAAATATACACAGCAAATGCAAAATTATTCTAAAAAGTGAAAGATTGTTCGGCTTGAGGGATATCTTTTCTTTCAGCCTATTTATGGGCTTAAAAAGAAGGAATAAGACAGGAATAAGCTCAAGATGCAGGAGAAAAAATAGAGGAAATGATGGCTCAACATACAGACAGAGGCAGCAAGGACAGGGTCTGAGGAATTTGCCTCAGGAAAGAGGAGGTGGCACTCCCTCTGGGCACTACTACCAACCTGCCACAAAGGTGGGGGCTAGTCTCTCTCCTCTTCTTAGAGAGCATTTGGTGGCCTTTCCAGAGTAGCTACGTCTTTCCCTACTAGAGAGTAGAGGCTGTTTTGATGTAGAAGAAGGAGAACTGGGGCTGGTTGAGGCAAGAAGGCAGGATAATTTTTTAGCGAAGTATTCTGAATAAAGCAAAAGTTGCTCTAACTGCTCCAGACCTACATTTCACCTATCCCTTACTTAACTCCCTTTCCAAAGGGTGGGGATAAGTACCAGAGACGTGACAAAGCTCAAAAGGAAAGTCCATGCGGTAAGAAATATTTGTTGCAATCTTCTTTGACGGGAGATGAGTATTAATTCATCCTGACACTGACAACCTGAGTGATGAGGCGCTTGCAAATCCATGGAAAGTGGGAGGTATATAATAGAAGGGGTGGGGAGGCCTGGTCAGTGCCTCCCTTGGGAGGCTCTCTTGGGATCTAGTTTCTGAGCACTTGCAGTGTCTCTTACTTTCAGCTTGTCAAATTCCTCTTCATCAGCTAAGACATAATCGTTTCCTTGGGGCTTTTTCCTTCCTATCAGTGAACAAAGGAGATTGGGAGGGATCTGGATCCCTTTTGCAAAGAAAAGATTTTTCCCTTTCTCTTTACACCCTTTCCCCCAACCCTACACACTCATTTAATCATCTTTGGGATTGAGGACAGAGAAGATCAGACCACTGGCCCATTACCTAGGTGGCTGCTACAACTTTGGAAAGAGGGGCACTAGCCATCCCCACCTTCCCCAGCATTCAGGACCTCCTTCAACCATTAAGATTAACTATGTGGAAGATGGGGCAATCTACTTCCATAGTGACACCGCCTCAGAAATCCAAGGAGGGATTGCTAGGAGTTGGGTCCAACTCGAGGGCACATAGCAACAACAACAATGGAAGACAATCAGTTCACATGAAGATCACATCCATCAGGGGTGCCCTTCTGAGCTCTTCTTGCTTCCCAACCCCCCACCCAATCTTTTATTGGGGCCATAATAAAAAGCAAAATGTACCATTTACCATTTATTATCATTTGTCCCATCCATCCTCTGATTATTATAAATTATCAGTAAAAACTGCAACAAGTGGGACAAGAGATGAATTCAAAGGCTATGATCATCCACAAAAAAGATAACCAGCCCTTGAAGCAAAGAGCTAACTGCAGGGCAGTAACAGAGGCCAGGGCTCGTGGCATCCTTGCCAAGTAGAGGAAGGAGGGTGTATAGTTCCAAAGCCAGATTTGCTCAGTGCTTAATCCCACAGCATCAAATGGTGTTGGGCACACTCCCTGAGCAAAATTGAACAAGGTCACTTGACTACCCTTGTTTCTCAGAGTTCCCAGCTGCAACAGAACACTATAATAGTTATTTGTGTGTTTCTTATTATCTTCTGGGAGCTCTGGTGACGTAGTGCCTAAGGTCTTTGACTGATAACCAGAAGGTTGATGGTTCAAACTCACCAGTCACTCCTCAGAAGGAAGACTGGGCAATCTACTTCTGCAGAGATACTGCCTTGGAAACCCAAGGAGAGGTTGCACGAGTCAGAGTATTATCTTCTATTAAAACCTGCATTCATGATTTTGTAATGTGATCTTCCTCAAGAACTTTCATGTCTTAGGCTGTATTGTCTATAGAAGCAAAACCAGTGAAGCTTATATGTGTATATATACATATATGTACACGTACCTATACACTATATATACGGGGAGAGAGAGAGAGAGAGAGAAAGAGAGAGAGAGAGAGGGAGAGAGAAATGTATCTCAGGGAAATGACTCACACAGTTGTAGCTGTAGAAGCTGGCAAGTCCCAAGTTTATGGGTCAAGTCTCAAGCAGGAGGCTTCTCCTAACTCATGCAACTGCAGGGCTGACGAACCCAAGATTGGCAGGCAATATAGCAGACTGCTGGCTTTGGTGGATGACGAATCTAAGATCAGCAGGTAAAATGGAAGACTGCTGGCTCACAGGCTGTGAAGGCAACAATTCTAAGATTGGCAGGCAATACAGTAGGCCACTGGTTCAGCTCCAGAAACTGAATGATAGTGTGCCAGGATGCAGATTCAGCAGAAATCCAGAGAATGTTCCCAGGATATCCCTATTTATATATATCAGAAACAGACCACACCCCTCAGGAAACTTCTTTCAACTGACTGGCTGCTCATAGAACATCTTATCATGAATGTGATTACATACATCAGATCTAACCATAGGGGATGACTACATCACAATTGCTTAAACCACTTAGAATCATGGTCCAACTAAGTTGACGCACAGCCTTAACTATTAAACTACATATATGGGTTGCACTCAAACAACTAAAATAAACTCTGTCGAGTCAATTTGACTCGTAGCAACCCCTCCCTGGGTTTCTGAGGTGGTATCTCTATGGAAGTAGATTGCCCAGTTTTCCTTCTGAGGAGTGACTGGTGGGTTTGAACCACCAGCCTTCTAGTTAGCAGTCAAATGCCTTAGGCACTATGCCACCAGAGAAGCAGCAGCATTGAAAAAGGTCTGGGGAGCTTTCTGGCACACCTGGACCCTGCATGTAACTGAGTCTTCATTCAGCAGTCTGCCATGTTGTCTGCTGATCTTAGGATTGTTCCTGGACTTCACCCAGTGTCCTGCTGTGTTGTTTGATAATTTTGGGACTGTGCCATTTCACTTGTCAACCTTGGGTTTGTCAGCCTCAGCAGCCAGCAGCTGCCTGAGCTAAGAGATGCCTCCAGCTTCAGTGGGCCAGGAGCAAGAGGCAGAGCTAAAGCCCATGGGACTTCACCCAGTCCCTAGAGCTGGTACTTCGAACTCATAACTCCAGCCTCCTGAACTGTACAAGAATAAACTGTTTGTTAACGCTACCCACCTGTGGTATTTCTGCTAGAGCGGCACTAGAGGATCAAAACAGGCTCATAATCTGGCTACCCCCTCACAGGTGAATTCCTCCTAACTGTGCCAAGACACAAAAAAATTCACATTCTTCTCAATGTTATCCATAATTTGTTATGATCCACACAGTCAAATGCTATTGCACAGTGTATCCAGCCAGGCTATTGGACAGAGCACTGCAACACAGCATCTAGACTAGCATCTAGTACAACATGCTCAAGCTGCTCAAGTTCTGGCATTGTCCCATTACAATCCTATAAACTATCAATCTATATGGAAGGTTTGTCAAACAGAGGCTACACCTCCAAATCAAGAGCAATCTTTATGTATTTACCTTTGGTATTTATCTTGGTCACACAATAGCCCTCCTCCAGGGACATAACATGACCCTCAGCTATACAGTATGCTGAGTGCCCCATAATTAATGTGATTCCAAGGATTCAAGGGGTACCATAAAGGCTGCTCCTATACAGATCCTCTCCCCTTATCATCTGAAACTATCAATATGAAGCTGATTCATTTTAAATAAGACTCTTCTAATGAGACAAGTATGCCTCCTGGGCTGATAAAGTAAAATCCATTAATCATTCACACATTAAATTATTAAGAAAGTTAGACTGTTTTGTTTTCTCTCTTCCTACTACTACTTGAGGAGTCTCTGTGTGATATAATGAATCACCTTATAGAGAATAATTTGGCCTCTGTCCTTCATTCCTGATAGATGATCTCTGGAATTTCCTGAGTAACTGAGGTGCCTTTTATGATTTAGGCCTAAAGACTATACCAGAGGATTTGTCCTAATGAGTGATGGACTGGTCAAACCAAAACTAACCCATGGCCTGATACCAGGTGACCTTAGGAAAGAAAGGGAGCATGATTCATTGAAAACTCTTTTGAGCACAGTTCTACTCTGACACACATGGGCTCACCATGAATTGGAATGGATTCAATGGCAACTGGTTTTTTATTCCTGTGTAAGAACTAGGATAATCAATGATAAGCCTTCATGACTTTGGATGCACAATATTCAAAGATGGCTTACAATGTTTATTGGTACCAGGGACTCTTCCCTTGGAATTTATGAATGTATGGAACTATGAGGTCCATCAAGTCTCCTAAAATTCAAAATTTTTCAAGTATATTAACTGCTAACAGAAAGGCTGGTGGTCTGAACCTTCCCAGTGGTTCCATGGCAGAAAGACCTGGTGATCAGCTTCCAAAAAGATTACAGCCAAGAAAATTCTATGGGACAGTTCTAGTCTGCCACCTGGGTCGCTATGAGTCAGAATCAATTCAATGGCACCCAACAACGATATCAGTACAATAATTATTTTGATAGGGAAAGCATCCACAGTTTTCACCAGATCCTCAAAGGTGTCTGTCTCTCAGATAAGGTCAAGACTACTCAATGGGCACCCAGGCGAGAGTCTACTAGGCAGCAAGGAGAGCAGTCAAAGAAGGGGCCTCTCTCTTACTTTGCACAGCAATTCCCCTTTGAGAATTTTCAATGCTTTGCACACATTCTATTCCCTTTACATAATTAAGGAGAAAACCAAGCACAGACTAATGAAATTTGAAACCAACCAATCATTTAGTAGGAGAATTGGGACTAGGCCTGGTTTCTTTGCCTCTTGGCACTCCCCTGTTTCTTGCTCCACTGGGTAATTCTTTCTCTAGTAGACAGTGTTTAATTATGCAAAGTTTTCTAAATTTGACCTAATTGGATTTTCCATCATTATTAGCATAAAAGATGTCTTCTAAGGCCAGGCACAGAAAGAGTGATTCAGAGGTTTCACTCTGTGACTGTCTTCAGCTTTCTACTGGTCTATTCACTCTCTGGGAGCTCTGGTGGCATAAGGGAGCTCTGGTAGTATAGTGCTTAAAGGATTTGACTGCTAACCAGAAGGTTGGCGGTTCAAATCCACCAGCCACTCCTCAGAAGGAAGGTTGGGCAATCTACTTCCATAGTGATACCGCCTCAGAAACCCAAGGAGGGGATGCTATGAGTTGGACCCAACTCGACTGCAATGAGTTTTTTGTATTCACTCTTTACAAGTTCTGGTAGTACAGCGATTAAGGCATTTGGCTGCTAACCAAAACATCAGTGGTTCCAATCCACTAGCCACTCTGCAAAAGAAAGTTTAGGAAGACTGCTTCCACAAAGATTTACAGCCTTGGAAACCCAATGGGGGTTACTATGAGTTGGAATTGAATTGATGACAGTGAGTTATTTATTTTTTTATAATTTTTTTATAATTCACTCTGTAGCCAACTTCATGTCTCACTTGGGCTGTGCTTTAGGCCATCAATGAAGGGGGGCAGTAGTTAGGTATAACAGCTACTTATTATCTCAAAAACCATCACAAGTTTTCTAGATGGACTTTTCCTTGGGTTTAAAATGAACATATGAATACAGCAAACAAGTGAGTTAAGCCTGCCCTACCTTTGTTATGTAGTAAGTCTATTAGTGTGTCATACTGTAGGGGCTTGTATGTTGCTGTGATGCTAGATGCTATGCCCCTGTACTATGCTATGTACTACCAGAACTTGTAAAGAGTGAATACAAAAAACTCACTGCTGTCAAGTTGGGTCCAACTCATAGCATCCCCTCCTTGGGTTTCTGAGGCAGTATCACTATGGAAGTAGATTGCCCAACCTTCCTTCTGAGAAGTGGCTGGTGCATTTGAACCTCCAGCCTTCTGGTTAGCAGTCAAATGCCTTAAATGCAGGGTTACCCATGATGGACAGGTTTCAGTAGAGCTTTCAGACTAAGACAGACAAGGAAGAAAGGTCTGGCAATCTGCTTCCAAAAATTAGTCAACGAAAACTCTATGCATCACAGCAGAATGCTGTCTGATATAGTGCTGGAAAATGAGCCCTCCAGGTTAGAGAGCACTGAATATACATACTGGCCACAATAACGGACTCAAGAATACCAAAGATTGTGGAGATGGCACAGAACCAGGCAACCTTTTGTTCTATTGTACATGGGGCAACCATGACTCAAAGCTGACTCAATGGCACCTAACAACAGTAAGTATTCACTGAGTACCTACTATGCATCCGGGACCTTTGCAAGCCAAAAGTAGTGGACAAAACAGGTACGGTCTCTGCCTTCATGGACTTCATGCTAAGAGTTACCATGACACAAATTTCCATTCTTTTGCCATGATCAAATGTAATGATCAAGCATAGCGCCACCAGAGGCAAAAAGCCCTCATAAAGAGCAAAGGAAAAACTACTGAAGATTCCAGCTGAGCTCATCGGGACCTCTGCTCCCTCACAAATAAGATGCTTCTCCCTTCTTTATTCTCTGTATTCAGAGTGGCACAAGTCTGAATGAGCCAAACTTAAAACAGCTCACAGAATGACCTCTTTCTCTGCATTTTTATTGCTGTCATATTGTTCAGACACAAATGTTTTCCCAGTTACATTCAGATGACTGGGGTGCTCTCTCCTTTGTACATCTCCTCGACACAAGTTTCTCTCCACTGAGGCACAAAGGCTTCCAGGGAAGTCTGTTGTTGATGTTAGGTGCCATCAAGTCAGCTCTGACTCATAGTGACCCTATGTACAACAGAACGAATCACTGCCTGGCCCTTGTGGTAGTTAAGTTTGTGTGTCAACTTGGCTGGACCTGGTTGAGTGGCTGGGCAGCTGGATGTAGTATTCCCCATGATAAGACTGGTAATCAACTCCATGGTGGAATCTACTGTGAGCAGCTGAGTAGCTGCCTTAGTTATGTGGGCTGCTTCCTGTATATAAGGAGAAGACTTGGGGAATGGTCTTTGGCTTATGGCACGCTTGGACCCTGCATGTAGCTGTGTCATTGTTCAGCAGCCTGCCATGCTCTGCCGACCTTGGGACATTCAATGGACTGGAATCAGTGGCCTGCTGTGTGGTTTGGTAAATCAGGACTATGCCTTTTTACTTGTCATCCTTGGGCTTGTCAGTCTCAGCAGCCAGCAGCTGTCTGAGTGAAGAAAAGCCTTTAGCTCCAGTGGCCCAGGAGCACAAGGCAGAGCTGAAGCCCAAGGTTGAGGGGCTTTCACACAGCCCTTAGAGCCTGGCACTTTGAACTTGGACTTAAAGCCTCCAAACTCCTGTTTGTTCAAGCCATCCATTTGTGGTATATTCTTGTTAAAGCAGCACAGAGATAATCAAAACAGTCCTGTATCAGCTTCACAATGCTTGCGATACCTGAACCCATTGTTGCAGCCACGGTGTCAATCCATCTCGTTGAGGGCCTTCCCTCTTTTTGCTGACCCTCCGTTTACCAAGCATGATATCCTTCTCCAGGAAATAGTCCCTTCTAACCACACGACCAGTAGGTGAGATGAAGTCTGGCCATTCTCGCTTCCACAGAGCACTCCAGCTGCACTTCATCCAGGATAGATTTGTTAGTTCTTCTGGCAGTCCATGGTACTTTCCATAATCTTTGCCAACACCACAATTCAAAAACATCAACTCTTCTTTGGTCTTCCTTATTCACAGTCCAGCTTTCACACGAATATGAGGAAATTGAAGACACCGTGGCTCGGGTTAGGGGCATCTTAGCCTTCAAAGAGACATCTTTGCTCTTCAGCACTTGAAAGAGGCCTTTTGTAGCAGATTTGCCCAGGGCAATACATCGTCTGATTTCTTGACTGCTGCTTTCATTGGCTCCATTGTGGAACCAAGCAATATGAAATCTTTGACAACTTCAATCTTCTCTCCATTTATCGTAATGCTGCTTATTGGTCCAGTTGTGAGGATTCTCATTTTCTTTATCTTGATCCATACTGAAGGCTGTAGTCTTTAGTCTTCATCAGTAAGTGCTTCAAGCCATTTTCACTTTCAGCAAGCAAGGTTGTGTCATCTGCATATCACAGGTTGTTAATGACTCTTCCTTCAATCTTGATGCCATGTTCTTCTTCATACAGTCCTGCTTCTCAGGTTATTTGCTCAGCATACAGATTGAATAAGTATGGTGAAAAGATACAACCCTGATGCACTCCCTTCCTAATTTAAAACCATGCAATATCCCCTTGTTCTGTTCAAACAACTGTCTCCTGGTCTATCCACATAAGCACAATTAAGTGTTCTGGAATTCACAATCTTCTCAATGTTATTCATAATTTGTTATAATCCACACAGTCAAATGCTATTGCACTGTCACTAAAACACAAGTAAACATGTTTCTGGTATTCTTTGCTTTCAGTCAAGATCCATCTGATGTCAGTAATGACATCCCTCATTCAGCATCTTCTGAATACAGTTTGCATTTCTGGAAGTTCCCTGCCAATATACTGTTGTGACCATTTTTGAATTATCTTCAGCAAGATTCTACTTGCATGTGATATTAATGATATTGTTCGATAATTTCCACAGTCTGTTGGATCACCTTTCTTTGAAATGGATACAATATAGATCTCTTCCAGTCAGTTGGCCAGGTAGCTGTCTTCCAAATCTCTTGGCTAGATGAATGAGTGCCTCCAGTGTGGGATCCCTTTGTTGAAACATCTTAATGGGTACTCAATCCCTGGAGCCTTGTTTCTTGCCAATTCCTTCCATGTAGCTTTGACATCTTCTTTTAATACCATCAGTTCTTGATCATATGCCACCTCCTGAAACAGATGAGCATCGACAAATTCTTTTTGGTACAGTGACTCTATGTATTCCTTCCAACTTCTTTTGATGTTTCCTGCATCATTCAATATTTTGCCCATAGAATCTTTCAATATTGCAACTCAAGGCTTGAATTTTTTCTTCATTCTTTCAGCTTGAGAAATGCTAAGCGTGCTCGTCCCTTTTGGTTTTCTAACTCCAGGTCTTTGCACATCTCATTATAATAATTGACTTTGTCTTCTTGAGCTGCTCTTTGAAAGCTTCTGTTCAGCTCTTTTATCATTTCTTCCATTTGCTTTAGCTACTCTCCATTCAAGAGGAAGTTTCAGAGTCTCCTCTGACATCTATTTTGGTCTTTTCTTCCTTTCCTATCTTTTTAATGACCTTCATGGATGATGTTCTTGATGTCATCCCACAATTAGTCTAGTTTTCAGTCACTGGTGTTCAAATCTATTCTTTAAATGGTCTCTAAATTTAGATGGGACATAATCAAAGTCATAATACTTTGGCTCTTGTGGACTTGTTTTAATTATATTCAGCTTCAACTTGAACTTTCATATGAGCAGTTGATGATCTGTTCCACAGGCAACTTCTGGCCTTGTTTTGGCTTGGCTGAAGATACTGAGCTTCTCCATCACCTCCTTCCACAGATGTAGTTGATTTGATTTCTGTGTATTCCATCTTGTGAAGTCCATGTGTATAGCCATCATTTATGTAATTGAAGAAAGGTACTGGCAATGAATAAGTCATTTGTCTTGCAAAATTCTATCATGCGATCTCCAGGATGATTTCTATCACCGAGGCCATATTTCCCGACTACTGGAAATTCTTCTTCATTTCCAACCTTTGCATTCAAATCACTAGTAATAATCAACATATCTTGATTGCATATTTGGTCAATTTCAGACTGCAGAAGCTGGTAAAAATCTTCAATTTCCTATTTTTGGCTTTGGTAGTTGGTGTGTGAATTTGAGTAATTGTAGTATTAACTGGTCTTCCTTGTAGGCATGTGGATATTATCCTATCACTGACAGCACGGCACTTCAGGATAGATCTTGAAATATTTTTTTGATGATGAATGCCATGCCATTCCTCTTCAATTTGTCATTCCTGGCATAGTAGATCCCATGGTTGTCTGATTGAAAATGGTCAAAACAAGTCCATTTCAGCTCATTAATATGGATCTTTATGAGTTCCATTTAATTTCTGACAACTTCCAATTTTTCTACATTCATAATTTGTACATTCCATGTTCTGATTATTAATGGATGTTTGCAGCTTTTTCTTCCCATTTTGAGTTGTGCCACATCAGCAAATGGGGGGTCCCGAAAGCTTTACTTCATGTACGTCATTAACGGCAACTTTGCTTTGAGGAGGCAGCTCTTTCCCAATTGTATTTTGAGTGCCTTCTGACCTGAGTGGCTCATCTTCTGGCACTCTATTGGACAATGTTTCAGGGTGATTCAAGATGTTTTCCAGTAATATATCAGACAGAATTTCACTGCTATTCATAAGGTTTTTACTGGCCAATTTGAAGAATGTATGGTCCCTTCTTTCTTCTGAGTCTGTTTTAGTCTGGAAGCTCTGTTGAAACTTGTCCACCATAGGTGACCCTGATGGTATTTTAAATACTGATGGCATAGCCTCTAGCAACATGTAAGCCACTACAGTATGACAAACTGACAAGTGGTATCCAGGGCAGACTAGTTTTTCTATAACATCACTTTCACCTTGGAATTCTCAGAGTGAAAAGCCATCATGGGAAGACTGTAAGCACAGATGTGGAAGGAAGTTCTTGATAAATTACTGAGAGAGAAATAGACACAGAATAATTGGATGTAGAAAAAAACATGAGTGTCTATGTATTTACAAATGGAGTGATACTACAATGAGTAGATGTTGAAGGAAGAACAATTGCCTTTCCCTTTATAAAACTTCTTCACTATTTTATTTTTAGTAATGTGTGTTATTTGGTAATTTAAAAATTCTCTCTCAATTATATTCCTGTGAACATTTATCTCAAAACTGTCAAAGACAGAAGTCACAGTGAGTACCTTGAGGGCGTGGGTGATGTCTCATTTGTCTTTGCATTTCCAGGGATTTCTACATAGTGACATGCAATGACTTTTAGTGCAAAGGGATGAAAGAGAAGATGGAAGGAGAGATGAACAGATAAATTTGGGACATGAGTGCTAATATATGCATTTGACTTAGAGCCATGAGGTCATCAGCCCCTTGCTCAGGACCACTGTCCAAGGCTGTAATCTTTATGGAAGCAGACTGGCACATTTTTCTCCTGTGGAACAGTTGGTGCATTCAAACCACCAACCTTTCAGTTCGCAGCCAAGTGCTGAGCAACTGCACCACCAGGGCTCCTTTAAGCTTATGTAAAGAGGTTTCAAGTCTAAAATGCAGAACTTGCCTTTAAGGAAAGATAAAGAATGATGGAAGATAAAGAATATATATACCTATGCAGGGGTAAAAGCAAACAGAAGAGATGGGGGAAAGGAAAAAATATAAGGAGAAACAAAAGAAAGAGGGTTGGTATCATGGAGTGGTACAGAGGAACCTAGGAAGTGCTGGTGTATCTGGTGATGTAGGAAATGTGCATGATAAATAGGAGGGAGCAGATTCAGTGAAGAAGTGGTGGTGAAGTGATTCAAACCATGAAGAACTACAGGATGGTGGGAACTGACAAAGACATGGCCAGGGCTTTGGGAATGAGGGGAGGGTATATAATAGAAGGTGGGCCCTTGAATGAGTTTAGCAGAGTTGAACCCAACCCAAACCAGTCACCATCAAGTCAATACCAACTCATGGCAACCCATGTGTGTCAGATTAGATCTGTGCTCCCCAGGATTTTTAATGGCTGGTTTTTCAAAAGTAGATCACCAAACCTTTCTTCTAAGGCACCTCTGGGTAAACTTGAATCTCTGATCTTTTGGTTCACAGCTGAGCACATCAACCATCTGCATCACCTAAGGACTCCCTAGCAGGGTTGAGAGGAGGTTATTTTAAGATTAGAGAAAGATGAGCATATTTATATGGAGAAGGAGTCATGGAGAGCGAAAGATGAAGGGATGGAGGGGAGAGAAGTTAATGGCTCAAGGTGCTTAAGAAACAAGTGAAGATGGGTTCAAAACAGAAAGACATAGGACAGAGAGACAGCAGCAGGTGATGACAGAAAGATATATTGAGGGAGAAGAGGAATCTTTCAGAGAATGGAAGCCACACCCACAGAGAATAAGAGTGTACAGAGAGAACTGGTGGCATGAAATGAATGAAAAAAGTCTTGGAACATTAGAGAGGGAGATTTCTACCAAGGGTGAATAAAGGATTGCTGAGCAGCCCTGGGGAATTAACTGAAACCAACAATGTGAATGCTATTTCCTTCCATTTCTTAGATTCTAAGTTTCTCTACCCATAAAATTGGGTGAGTAATTCTAGGCAGATGTATGAAAAGACACTGTATGAAAGATTTGATAGCCAGAGGGAATAAAAACATCAACTACATGAAACATTATGACTAGAGTGATGGACACTCATATCTGTCAGATTGACTGGCCCAGAAATGAAAGGAGGAGAAATTAGGAGAAGAACTACAGGTTGGGCTGCCTCCAGAGCCCTGGTTATCAGTTTTTCCAGTTTGGCAGAGTCCCCTCAAGAATCTCAGACAATGGGAGGTTGGAGCAGGGAAAGATACTCATCCTTACAGAAACAATACCAGGAAGGCATGGATGGTTATCCTGAAGCTTAGAAATCACTTGGACAGCAAATGAGACGTGTGTACTATAAGCAAAGGACTGGTTCTGCTTCAGGTCTCCACCTCCTTCTCTGATCTTTCAGGACCCTTGGTATCTGGGTCCCCTTCCTGAGTCTAGTGGGTTTGAGTTGAGGATTGGTTCCTGTGCAGGCTTGGAGAAAGGGAGGTAACAGAGTAGAGACATCTCTAAGAGATCTCTTTCTGATTTTGGATGGACAGACTGGATTGTGGTGTGCCTTCTTCAAGAATCCCGAGACAGCCTATATAACCTGAAGAACTAGATAGTGCCCAGCTTACCACTGTCAACCACCAAGTGGGGGATCTGTGCAGGAGATCCTGGATAGAGTGAAAAAACAATGTGGAACAAAACTCAAAATCATAAAAAAAAGGGAAAAAAAGGGGAAAAAAAAAGACCAGGTTTGCTGGTCTGATAGGGCCCCTTAGACTATGGCCCCTCATTATCCTTCAGGTCTAGAACTGAACTCACTCCTGTGGCTCCCAGTCAAATGATAGACAGGCTTATGGGGTGAACATTTACATGAGGAAAATACACTCCTTGGAGCGATCATCACGGGAGAACAGAAGAGCAGTGTTTCCACAGGGAGACAGCTGGGGGAGGAGGGGAAGTGTATGGGAGAGAAGAACAAAGGGAAGAGGTAACTATGGGGAGGAAGTGGGAAGAGAGCTGTTACATTGTGGGGAATTGCAGTCAATGTCATGAAAGAAAATGTGTGTGAACTGCTGTATGGAAAATGAATTTGCCCTGTAAACTTTCACCCAAATCCCAATAAAAAATTGAAAAAACAAACCAAAAATCCCGAGAGTTTTCTAGCTCCACAAAACAAGAGTGACTAATTACCGCATGATCTACCTTTTCTCATAGCTTTATGATTCTACCTACATATCCCAGGTCAAGACTTACTTATTCACATTTTTTTAAAAAGTAATGCTTAAAACTTGGACATATTTTAAAAACTTTCCATTTTTACCCCCATAGTTATCTTTCCTTTTCCCCTTATAAAGGCATTACTGTCTCCTCTTTTAAAAATATATACGTGTTTGATCCCACTGCTAAACTCTAATTCATTACACCATAGTTCTTTCTCCTTTCTTTGACCACCAAGTGACTGCTAGACCCTGTCTTCACCTGTCTACTGAAACTGTTCTTGCAGAAGTTATCCTCTATTCTATCTTATAAACCCCAGTCTTTTTCCTCTCTTCACTCACTTTAACCTTAACTACTCACTCTAAAGATGGATGCCCTTTTCATCTATCTCCAAGTCTCAACAAATGCTGCCTGGGATTTCTTCCAGTTTAATAAGAAGGTATTTAAGAAATATTTTCTAAGTTTCAGCACTTGGTTGGCACTTTACTTACTACAATCTAAAAGAAAATTCACCATCTCCCATTTATCAGTTGAAGTGCACTCCTTTGTGGGCAATATATTTCTCCTCTCTGGATTGTTTTAAAATCTTTGTCTTTAATACATTAGTACCCCCTTATCTGCAGTTTGCTTTTGGCAGTTTCAGTTATCTGCAGTCAATCACAGTTTGAAAATATTTAAATTGTACACCATTTTGAGTTGTTGTTGTTGTTGTCGTTATATGCCATCGAGTCAGGCCCGACTCATAGTGAACTCTCTTTGGGTTTCCGAGGCAGTATCACTATGGAAGTAGATTGCCTCATCTTCCTTTTGAGGAGTGGCTGGTGGGTTTGAACCCCCAGCCTTCTGGTTAGCAGTCAAGTGCCTTAGACACTATGCTACCAGAGCTCCCCCATTCTAAGTAGCGTGATGAAATCTCATACTGTTCCATGCCTTCCTGGAGCCAGTTTCTTCCTCTTCTGCTGGGTACAAGCCTGGAAAATACCAGTGGGTAAGCAGTTGTACCATGCCCTGCTGGTGTCCAAAGATTAATGCTGTTCACCTGGGGCAGCCTAAGTACTCATCATATGTACGTGTCTTGGTTCTGTAGCGGTGCTGTAACGGAAATACCACAGTGAACGGCTTTAACAAACAGGAGTTTGTTGTCTTACAGTTTAGGAGGCTGGAAGTCCAAATTCGGAGTGTCATCTCTAGGGGCTGGGTGACAGTCCCTTGACCTTGGCTTCAGCTCTACCTCTTATTCCAGGCCCACTGGAGCTAGATGCTTCTTCTATTCTAACCTCTAACTTCCAACCGAGGCTGATGAACCCAAGATTGACAGGTAAAATGGCACAATCCCAAAATCGGCAGTCAACATAGCAGACCACTAGTTCAAGTCCAGGAACAATCCCAACATTGGCAGGCAACATGGCAGGTCACTGGTTCAAGGTCCAGGAATTAGAGATGAAGACTCAGCCAAATGCAGGATTCAGATGGGCCAGAAAGCTAGAGACCTTTCTCAAAGGTTCTCCTTTTATTCTGGAAGCAGGCCATACCACCAGGCAACCATTTAGCTGCTCACATTAGACTCTACCATGGAGGTAATTACAATCTCATCATGGGAAATAACTACTTTCAGTTGCCCAGGGCCAAAGGGGCAAGAAGGCAGCAACTTCCGACTTTCTCTAACTACACAAGAGGAAGACAGAATCACCATCAGCAGGCCAAGGCCTGTTCTTATGAGGCCAGATATTCTGCCACCCTCCAGCTCTCTTACCAACCTTGACAACAACCATCCCTCCCACAGCACCCACCACCTCTCTGCTGGGTTTGATAATTTGCTGCAGTGGCCACACATTATGGGGTTTATTAGGGAAGCAACGTGCTGCAATTCAAGTTCAGGAATGCATTCAGTCTCTCCCAGCTGGCCGTCTCACTCAGCAGCTGGCTGTCTCTCTCTCAGCAGTGATTGTCTCTCATGTCTCTCAGCAGCATGTCTCTCTCAGCTGGCAGTCAGAGATAGATAGATAGATAGATAGATAGATAAATGCAACCATTGCCGTGGAGTCGGATCCGACCTATAGCGACACCTCCTTGGGTTTCCGAGGCAGTATCACTATGGAAGTAGATTGCTCAACCTTCCTCCCAGGGAGTGGCTGGTGGGTTTGAACCTCCAGTCTTCTGGTTAGCAGTCAAATGCCTTAGGCACTATGCTACCAGAGCTCTCTAAGAGAGATATAGAGAGATATTATTCCTCTCTGCCTCTAGGAGGGCTCCCTTTAAGCCTGGCAGAGTGGCACAACCAACCAATCCCAACACTAGAATTTCACACACCTGAGAGAGAGTAAACTTCCCAGAAAATTGCTTCCTGCTGTTAGCAATAGAAATACCTCAGGTGGATAACTTTAACAATCAGTAGCTACTTAGTTGCTCACGGCAAATTTCACCAATAAGTTTACAAAGACTATGGCTAGAAAAGCCATACTATGTAATTTACTATACTGCACCCAGCCTCTCAAAACCATGGCTTAGCCAAGGTGACACACAACTTCACCACAGATATTTTATTAGGAAGGACTAGTCCCTGGAGAAGGATATTATGTTAGGTAAAGTAAAGGGTCAGTGAAAAAGAGGGAGACCCTCAATGAGATGGACTGACACAGTGGCTGTAACAATGGGCTCAAACATTACAATGATTGTGAGAATGGCACAGGACTGGGCAGTGTTTTGTTCTGTTGTACATAGGATTGCTATGAGTTGGGACCAACTCAACAGTAACTAACAACAAAACAACAAAATTATTTGGTTATGATAGAAAAATTAAATCTGTAGGTACATAAATGAATGGGTTTGTCTTGAAAGGTGTATAGCACTGAGCATACTAATAAAACAGAAAGGGAAAAATTCTAGGATCCAGATAGTTTTCCAATCATTTACTAGTTCAGTGACCACAGAAAAGTTATCTACTATCTCTGAAGGTCAGTTTCTTCATTTTAAGAATGGGAATGACAGATTCTACCACTTGAGACCAATTGTTAGGATTAAATAAAGCACAAAACCCATAACTCATTGCCAGCCTGTCAATTCTGACTCATGGCAACCCTACAGCTTAGGGTAGAACTCCCATAGCATTCCCAAGGCTGCAAATCTTTACCAAAGCAGACTGCCCTATCTTTCTCCCTCAGAGCAGCTATTGGGTTGAAACCACACCAACCTTTCAGTTCACAGCCAAGCACTTAACTTTGGTGCCACCAGGGCTCCTTTAAGTGAAGTAGCATGTGTCAAATCCCATCTGACTATAGAGTCTTTGAGGGTAGGGAGGACCATGTTCAGTTCATCACCTGTATTGGTTATCAATTTATTACTACTTAGCTCCAAATTTACCCTGTGATATGTTCCATGATAATGGACAAAATTCCTTAAAGCCTGTCTCATTTACACTAAATGGAGCATTAAGATTTTGGTGTAAAATGGAGGGATATTGCAGGAGAAAAATGTTTCTCTGTGGTTCCATCTGCTGCACAGTCAGTCAGCAGTGTAGATGCGAGGACACTGGTGGTGTTCCTAAGACACAGTCCTTCACAGCCCAGCCTGGCTCAGTAATTACCTTCTCACAGACCTCCCAAAGTGTTCCAGACCTCCCACTGACAGTGACACCCCAGTTCTCTCTGTGCATCCACTCATCAGCTGCAATTTGCCTGCACCCCTGTTATGGAACATTGCTTCAGATTTCCAGAGACTGGGGACAAGCTCTGGCCTGGGCAACTCAGTAAATTCTTTGTCATCCAGAGGGCTGCAATGACACTTCTGACAATTCTGAATCCTAGTCTTTGAAGAGCTTCCAAGTTTATTCTTACTTGTATACTCTCCTTATGCCCTAGAGTTCCCTTAAAAGCTTTATTTATACCTGATAGGTACTCTTTTACTATAACTTAATAATTCTTTATATTTCTCCTCTTTAAGTCACTGTGCAGTTTTTGTCCACGATTGAACCCAAACTGATATCTGCTATTTTCCCCAGTATCTAGCACAATAAACAACAGTATGCACTCAATACCTATCATCCCACCCATGCATCTCTCCTTCCCTTCTCCAGTTACCGCTGAATAATTTATCAATGACTTACCCAAACTCAAAGCATGGATCAATGAGGAGGGCCAAAATTGGAACTCATGTCCACCTAACTTCCAATGATCTCACCAAACTGGATATTAATTAATGCCGTTTCTGGACCCTGAGTGGAACCCCTATGAGGATTTTACTTGGTTTGATCTTTTAAACTCAAAACTAGGGAATAATTTCCAGTCTGGCTCCTAAAGACTTGAGGTCAGATGAATTTACTTCCTCTGGTTAAAAAAAAAAAAAATTGTTAGTCAGTCTAACTCTTGCTATAATCCCCTACATGAATCCCTTAAGGACTGATTTAGTCAAATATGTCCATTTTACCAGTGAAACATCAAGGTAGTGAAAACTGAAATTCAAAAGTACAGTGACTACCATAACAGAGTAACTACTACAACAGTATTTTGTTTAGCTTTATATATATATATATATATATATATATATGAAAAACACACCCTTTAAATTAGAAAGGGCAGAATAAACAAGCTAAGAAAAGGATGAATGAAAACACAGAGTCTCCTTTTTCCAGGCATGTTATTGTTGTTATGTACCGTGGAGTCAGACCCAACTCACAGTGACCCCTCCTTGGGTTTCCGAGGCAGTTATCACTATGGAAGTAGATTGCCCCATCTTCCTTCTGAGGAGTGGCTGGTGGGTTTGAACCGCCAGCTTTCTGGTTAGCAGTCAAGTGCCTTAGGCACTATGCTACCAGAGCTCCCTTTTCCAGGCATAGGCCTGTTCTACTCAGTAGTCTTGACTTGGATGAAAATATTCTTCTTAAAGGTACACTTAACAGAAAACTAGGAGGGACGACGGTTAGCCCATTGTAGAGCCTGGTGTGATGGTTTTATACTTGGTCACTCAGTTAAGCTATAACTATGTATCTCAGTATCCCTTCCCTGTAGAGCACTAGTTTAGAGCTGTGCACAAGAGAAATTGGTGGGAGATTTGGAAGATGGAAGTGAAGCAGCAGCTAGTGTGCTCTGAAGGTCATCACTGAGTAGCGATGGTAAGGAGTAGATGTTGAGGTGCTGGCGAGTTGTAGTTTGCCTTTCTTTTCTGTGCTCTGCACCTAGCTCTCCTTCACAGCTGTCAGCCCTGCTGAACATCAGTGAGCCCAGGCCTACCATCAGAAACTCCACTGCAAACTCAGAGGCAGTAGCCATGAAGAGCTAACAACTTTCTTTAGACTTCTAAACCTGTTCTCTTTGTAGTTCCACTTAAGCACATAGGTACACACCCAGCTCCCTGCATACTCTGACTTACAACCCATACATGGCTGACTAATGGCTTTCCACTGATTTTTTAAAAAATCTTTTACTTCCTAGCTACTCTCACAATAGGAGCTCTGGTAGCGTAATGCCTAATGCACTTGACTGCTAACCAGAAGGCTGGCGGTACAAACCCACTAGCCACTCCTCGGAAGGAAGATGGGGCAATCTACTTCCATAGTGATACTGCCTCAGAAACCCAAGGAAGGGTTGCTATGAGTCAGGTCCGACTCGACGGCACATAACAACAACACCACTCTCACAATGTGTAGGTCCTATTTTAAAAAAAAAGTAGTCATCAAGTCAATTCCATATCGTGCAGACCTCACATGTGTCAGAGTAGAGCTGTGACCCACAGGATTTTCAATGGCTGATTTTTCAGAAGTAGATCATCAGAACTTTCTTCCAAGGCACCTTTGGGTAGACTCGAATCCCCAACTTTGCAGTTAATGGCCAAGTGCATTAACTGTTTGCACCACCCAGGGCCTCCTATAATAAATACTTGTTTTGTAATATTCATAGTTGTCTTGTTTCTCTGATTGAACCCTAATTCACAAGAATTCAAATACTCTGAAGAATGGGTTCAAATGAATTGTACGAAATTTAGCATCCCAAAAAACCAAACTCACTAGAGACCCCTCCGTGGGTTTCTGAGGCAGAATCACTACAGAAGCAGTGCCCAACCTTCCTTCCGAGGAGAGGCTGGTGAGTTTGAACTGCCAGCCTTCTGGTTAGCAATCAAATGCCTTAGGCATTGCTCTATGTAAATTTCTATGTCGGCTGAAAATAAAACAGAGAAAACTAAAGAACTAAAAAGAGTGAAACTGCAATTAAAAGTAATTACTATGAACACTAAGGATTTATGAACTACAAGTCCACAATGCCTTGGACCTAACACAGTTTATTAAACAAATGACAGTGTGATCTAATTCTATAAAAAGGAATGTAAAAATCCTTATCATGGAAGTGAAATTGTGTCTCCACACTGTACACTGATAAGAAAACATCTGGAACACTAATAAATTCAAATGTACCTTAAGAGGAAATACTGTGTTCTGCAATAAGGAAGTCCAGGAAATTATAATGAATAATGGCATGAGGAACTTGGGTTGTTTAATTGTGAGGGAAGAGAAATAACATCTATATAGTTATGACTCCAGAGGAAAAAGCTAGGATGAATGGAAAATTACATAAACAAAGTAATTTGCCTTTACTTACTGAAGAACATTTTAATAGCAATCATTTCAGAGAAATGGAAGATATCATGTATTAATAGAAGGGAAACTGGACTAAATGTCCACTATAGTTCTTTTAACCTCTTAAAATTCCATGATTCTACTATTCTATGTAAGGGATGCAAAAGACTTAAATTCAAAATCTGAATAAAGAAAACATAAGCTTCACTACTATTGTCCAAATGGCATTTCTTTTGAGTAGGAAGAATGTATTTTCCCACTGAAGAGTTTCCCTAGAGTAGATGCTTCAGTGGTCCAGTGTTCCATAAAAGCCATAAACAATTCTGTGTTTTTCAGCAGTACTACTGAATCGAACCAGTGTGGTTCCTTATGGCCAGAAATCTAATTATACCCAAGGAAAGCTCATTTGTAAATGTTACCACATGATCATGATGATAAACGTTCTCACTGATGATAAACTAGAATATAAACAGGAAAAAAGTCCTCTTTGATCTACCCGTAAACATGTGATAAACAAATTTACAGGTACATAGAGGAAAGTTCCACAATTAATACATGGGGGGGAGGAGTATCTAAGAGACTGAAAAAGCACTGACTAAAGTTCATTCCTTTGTTCACAAACAAAGGTTGCTAACATTTTGATCATTAGAAAAGGGGCTTCTAGTGCAAAACATCCACAAGCAAAGTGCCCATTGTGCAGGGTTTTGCTTGTTTTATGCAAGGGAAAAAAAAAAGATTTTTAAATTTAAATTACTTTGGTGTTTTTCTTCCCTTCATTGGCCTCCCTCCCCACAAAAAAAAAAAAAAAAAGTTTCCTTCATTCAGATAGTAGAGATTTAAGAGAAAAAGTGTATCACCAAGGAAAGTGGCCCTTATGATTTAAGACACTATAGCAGTGTCCCTATTTTATTTTCAGTAGCCGTAAAAAATTGGGCAAACTACTTAAATGTGTAGATTTCAGTTCTTCAACTGTAAAATAAAATAATTAGATTTAATCCTTAAAGTCGCTTTCTCTCTGAATATTTAATAATAACAACAAAAACCAACTAAACTCACTGCCATCGAGTTGATTCCGACTCACAGCGATCCCCTTTTGAGGGGTGGATGTACAACCCTAGAATCCTATACTCAGTCAAAATGTCTTTCAAAAGGAAGGCAAAGGCTTTTTCAGATATACAAAAGCTGACAGAATACACCACCAGCAGACTCCCACTACCGGAAATACTAAAGAAAGTTCTTTACACAGAAGGAAAGTGATACTAGATTGGTGTGTGTGTGTGTGTGTATGTGTGTGTGTAAGGATCTATAAGGGAATGAAGAGTAACAAAATTATAGGTACATAGGAAAGCATATAAGATATTTTTAAAATAGTATTTAAATCTCTTTAAAAGATAATGATTGTTTTAACAAAAATAACAATGTATGATGAAGTTTATACAGATTCCTAAGAAAAATTTATGACAATAACAGCATAAAGGCTAGAAGGGAAGAAATTAAAATACATTATTTTAAGGTTTTCTTTATAATGCATTTTATTGAAATAATAATTTATGTACAGTGAAATACACAAAACTAAAGTGACATGGGTCAATGCATTTTTTTTTTTTTTTGCAGTGTTCCCTCTCCTCCCCTCCCACCGCAACCAACAAAGAAAGTTTCCCTCCATATATAAACCTTTCCTTGACCCTCCACAACAACGAGTTAATACTATATTTGTCCTTCTGTGATTGACTTATTTCACTCAGCATAATGTCCTCCAAGTTCATCCATATTATGTGGTGTTTTGCAGACTCTACATTATTCTTTAGTGCTGCATAGCATTCCAGTTGTGTATGTACCATAGTTTGGTCATTCACTCTTCTGCTGATGGGCATGTAGGTTGTTTCCATCTTTTTGCTATCGTAAATAGTGCTGTGATGAATATGAGCATGCATGTATCTGCTTCTATCCTGGTTCTCACCTCTCTAGGATATATACTGAGTAATGGGATTGATGGGTCAAATGGTATCTCCAATTCCAACTTTCTAAGGAATCGCCATATTGCTTTCCACAGTGGTTGTGTCACTTCACAGTCACACAAGCAGTATATAAGAGTCCCAATCTCTCCACATCTCCACCAGCATTTGTCATGTTCCATTTCATTGAACCTTGCCATCAGTGCTGGGGTGAGACAGTATATCTCATTGTTGTTTTGATTTACATCTCTCTGATGGCCAACGATTGTGAGCATCTTTTCATATATTAGCTGACCACCTGAACATCCTCCTTGGTGAAGTGTCTATTCATGTCTTCTGACCATTTTTCAACTGGATTGTTAATTCCTTTGGTGTTGAGGCATTGGAGTTTTCCATCAATCTTAGAGATAAGTCCCTTGCCAGACATGTAATTATCACCAAATACGAATTTGTTGATGTCGTTTTTGGCATGTGCTTTTTCGTTGTGCTGATTTCTTTGTTCCATATACTTTTCTATGCTGAGCTCGTTTTGTTTATGAATCATGTTATCACTTCCT
>NW_006921631.1:15032564-15034890 GCF_000298275.1 Orycteropus afer afer
GCCATAATTCCACACGAGTCAGACTATTCTGATTAGTGTTCCAACTCTGCTGTCCATTATGGTAACCACGCCCACCTTGCCTTTGTCAATTAACTGCTGCCACTTGGCCTCTACTACTATGGGGTCCAATCATCCCCATTGTAGTTAAGTGTTTCAGTTCTATTAGGGCAGCTCCCACTGTCAAATCAGGTTTACATAAAATAGCAATCACAGCAGTCTTCAAGGATGGTGGAGCCCCCTTCACAAATTTATTCCTCATGGTACTGATTAAAGGCATGTCTTCTGGACTCTCCATTCCTGGCTCTAGGGGTCTAAAGTGATAAATCCATTCTAACAGGCCAATTTCCCTAAGCCTCTGGATACCTTTTTCTACATTAAACCAAGGCAGATCTGGTACTTCAACTTAACTTAAGGTAGGCCATCGCATAATCCATGCCTCAGTAAGCCAACCGAATAAACTATTAGATCCTTTCCTAACCTCTCGAGCTAAGACATTGAATGAAGACTCCATACTTAGTGGGCCTAAATCAGTAAACTCAGACTGATCCAATCTTACATTCCTTGCACCATTATCCCACACTCTCAGTAGCCATTCCCATACATTTTCTCCAGGTTTCTGTCTGTACATGTTAGCAAAATCAAGTAGGTCTTTTCAGGTATAGCGTATCACCTTCTCAGTCACACTTTCTATTTCACCTCTTAGGGCTCGCATGGACTTGACTTTAGTTATGGGTCTCGAAGAAACAATGGGTGCTTGAGGCAGTTCCTGAGAGCATTCAGGAATGTCTTCCATGGCCTCTGCCTCAAACAATGACCCAGCAGCAACAGTTGAGTTAAGCCCATCAAACTGTAGGGGAGGGGATAATGGTTTTACAGTAATCCGTTTAGATAGGAGGGATTCAACAGAATTTACAGGCTCCATATCCTGATCTTCCCAATTATCTGTCCATATGTCCCCATTCCAGGTTTCAGGATCCCATTTTTTTTCCAATCAATGCCCTCACTTTAACACCAGACACTGTTCTGGATTGGCAATTTAGCTGGCGTTGTAATTCAGACACCCTTACAATAAGACTCTGGGTTTGGTTTCAGCAATATCAGCTCTGTTACTAGAAGATATAAGACTTTCTTTCAGAGCACAGCTGAAAGGATTGAGGTCTTTTATGCGGCACTTAACCCGATACTCAGCAGCTTTGAGCTCATCTCGCTCTTTCACCAGTTTGTCCAGTGTAAGTAGGACCAACCAACCAGCTTCCTTATACTCCTCATTCTGACAAAATTGCAGAAAAGTATCAAATATACGATCACCTAGAGTGTCACTTCTCACAAGTACTTGATCTATTGGCAGTGCTATTTCTCGTATTAATTTTGCCACCTCATGCCACGGATTAGTAGGGCCCTCTTTACTAGCAGACGTAGAGTTGCTAGTGTCATCAAAATTAATCAAACTGGAGAACCAATCTAGGAAGCCCATCCTTATGATTTTGTCTCTCTAGAACCACTCCTGGTACCAAATGTGTTAGACTGGGTTCTCTAGAGAAACAAAAACCAGCAAGCTTATATACATATAAAGAGAGAGAGAAATTTATCTTAGGAAAATGGCTCACAAACATATAGAAGCTGGCATATTCAAAGTCCCTGGAACAAATGTCAGGCTGGAGGCTTTTCTTAGCTTCCGCAACTGCAGGGGCCTAGAAGCTCAAGGCTGGCAGGCAGTACACTGGCTGTTGACTCCAACAAATGACAAATCCAAGATCCCCAGGCCAAAGGGGGACTGCTCACTCATGGACAGTTGTAGGCAGCACAACAGAATCCCAATCCACAGAAAAATGTCTCTCCTCCCGGGACGTCCCTGGATATCCTGGAAGCAGGCCACACCCCTAGGGAAACTCCCCCTGAACAGATTGGCCACTCAGAACACAGTCATCTGATCTCAGCATGGGAACAACCACACAGAACTGTCCAGCCAAGTTGACACATAGCTCCAACTATCACACCCTGTGATTTATAGTTTTCTTCCCAAGTTTAGAACAGTCCACTCTATCTTGTAGTTGTCATGACTTCCCATTTACAGGTTCTGTAACAACAAAGATATTTTCCCCTCTTTTTGGTTTGTAGTTGTCCTCATTTGTCGGTTGGTGTCTCTGGTTCCTTGTTTATAATCTTGTAGGCTCATTTACTTTGGATACTTCCATAGCTGGGTTGGTTTCTGGGTTATATCACCATGTGTGTTAATGGTCAGTTGTTGGCTGTTGTTGCTTCTCTGTCCAAAGGGCTCCCTTTAGCATCTCTTGTAAGGTTGGTCTAGTTTTAACAAATTCCCTTA
>NW_006921631.1:15035340-15045743 GCF_000298275.1 Orycteropus afer afer
CAAGAGACACACATTGCTGAGTGAGACACCGAGGGACATGCACTGCTGGGAGAGAGACTGTGAGAGACTGTTGGCTGAGGGATGGTGGGCTGGGAGAGAGGCTGAGCGTTCTTCCAGAACTTTAATTGTAGCCTGGTGCTTCCCTAATAAACCCCGTAATCTGTGAGTTCTGTGTGGTCACTGCAGTGAATTATCAAACCCAGGAGAGAGGTGATGGGTGCTTTGGGAGGAACGGCTGGGAAAGGGCTGGAGGGAGGGAGCATGTCTGGCCTTATAGGAATAGCCCTTGGGTTATTGATGGTGGCTCTGTCTTCCTTTTGTGGGGTTAGAGGAAGTTGGAACATGTGGCCTCCTTGCCCTTTTAGCAGTTGGAAATTGTTCTCTTTTAGTGTTTTATATATCCCATCCCACTGTCCTCTCGCCTGCATGGTTTCTGTTGAGAAATCCGAGCTCAGTCTTATTGGTTGCCCCTTATAGGTAACTTCGTTTCTCCTGGGCTGCTCTTATGATTCTTTCTTTGTCTTTGGTTTTGGTGAGTTTGATGATGATATGTCTTGGTGTTTTTCTTTTGAGGTGTATCCTGTTTGGGTTTCACTGGACTTCTTGAATGGATATATTCTCATCTTTCAGCACATTAGGGAAGTTCTCTTCCAACAAATCTTGGACAATTTTCTCAGTGGTTTCATTTTTCTCTTCCTGTTCTGGAATTCCAATGACTTGTAGGTTATTCCTTTTGATGATATCCCACACGAACCTTAGGCTTCATTTTGTTTTGATCTTTTTTCTGACTGATCCTTTTCCAAAGAAGTATTTGGGTATTTGTCTTCAATCTCATTAATTCTGCCTTCCATTGCATCAATTCTACTCCTTTGTCCTTTCAGTATATTACCTATTTCTGACAATTTAGTATTAATCTTCTGGATTTTTATCTGTAGATTTAGAAACATTTCTAATTTTTCATTGATTTTGTCATTTTGTTCTTATATTTTCTTCCAAAATTCTTCTAGGGTTTTGTCTGTGTTTTCCTTGGTCTGTCTCTCAATCTTTGAAGATATCTAAATATAATTCTTTTGAATTCCTTATCAGGGAGTTCCAATGCTGTGTCTTCCTCAGGGATGTGCTTTGCGTCTGTATCCTGGTCCCTTGTTTCTCCTGCTGTATCTTGCTTCTTTGCATGGACTGTGATGCTCTGTTGTGTCTGAGGCATTGTGAAGTTTTTGTGTTTATATTTAATTGGTGATTATATGTTGGAGTGACTTGCCCACAATTTTTGTTTTCTTTGTATATTATCTATACAGGGAGGGTACTGTGCTGTGCTCCTCTATTCACTAGTTGACAGCACTTAGACACTCATCACCTGTCTCCTTTCCTTTGTCAGCTTCTCATATGTCCTTGCTGACCCTGGCAAACAGAACCTGTTCTTAGGTTCCTGGAATCCAAATGAGAATGCTATCACTTTAAAATCCAAAATGGTTGCCACTTATAAACATTCAAAATGGCTGCACCCTCAATCACTTTAAGTATCCAAAATGGCAGCCACGTGTAAACAATCAAAATGGCTTTGCCCTCCGGACAGCAGAAAGTCCACAACTCAGGTTGTCTCCCTCCTTGCTGTTTCCCTTCCTAGTCATAGGCCACCAGAGCAGTTTTCCCTGCAGCCCTTGGTGACTGGGACTGATCTTTAGGTCAATTTTCAGGTCCCAACATCACTTGGAAATATTCAGGCTGTTAGTCTCATCAGAGTAGCTGATAGTCCAGAGCTCTGACAATCTCTGTACTCACTGTTTTCATTCAGGTTTTTCCACTAGTTGGTGCCTAATCCACTTCTGCATAGTTTCTTTCAAAGCTCAGGGTTCCAGGATTACATTCTGTATCTCTGTCAACTGGTTTTTCTTTTCTTTGTTGAAGAGGGTCTGTGTCTCTTGTCTCTCAATACCTCCATCTTACCAGAAGTCCCTATTTTAAGGTTCTTAAACTTTAAAAAAAAAAAAAAAAACTGTACTGAAGTGGTATAATGTCAGTTGAAGGTAGAAAGTGATATTAAATATGTACACTATAAACTCTAAAAAGCAAACCAAATGCACTGCTGTCAAGTCACCCTTCCTTGGGTTTCTAAAGCGGTAGAAGTAGCTTGCCCAACCTTCCTTCTGAGGAGTGGCTGGTGGGTTTGAACCACCAGCCTTCTGGTTAGCAGTCAAATGCCTTAGGCACTATGCTACCAGAGCTCCTATAAGCTCTAAAGCAACTACTTAAATACAAACCAAGAGTTGTGGTTAATAAGGCAACAATAGATAACATGGAATAATAAAATACTCAATCCAAAAGAAGTAGAGGGCGGGGGGGTGGGGAGGGGAAGGAATGGGAATAAAGGACAGGACAAACAGAAAATAAATAACAATAATGTACATTTCCTAAACCTAATCATACCAATAATTACATTGATTGTAAAAGATCTAAATACTTCAGTTAAAAAGTAGATTTGTCAGATTGGATTTTTAAAAAGCTGTCTTTAAATATAAAGGTATAAATATGTTAGCTGTGAATGAATGGGGAAAAAAAAGATATTCAATACAAACACTGATAGAAATAAATTTTTCAAAAAGAGAAACAAAGTTGGAAGACTAAGACTAAATGATTTCAAGACTTGTTATAAAGCTATAAAAGTCACGATAGTGTGGTACCGATGTCAAGATAGACAACCAGACCAGCAGAATGTAATAGAGAGTCCAGAAACAGAGCACATGGGTATGGATCACTAATTTTCAACACAGGTGCAAAGATACATCAGTGGAGAAAGAAAGTATTTCAACAAATGGTGCTGGAACAACTGAATACTCAAATGCAATAAATAAATAAATTTTGATCCACCCCTCATACCACATACAAAGGTAAAACTAAAACTATAACACTTCTAGAGGAAAACAGGAGTAAATGTTTGTGACCTTGCGTTAGACAAAGATTTCTTAGATATGACACCAAAAGCACAATTCATAAAAGAAAAAAACTGACAAACTGGAATTCATCAAAATTAAAAACTTGAGGCATTGGTGGTTGGGTGGCTGAATCCTCACTTTCCATGGAAGAGATTCAGGTTCAATTCCAGACCAATACCTCTCAAGTGCAGCTAACACTCACCTGTCAGTGGAGACCTGCATGTTTCTATGATGCTGAACAAGTTTTAGAATAACTTCCAGACTAAGAGACTAGGAATAAAGACCTGGAGATCTACTTCTAAAAATCTGCAAATGAAAACCTCATAGATCATAATTGTTTCATCTGCAGCCAAACATGGGAATGGCTCAGGACTAGAGAGCAATTTGTTGTATTGTGCATGGGGTCACCATGAGTCAGTGGCTGGCTTAAGGGTAGCAACAACAATAACAACAACTATTCAAAAGAGATGTTTAAAAAAAAAAAGAGAGAGAGAAGTCAGATATGGAAATCACACATTTGATAGAAGACTTGTACCAGACTACACAATTAATTCTCAAAATCCAATAATAAGAAAATAAAACATCTCAATTAAAAATGGGCTAAGGATTTGAACAGATACTTTAAAAGAGATATATAAATAACACATGAGATGAAAAGATACTCAACATTGTTAGTCATTAGAAAAATACAAACTAAAATCATAATGAGATAGTGCTAAATGTCTATTTAAAGGACTAAAATTGAAAAGAATAACCAAATCAGATATGGGCATAAATGCAGAAACAGGAATTCTCAGACACTTGGTGGTAAAACAAGTTAGGAAACAGTTTGGCAGTTTCTTAAAAAGTTAAACAAAACACCTACCATATGATCTAACAATTCCACTCCAGGGTATTTATCCCAGAAACATGAAAGCAAATGTCCGTGTAAAGACTTGCACCTGAACACTGTAAGGGTAAAAATAGTACCTAATAAGGATAAAAAAATTCTTTCTAACGCAAGGCAGGGGGGAAAAAAAAAAAGGAAAGATTCCCCCTCCCTTCTCTTAGAGTATTTACTTACAAGGAAACTGGTAACTCTAAATTCTTTCTCTGCCTCTTTGAGATGTATGTAAATTTAAGAGCTAAGTAAGCCTCTCCAATGGGAGCTCTGGTAGCTTAGTAACTAAGGCACTTGACTGCTAACTAGAAGGCTGGTGGTTCAAACCCACCAGCCACTCCTTGGAAGGAAGGAGGGGCAATCTACTTCCGTAAACCCAAGGAGGGGTTGCTATGAGTTGGGTCTGACCTGATGGCACGTAACAACAACAATAAGCCTCTCCATAACCCAGCCATGTCTTTCTCAAGGACCTGGGAGTCATCACTTGGAAATGTAATCATCCAGGAAGATAAGGCCCCAATCTTCCAGTTTCCTGGAAGGAGAGTAGGAGCCTTACTATGGGTGTGTCTGACTCCAAGTTGCAAACCTACCTCCTGTCATAAGGACATGAGAAAAAAAAAAGTATTTTTCCTCCAGATAAAGGCAATTAGCAAACACAAATGGCCACCCCAATTACCAGGTGACTTTAGGATGAACTGTGTGTGATAAATGATGCTGTCAGTACTCTTACTTGAGGACTAGTTATGCTTGAGAACATACATACAATGAATTTCACCTGCTTGGCTATAGAAAAGGGTGAGATTTTTTCTCTTTTTCAATCTCTTTAGCAGATAGCCTATAATGCACATCACATTCTGGATTAATGCTTATTCAATAATAAAATTGTTTTCTTTCCCTTCAACCTTTGTGGAGAAGTTTCCTAGGTTAGCAGATTTTAATTATATTTCTCAACAACATTCACAGAAGCTTTCAGTGTAATAGCTAAAAACTGGACACCAATAAAATGTCCATCAACCTGTAAAGGCTAACAAATTGCTGTATATCCCTACGTTAGAATACTACTCAGTAATAAAAGGGGGTGAACTACTGATATGTGCAATGATAAGGAATCAATCTCAAAATAATTATGCTGAGTAAAAGAAGCTAGAAAAAAACATATACTATATGATTCTATTTATATAAAATTCTAAAAAATGGAAACTAGTTTCTAGTAACAGAAAAGCTATCAGTGGATGCTTAGAGATTGGAGGTAGGGAAATGGAATTGGGGGAGATCAGACAAAAGGATTATAATGGGGCATGAGACAAGTTTTGGGGGAGATAGATTTGTTCATCATCTTGATCCAAGTTTTATGAGAGTACAAAAACGTTAGCAACTTATATACTTTAAATATGTTCAAGGTTTTTTTGTGGGTCAATCATACCTCAATAAAACTGTTAAAAAATAAAGAAAATTAACAATGTATTTCAGAAATGTTAAAACATTAGGGAACATCCTTTCTTTGAACAGGAAAGAGTCAAGATTCAAATTCATGACCGTTATCTATAAAAGAGGAGTCCATGGGTGGCACCAACAGGTAAGCACTCAACTATTGGCTGAAAGGCTGGCAGTTTACACTCACTGACAGGGATCTTAGAAGACAGGCTTTGAGATGTGCTTCCAAAAGGTCACACCCTTGAAAAACTTGTGACAGTTCTACTGTGCACAGAAAGGGTCACCATGAGTGGGAACTGACTGGAGGGCAAAAAACAGTGTCCATAAAAGGTGCTTTTTTAAAAAATGTATAAGGTGTGTAGTGCCTAAGGCACTTGACTGCTAACCAGAAGCCTAGCAGTTCAAACCCACCAGCCATTCCTCGGAAGGAAGGTTGGGCAATCTACTTCCGTAGTGATACTGCCTTGGAAACCCAAGGAGGGGTCAGTATGAGTCAGGTACGACTCAACGGCACATAACAACATCAAAAAAAAAAAAAGGAAACCTCACCTTAAAAAAAAAAAAAAAAAGGTGGTGGTGGATATAGTAGAGGTTTGTCCATTTATGTTTTTCAAGCCTAGTTCTAATGTAATCTCTTTTTCTTGAAGCCTTTTCTCATCAATCCAAGTACAAAGTGATTATTCCTTCCTGTGAATCACCACATCACTTAATTACATTACTTTTCAGATATTAATCCAATAAAATCATCCATCTACTCATCACACCTTTATTAAGTAAGTGCCTAAGGCATTTGACTGCTAACCAGAAGGCTGGCAGTTCAAACCTACCAGCCATTCCTTGGAAGGAAGATTGGGCAATCTATTTCTGTAGTAATACTGCCACGGAAACCCAATGAGGGGTCGCTATGAGAAGGATCCGACTCAACAGCAGTGAGAGACAGGTGGGCCAGAAACAGGCTAAAATATCTCTCCCATTGCCATGGAGTTGATTCCAACTCATAGAGACCCTATAGGCCTGAAGGACAGAGTAGAACTGACCCATAAGGTTTCCAAGGCTGAAATGTTTACAAAAGCAGACTGTCAAATATTTCTCCCATGGAACATCTGGTGGGTTCAAACTGCCAACCTCTGGGTTAGCAGCTGAGAGCTTAACTCTGTATCACCATAGACAGAGGCTAAGTGCTAGAAATACAAAGGTGAGGAGGGCATAGTTTTCCCCTTGTGAGCCTCATAAAAACCAAAAACCAAACTCACTGCCATCGAGTTGGATCGGACTCATAGCGACCCTTCCTTGGGTTTCTGAGTTGGCATCAGTACAGAAGTAGATTGCCCAACCTTCCTTCCAAGGAGTAGCTGGTGGGTTTGAACTGCCAGCGTTCTGGTTAGCAGTCAAATGCTTTAGGCACTACACTACCAGAGCCTCCTAGGATGGTGCAAAAATCAGGTATATTTTTTAAATTAACAGTAACACACTGTAACAACTGTTTTAAGAAACATAAAAATTAGTAGAAGTACACAAAGAAAGAAATTCATTTTGGCAAACATGCTATCTTATACTGTAGTGATTTGTTCAAGACTCTATGTCTCTACCAGACTAAACACTCCCTGAGAACCAAACCAAAAATCAAATTCACTGCCATCTAGTCCATTCTGACTTATAAGTGACCCCCATTGGGTTTCCAAGGCTGTATATCTTTATGGAAGCTCAGCCTCATCTTTCTTCTACAGAGCAGCTTGTGGGTTCAAACCACTGACCTTTTGGTTAGCACAAATGCCTTAACCACTAAACCACCAGAGCTCTTTCTCTGAGAATAGGGACCATGAAGTATTCATTTGAATGATCTGCCAAATTATACCTACCACAATACCTGGCATGAGTATTGTGAGTGAACGGATGGATGGCAGATGGATAGGTAGGTGGGTGGCTGGGTGGGCAGGTGGCTGGGTGGATGGATGATGAATGGGTGGATTTCATAGGCATCTATTCTTTGACTAGAAGGCAGAATCACCATGCTGCCAACTTCACAGTTGAGTTTCAACTCTTATCTACTCTGTCAACAAAGGCATGACAATCATGGAAAGACGACAAAAATAAAACCCAAATCGAAGTTCCCACAATCCCAAAGGAATAGCTAACACCCATTATCCCAGTGAAGAAAAGATGAATAGAGTAGCGAGGGGAGAGCTGGTCAGCAGAAATCAAAGACAAGGTATATAGAGACTGATGATTCACAGTCCCACCAGAGTTCCAGGGAGACCCCGGTTCTCTGTAAGTATCACCATCAGGTGTTTCTCTGTCCAAAGGTACATACGTGGACGCCAGTCACATCATCTCTTTAGGAATCACACCAATTATCATTGTGAAAGCAATTTTTGGAGATTAAATTTTCAGCTTTCTGTTTTCCCAAATTATCACAACTCCCCTATCTGTGATCAATTTCTGAAGGATCAGGAAAGTGGAACAGATAACAACTATGAAAAAAATGTGAGAACAGGGTGATGGCAAAGCTTATTTCTGTCACTGTGATAAAAATATTTGCAATCATTGAAGTTCAATTAGGAGAAAACTAGCACAAAATGAAAAGGTCTCAAATTACAATGGAAAGATTTGGATTAAACACCAAGTGGAAATCCCTTCTAAAGCTAAAGAAATAGCTTCTTTAGACAGTGTAATTCAACATGACAAGAATAATTTCCCTCTGAAAGATAAGGCAAATTAGTTTTTTATACTTACATCTAAAGGAAAAACAGGTCTCAGAAGGGAAAAGCAGTAGAGATTTATTTAAATCTGTCAGGTATCCACCAGCTGGTCAGATGGCTCAGGGGATGACAGGTGCACCCTGGGGCTCAGTGGTCCTCCTGAGCCCAGAGTCTGGGGTCTGCCAGTGGGCCTCGTGGGATTCTTACCTGTAGATAGGGTCCTGCATCACCAGCATCTTGCTCTCATCCCACGTCCACTCCTTTTTCTGCAATAAAAGAAGCTGTAAATGAATAAGTTAGGCTTGTCCTCAGCTACAGAACCGGGGCATACACTGAGTTACTAATGCTTATGCAAACACATGCATTTTGCTCCTGGCCTTTTTTCCCTCTAAGGGGCCCAGAGTTGATTACTCAAAAAGGACAAGTGGAAAATGTCAAGTGTCTAGTTTGAACAGCTTCCTTCAAGCACTTCAGAAGAGTATCTCTCCAGGGTGCTGAGGGTAGGCAAGAGTTGAGAAGACTATCGGCAAGACTCTAAATCAGAAATTCACTGAGAAATCACCAGAAAACAAAGACTGTGCATCATTCCAGAGGAGTGGGAGTGGCAGGAGGAACAAAAGAGGAAAGAGGGCAAAGACAGGCCTTTGAGACACTGTGAATGATGCTGTCAAATGCAAATGAAATGTAGGTCTCACCCTTCCTCCCTTGAAGAAGGGGGAGAAAGTCCTACACAAGCCTAGTGAGTTGACTGGGGCATTTACAGAGTTACTCATAAGAGGATAGTCATTCTGGCTTTGAACCTAACTTATTGTGAACACAAAGGAGACCCCTTCAGTAACTGGAGAGGAGGCTAGAAATGAAGAGTGGAGAAAAAGAGGATTCAAGTGCAGTACTGGAGTCCCCAGGCACTTGATGAGGAGAGTAGCACCTCCAACCTGCAGAGGGTTGGATTCAGGTCCAACCCTAGGTGCAGGGACAAAGAAACCTGCTTGACCTCACAAGATTTTGTCACAGAGACAGTGCTGTCCTAACTAATCAGGGAAGATTGCTCTCATCTCTTTTTGAAAGAGAGAATTAAGAGAAAGAAAAAGGGCAAGAAGGTTATATTAATTATTGCCTAACAGGTGCTTAATGAGAGTTTAATGAGTATGTGGGTTTCTCAAAAATAATGTACAAAGTGGCCACTCTCAGGACCTATCAAAAAACCAAACCAAACTTACTGCCCTCAAGTCAATTCCAACTTACAGTGATCCCCTTTGGGTTTCTGAGACAGTGAATCTTAACAGATGTAGACTGCCCCATCTTCTTTCTGTAGAGTGGCTGGTGGGTTTGAACCTACCAGGATTTGGAAATTGCTAGGCCTCAACCAGGGACTACTGGGGGAAAAGGTGAGGTGGAGGGGGCGACTTTGTCTAAGCCTTGAGGGTGACATCAGAAAGAAGTGTTTCTACAGCAGCTTTACTAAAATGCAACATTGTACATATCTGGCATGTACACACACACACACACACAGAGCGTTTGATCCTGAATACTGATTCCACACAGAGAGGTGGATTTTAGAGCACTTTACAAACATTCAAGAGCAAACATATTTGCTGTTATAGAGACAAAAATTTAGATAACTAAGAATTCATTTAAAAAAAAAAAAAAGATGCCTCCCTATGATTGCTACTCACTGCTCTATGATTTTATTATATAAATATCCTCTTTGGTGAAGTGTCTATTCATATCTTCTGCCCACTTTTAATTGGATTATTTATCTTTTTGTTGTTGAGGTGTTGGGAGTTTTCTATAAATTCTAGAGATAAGTCCCTTCTCAGATATGTCACTGCCAAATATTTTTTTCCCAGTCTATATGTTCTCTTTTGACTCTTTTGCAGAAGCCTTTGGAAGCACATAAAAATTGAAATTTTAGAAGGTCCCATTCATCTAGTTTATCTTCAGCTGTTTGTGCATTTTGGGTTATGCTTGATCGTCTATTTATGGCATATGTTAGGGCCCCTAAATTTGCCCCTAGTTTTTCCTTGAGGGACTTTATAGTCTTAGGTTTCACATTTAATCTTTGATCCATCTGGAGTTAGTTTTTGTGTATGGTGTGAGGTATAGATGTTGTTTCATTTTTCTGCAAATGGATATCCAGTTTTGTCAGCACCATTTGTTAAACAGACAATCTCTTCCCCATTTAATGGATTTCAGTCCTTTATCAAAAATCAGCTTACCATAGGTCAATGTATCTATTCCTGGGTTCTCAACCCTATTCCATTGGTTTACGTGTCTATCGTTGTACCAATACCAGACAGTTTTGACTACTGTGGCTGTATAGTAGGTTTTGAGATCCAGGAGTGTGAGACCTCCTACTTTAGTGTTCTTTTTCAGTAATGCTTTGCTTATCCGAGGTCTCTTTCCTTTCCATATAAAGTTAGTGATTGGTTTTTCCATATCCTTAAAAAATGTTGA
>NW_006921631.1:15046473-15055796 GCF_000298275.1 Orycteropus afer afer
TTGAACCGCCAGCCTTCTGATTAGCAGTCAAGTGCCTTAAGCACTACGCTATCAGAGCTTAATTATGCTGAGGAATGTCCCTTCTACTCCTATTTTCCTGAGAGTTTTTATCATAATGGATGTTGGATTTTATCAAATGCCTTTTCTACATCAATTGATATGATCATGTGGTTCTTTTCCTTTGTTTTATTTATGTGGTGTAGGATCCTGATTTTTCTAATGCTGAACCAAACTTGCATACCTGATATGAACCTCACTTGGTCATAATGTATGATTTTCTTGATATGTTGTTGGAGTCTATTGGCTAGGATTTTGTTGAAGATTTTTGCATCTATATTCACGAGGGATATTGGTCTGTAGTTTTTCTTTTGAGTGATGTCTTTGCCTGATTTGGGTATCAAGGTTATGATTGCTTCATAAAATGAATTTAGAAAGATTCCATCCTTTTCTATGTTTTGGAAAAGTTTGAGTAGGATTGGTGTCAGTTCTTCTCTGAATGTTTTGTAGAATTCTCCAGTGAAACTGTTCAGCCCAAGACTTTTATTTTTTGTTAATTTTTTTATGACCTGTTCAATTTCTTCTTTTATTATGGATCTGTTCAACTTTTCCACCTCAGTCTGTGTTAGTTTAGGTAAGTAGTGTGTCTCTAGAAATCTGTCCATTTCTTCCAGATTTTCAAATTTGTTGGAGTACAATTCTTCACAGTATCATGACATTACCCTTTTTATTTCAGTTGGTTCTGTTATCATGTTGCCCATTTTGTTTCTTCGTGTTATTTGTATTCTCTCCCTCTTTTCCTTTGTTAAATTTGCCAGTGGTTTGTCACTTTTATTAATCTTTTCAAAAAACTATCTTCTAGTTTTATTTTTTTCTATTGTCTATTTTCTGTTTCATTGATTTCTGCTTGCAACTTTATTATTTCCTTTCTTCTGGTGACTGTAGGCTTTTCTTGCTGTTTTTCTAATGGTTGGAGATGGTTTTAAGTGTAGATTTTGGCTCTTTTTTCTTTTTTGATGTGTCCATTTATTGCTATAAATTAACCTCTGATCACTGCATTTGCTGTGTCTCAAAGATTTTGGTATTTTGTGTTCTCATACTAGGAATTTTTTTATTTCATTTTTTATTTCTTCTCTTACCCAATCTTTCTTAGGGAAGGTATTGTTCAGTTTCCATGTGCTTGCTCTTTTTCTGTTGATCTTCCTATTGTTGATTTCTAAGTTGATAGCATTGTGATAGCATTGTGATCTGAGAAGATGGTTTGCAGTATTTCAATGTTTTTAAATTTATTAAGGCTTGCTCTGTGGTCTAACATATAGTCTGTTGTGGAGAATGTTCCATGTGCACTGGAAAAAACATATATTGTGCTGTTGTTGGGTGAAGTGCTCAGTAGATGTCTATAAGGTTAAGTGGTGAATTATACTGCTTAGCTCTTCTGCATATTTGTTGAGTTTCCTTCCAGTTATTCTATCTTTCATTGAAAGTGGTGTATTGAAGACTCCCACTATGACTGTGGAGTCATTTATTTGCCTTTTCAACTCTTTCAAAGTCTGATTTATGGATTTTGGTGTTCTTTCATTAGATCCATAGATATTTATTGTGATTATATCTTCTTGTTCAACTGATCCTTTAATCATTATACAATGTCCTTCCTTGTCTCATATGGTGGTTTTTGTCTTAAAGTCAATTTGATCAGAAATTAACACTGCCACTCCTGCTCTTTTTTGCTTATCATTTGCTTGATATATCTTTTTCCAACCTTTGATTTTTTTAGTCTATTTTTGTCTTTGTCTCTAAGGTGTGTCTCTTGTAGACAGCATATTGATGGGTTATGTTTTCTTACCCAGTCTGCAACTCTCCATCTCTTGAGTGGTGCTTTTAATCCACTGACATCCAGTGTAATTATTGACAAGTATGAATTGGTTGCTGTCATTTTGTTATGTGTCTTTTTATGGTGTTCCTTGTTCCTTTGTTCCATATAATTTTCTGTGCTGAGCTCATTATGTTTATGAACCATGTTATCGTTTCCTTTGTTGCTGTTGTTTTAGTAGTTGCTGGATATTTGTGCTTGTCCTCTTTTTTACTGTGATGTGAAGGTCTACCATTTTTCTTTGAGGTTACCCTGTGACTTATAATTTTCTCCCTGAGTTTAGAGCAGTCCATTCTATCTTACAACTCTCTTGACTTCCTCACCATTTAGCAGTTCTGTAACTACACTATTTTTTCGCTCTTTTTGATTTATAGTTGTCCTCAATTGCCAATTGATGTCTCTAGTTCCCTGTTTACAATTTTGTAAGGTTATTTTACTTTGGATGCTTCCATAGTTGTGCTGGTTTCTGGCTTATGTCATCTTGTATATTAATAGTCAGCTGTTGTTTGCTATTATTGGTTCTCTATTCAAAGGATTGCCATTACTATTTCTTATAAGGTTGGTCTGGTTTTCACAAATTCCCTTAATTTCTGCTTATCTGGAAATCTCCTAATTTCACCATCATATTTGAGGGACAATGTTGCTGGGTATATAATTCTTGGTTGGAAATTTTTATTTTTCAGGGTTTTATATATACCTTCCCATTGCCTTCTTGCATTCATGCTTTCTGCTGAGAAACCAGAGCTTAATCATATTTACCCTTTGTAGGTAACTTTTCATTGTTCCTGTACTGCTTTCAGGATTCTTTCTTTGTCTTTGGTTTTGATGAGTTTGATGATGGTATGTCTTAGTAATTTTCTTTTGGAGTCTATCCTGTTTTGGGTTTGCTGGACTTCCTGAATGGATATATTCTCATCTTCCATTGTATCAGAGAAGTTCTCTTCCAATAAATCTTGGACAATTTTCTCAGTGGTTTTATTTTTCCCTTCCTTTTCTGGAATTCTGATTACATGTAGGTTACTCCTTTTGATGGTATCCCACATGAACTTTAGGCTTTCTATATTTTGTTTTAATCTTTTTCCTGACTGATCCCTTTCCAAAGAAGTTTGTATTTAATCTCATTAATTCTGTCTTCCATTGGTTCAATTCTACTCCTTTGCCCTTTCAATGTGTTATCTATTTCTGAAAATTTAGTATTAATCTTCTGGATTTCTATATGTAGATTTTGAATCACTTCTAATTTTTCATTTATTTTGTCATTTTGTTCTCCTGTCTTCTTCTGAAATTGTTCGAGGCTTTTGTCTTTATTTTCCTTAATTTTGTCAGTGTTTTCCTTGATCTGTCTCTCAACCCTTTGAAAATACCTAAGTATAATTATTTTGCATTCCTTATCAGGGAGTTCCAATGCTGCTTCTTTCTCAAGGATATGTTCTGGTTCTGTATCATGTCCTTTGTTTCTACCACTTAATCTTGCTTCTTTGTGTGGACTGTGATGGTCTGTTGTTTCTGAGACATTGTGACACTGTATTTATATTTAATTGGTGATTGTATGTTGAAGTAATTTGTCCAAGATATTTTTTTCCCTGGATGTATCTGGGTAATCAGAGTATTGTGTTCCTCTGTTCACTACTTGGCAGAACTTATGCCCTCACCATCTGTCTCCTGGCAGTTGTGACACAGAATGAGAGTGGCTTCACATATCTCTGTTAACCATTTGTGAAGAGCAGTTAAGGGTAAGTAAGGCTCTTTTTGGTAGTTGTTTATCATTGGCCAGTTGGTGGAGAAGCAAGTGGTGGCTCTGACTCAGTAAGTGGAGCTTCAAGAAGAGCAGTGTGGTTGCATTGTATAAGCATGGTTGCTGTCTCCCACTCAGATAAAAACAATTAAAAAACCATGAAAATTGTAAAAGCAAGCAGACAAAAAACACATCTCATAAACAAAAGGTAACAATTACCAAAAAGAGGAATTAAAAAAAAAAAAAAAAGTGGAAAGGCAATAAATGGGAGACAATATTTAAAGAAATATTTTAAGAAGTCAAAAGAAATATGCATAGAAAAATGGAGGAAAAAAGAAAAAAAAACCCCACAATATCTGGAGAGGAGGCAATAAGAGAAAAGAGGTAGAGTCGGAGAATAATGAAGGAAAAAAATGGGAAAAATGCAAAAAGAAAAACAAGGAATGGGGAGAACCACAAGAAAGAAAATAATGGGAACCAAGAACAAGGAAGAGAGAAACAGCTGAAAATTAGAACCTGGAAAGGGATGAATAAAAATAATAATAAAAATAACAATAATAATTTTTTAAAAGACAAAAAGAAACAAACCAAAAAAAAAAAGGAAAAATATCTGGTCAAGGTGGGTAGAGCACCCAGGCTCTGTCCAAGCGCACACACTGGGATGGAATTCCTGCAGGCCCAGATGGTGGGTGGGAGTGAGGGATGGCCACACCTCCGTTAACCAAGAGGAGGTATAAGAGTAACCAGGGGAATATCACACCTTTCCATTCATTTGTGTCAAGAATGTCCTTGCAGTCCCTGGCAAGTGAAGCCTGTTCTTAGGTCCCTGGAATCTGACAGAATGCTGTCACTTTAAATATCCAAAATGGTCAAAACACTTGTAAACATTCAAAATGGCTGTGCTCTCTGGAAAGCCAAAAGTCCGAAGCTCAGCTCGTCTCTCTCTTTGCTGCTTCCCCTTTTATTCACCAGCTACCAGTTCAGTCTTCTATGCAGCCTCTGGCTAACAGGGCTGATTTTTAGGTTAATTCTTAGGTCCTAACACCATTTGGCAATATCCAAGCTGTCCATGCCATCAGGATCGCTGACAGACCACAGCTCTGTATGTCTCCTTTTTTGGTGTTTTCATGCAGGTTCTTCTACTAGCTGAAGTTTAGTCCACTTCTGTATCCTTCCTTTCAAAGCTCAGGGCTCCAGGATTATCTTCTGTACCTGTGTTAATTGTTTCCCCTTTTCTTTGCTGAAGAGGGTCTGTGTAGTTTGCCTGTTCTGCCATCTTACCAGAACTGTCTGCCTATACTTTTAATTCAATTCAGTTAACATTCATGAAGTACTTATTTTGCTAGGTAAGGAGCTCTAGTAGCTTAGTGGATAAGGCATATGGCTGCTAACCACAAGGTCAGTGGTTCAAACCCACCAGCTGCTCCACAGAAGGAAGATGGGGTGATCTACTTCTGTTAAGATTTATAGCCTTGGAAACCCAAAGGGGACTGCAATTAAGTTGGAACTGACTAAATGGCAGTGAGTTATTTTTATTCTGCTAGGTGCTGGTGCTGTAGGAGCTCTGGTGGCGTAGTGCCTAAGGCATTTGACTGCTAACCAGAAGGCTGGTGGTTCAAACCCACCAGCCACTCCTCGGAAGGAAGATGGGGCAATCTACTTCCGTAGTGATACTGCCTCGGAAACCCAAGGAGGGGTCGCTATGAGTTAGGTCTGACTCGACGGCACATAACAACAACAACAACAACAACAATAGGTGCTGTAAAGGTAGATGTGAATCAGATACAGTTTGTGCTTCCAAGAAGCTCTGTTTAGCGTGATGGCCACTGTAATAGTCACAAGAGCACAAAATGCAGTAGAGAAACAAAGGACAGATGCATCATTTGAACTGAGAGAGGTCAAAAAGGCTTAACAGATGGAACAATGAGCAGGGTTTCCAGGCAGAGGAAAAGAGCATACACAAAAGCAGAAGCATCCTGAGAAAACTGGCAGAGGTTCCAAATGACTGGATGAAGGATTCCTTACCAACTTTCTGAGCACCACGACCCTCCCCATACCTTTACTGTGTGCTAAGAAGTGTACAAAAGACATGAATGTCAGTATTTCAAAAAGCCAGCCACCATCAAACTATATCCATAGTCCAGACTCATAAGAGAAGTTCAAAGAATCAATCCCAAGTAAGTAAGGTGATCTTCCAGAAAGTCAGATGTTTGGATAGGCAGACAGCCTAGCTATATTGTTTCAAGTGTACAGTGATGTCATTAGTCTTGCAATAGGAAGAGGCTCTCTACCCTCTACCAATGGATGGCATTTTTTTGCTCGCATTAATGTTCATGTGACCAAGGAGAGAGAAAAAGCTAAAAACTAGATAATAAAATAATAATAACCATAATAATTTTTAAAAAGACAAAAACTAAGAAAAAGGAAAAAAAATCTGGTTACTGTGGGACAGAGCACCCAGGCTCCGTTCATGTTCATCCATTTCAGGATGATCAAGAACCAATGATACTGAAGGAAGAAGTTAAAGCTAGACTGAAGAAACTGGGATCCAGGGAAGGGGAGTGACCCAGGCCCCACCCCCACCAGCCAGGAAAGCAGGGGAAAGAGAAGCCAGAAGGGATGACAGACCAGAGCAGCAGCCAGGAATCCAGGCAAGGGGAGAGATCCAGGCCCCACCCCCACCAACCAGGAAAACTGGAGAAAGAGAACCCAGAGAGGACGACAGAATCACTGGTAGTTGGAAAATTTGGCCTTGGTGACAGAAATAATGCTGGAGATCGCATGACTGAATTTTGCAAGACCAACGACTTATTCACTGCTGTGTCCTAAGAAGTGTACAAAAGACATTAATGTCAGTATTTCAGAAAGCCAGCCACCACCACACTATATCCATAATCCAGACTAACCCTTTTTTCAACAACACAAATAGCGGTTATACATGTGGACTTTGCCAGATGGAGTATACAGGAATTAGACTGACTACATCTGTGGAAAGAGGCGATGGAAAAGCTCAATATCTTCAGCTAAAACAAGGTAAAGAGCTGATTGTGGATCAGACCACCAACTGCTCATATGCAAGTTCAACTTGAAATTAAAGACAATTAAAACAAGTCCATGAGAGCCAAAATATGATCTGGAATATATCCCTCCTGAATTTGGAGACCATCTAAAGAATAGATTTGATGCATTGAACACCAATGACCGAAAACCAGAAGAACTATGGGATGACATCAAGAATATCATCCATGAAGAAAGCAAGAGGTCATTAAAAAGGTGAGAAAAGAAGAAAAGACCAAAATGGATGTCAGAAGAGACTCTGAAACTTGCCCTTGAACAAAGAGTAGCTAAAGCAAATGGAAGAAATGACAAGGCAAAAGAGCTGAACAGAAGATTTCAAAGAGCAGCTCGAGCAGACAAAGCCAATTACTATAATGAAATGTGTAAAGACATGGAGTTAGAAAACCAAAAGGGAAGAACACGCTCAGCATTTCTTAAGCTGAAAGAACTGAGGAAAAATTTAAGCCTCGAGCTACAATACTGAAAGATTCTATGGGCAAAATATTGAATGATGCAGGAAGCACCAAAAGAAGATGGAAGAAATACACAGAGTCACTGTACCAAAAAGAACTGGTTGATGTTCATCCATTTTTATGTAATTATAAATTCATATGCAGTGGTAACAAATGATACAGATCTCATGTGCTCTTTACCCAGTTTCCCCTAATGATAGATTACATTTTGCAAAAATATAGTACAATAGCACAACTAGAATACTGAAATCTATACAGTCAAGACACAGAAGAGTTTCATCACTACAAGGTTCCTTTGTGTTACCCTTTTATGACCACAGCCATCACCACTCCCTCACTGACCCCTGGCAATCACTAATCTGGTATTGTATTTCTATAATTTTGTCCTTTCAAGAAAATTGTAGAAATGGAATCATTCAGTAAGTAACTTTTGGGGATGAGCATTTTTCACTCTGTATAATCCTCTGGAGAGTCACCCAAGTTGCTGGGTATCAATAGGTCATTTTCTTTCTATTGCTGAGTAGTATTTCATGATGTGGATGTACCATAGCTCATTCAACCACTCACACTTGAAGGAGCAGTTTCCAGTTTTGCACTACTACGAATAAAGTTGCTAGTAACATTTTTGTACAAGTTTTTGCATCAGTATGTTTTAATTTCTCCAGGATAAATACCTAGGAGTACAATTGCATTGTTCAGGTTTTTTGTTTATTTATTTAAGGAACTGTCAAACTGCTTTTCAGAGTTTGTATCATTTTATATTCCCACCAGCAATGTACGAATGATCAAGTTTCTCTACATCATCACTAGTCACAATAGGTATTGTCACTATTTTTTTTTTTTTAATTTGGAGAGAGGAGCTTAAATCATTTATTTGCAAATTTTACTCTTTTCTAATGTACGGATTTAGTGCCATAATTTCCCTCTCTGCCCTGTGTGAGGTGTGCCCCTAAAAATTTGATATATTTTCATTTTCATTCATTTGAAGTAGGTTTTTATTTTGAATTTCCATTAAGACTACTTCTTTGACCATAGATGATTTAGAAGTGTGTGTTTCATTTTAGTGTTTAGATATTTTTCTGTAATCTTCCTGCTACTGATGTATAATTTGATTCCATTATGGTCAGAAAGTACACTCTGCATGATCTTAAGTCTGTTAAATTTGTTGAGATTTATAGCCCAGTACATCTTGGTATTATTCTGTGGACACCTGAAAAGAATGTGCATTGTTATTGTTGGGTGGAGTGTTCTGAAAATGTTAATTAGATCCCGCTGGTTGAAGGTGGTGGTGAGTTCTTCTATATCTTTGCTTATTATTTATTTGGTCCGACTCAAAAGCACATAACAACAACAACATTATTTATTTATATTTTTTGTCTAGATGTTCTATGAATTACTTAGAGAATAAATTTGTGGATTTATTCTTCCTTTCATTTCTATCACATTTTGCTTCACATTGTTCTATTGTTTGATGCATACACATTTAAAATTGTTATGTCTTCTTGGAAGACTGACACTTTTTATCATTATATAATGTCTTTCTCTATTTCTGGTAATTTTCTTTGCTATAAAGTCTACTTTATCTGGTATTAATAAAGCCACTCCTGTTTCCTTTTGATTAAAATTTGCACGCTACATCTTTTCCCATCCTTTTCAAACTACGTATGTCATTATTGAACTGAGTTTCTTGTAGACAACATGTAACTGAATAATGCACTCACTGGAAAGTTGGTCAAATTTATATATGTAGAGTTATTCATGTTGTTGTTGGGTACCATCAAGTTGATTCTTGCTCAAGCGAATCCATGTGACAGAGTAGAAGTGTCCCATAGGCTGTAATCTTTACACAGCAAATTAGGTTCCCATTTGTTCACTGACATTAGTTACATTTTTCACATGTCAACATTCTCTGTCCATTTATAGTGCTCCAGTTTCCCTGCCCTTTTGGTCTCACACAAGTGGGTTTTTAATGGAGTACTGTACTCCTGGGTAACATCCTTTGTGTGCCAATCTGTTATTTCACTGAAAGGTAACCTCAGGGGATAGTTTCAGTTTTTTCCTCTTTTTTTTCCCTTTCTCTTTTTTTGGTTACTGTTCCTGTGTGATTACATGGGGTGTTTTTATCCATGGGCTTTTAGTTTTTTGATGGTTATTCAATTGTAATTTGTGTCTAACTGAGTGGGAGACAACA
>NW_006921631.1:15058338-15105163 GCF_000298275.1 Orycteropus afer afer
TAAACTGTGGTCAATGACATGAGACAAAGTATATGTGAACTGCTGTATGGAAAGTGAATTTGCTCTGTAAATCTTCACCCAAATAAAAATAAATAAATTAAAAAAAAAAAAGAATAGCTCAAGGCAACAGTCTCAGGGAGTCCTCTAGTCTCAACTGCTCCAGTAAGCCTGGACTTTTAAATAATGTGAGTTCTGTTCCATATTTTTTCTCCCATTCTGTAAGGGTCCATCAGAATGATCAACAGTGGTAGCTAGGCACTATCTAGTTCTTCTGGTCTTTATATTTTTGATGCCTATAGGGTCTGCTTTTGTCTATTAAATGTTATATTTAGACCATTTACATTTAATGTAATTATTGATGTGTTAGGTTTAAAACTTTTTTTTTCTTCTGTTTATTGTTTTTTGTTTCTATGCTTTTTTTTTTTCTTTCTTACCTTCCTATAGGTTACTTGAGCATTATCTAGAACTCTATTTTGGTCTATCTATGTGTTTTCTTAGTACATTTTATATTGCTTTTCTAGTGGTTGATCTAGGTATTACATTACATATACATAAATTATCACAGGCTGGTGTCACCATGTTTCAGTTTAAGTATAGACCTTGCCTCCTTATGTCCCTTTCCTTTCCCTATTAATAATATAATTGTCTCATATATTTTCTCTACATCTATACACATTTAGAACCACAACAGACAGTGTTATTTTTGTTTCAACCATTTAAAATATTTTAGAAAATTCATGAGTAGGAAATGCACTGTATTTACCCATATTTTCATTCTCTTCCATTGTTCTTTCATTTTTCCTGATGTCCCAAGTTTATCTATTTTTTAAATCAATTCCTTTCTGTTTATACAACTTCCTTTAGCCATTCCTTTACGTAGCTCTATTGACAACAAATTCCCTTATTTTTCTTTCATTTGAGAATGTTTGGATTTTACCTTTTTGCTGAATATGGGATTCTAGGTTGACAGGTCTTTTCCTTCAGCTCTTGAAAAATGTTATGGCATGACCTTTTGGCATAGATATCTGATGAAAAACATGCTGTCATGTGAATTGGTTTTTGTCTTTTAACGTGTTGTTCTCTGTTATTTAAATTTGCTTTTAATTTTTATTCTTTCCTTTAGCTTTCAGAAGTATACCTAAGATGTGTCTTAGAATGATTTCTTTTTTTATTTGGAATCTGGTCAGCTTCTTGAATTTGTATGTTTATGTCTTTCACTAAATTTGCAAGTTCTCAACAGTTTTTAAGCAGTCAATTTTTTAAAGATATAATTCACATATCATAAAATTCACTCTGTAAATGTGTACATTCTAGTTTTTAACATATCCACAAAGTTATGCAACCACCACCTTATCTAATTCCAGAACATTTTCATCCCCTGAAAGAAACCCATACCTATTAGCAGTCATTCCTCATTGTCCCCCAACTCCCTGCCTATGAATTTGCCTCTTCTATTCCACTTTCGATTTATCTATCCCGGACATTTTATATAAATGGAATCATATAATATGATTCCTGTGGTGACTGGCTTCTTTTACCTAGCACACAGTTTTCTCCACGCTGTAACATATATCACTACTTCATTCTTTTTATGGATAAATAATATTCTATTATAATATTCCATAGGAGCTCTGGTAGCATAGTGGCTAAGGCACTTGACTGCTAACCAGAAGGCTGATGGTTCAATCCCACCACCACTCCTCGGAAGGAAGGTTGGGCAATCTACTTCCGTAGTGATACTGCCTTGGAAACCCAAGGAGGGGTCGCTATGAGTCGGAGCCGACTTGACGGCACATAACAATAACAACAACATAATATTCCATATACATTTAGAATCACAGTAGACAGTGTTATGATTTTTGTTTCAACCATTAAAAATATTTTAGAAAATTCACGGAGTAGGAAATGCACTGTATTCTGATATTCCATGGTTATACCACATTTTGTTTATTTGAGTACATCAGTTGATGGGCATTTGGGTTGTTTCCACTATTTGGCTCTTATGAATAAATAACGCTGCTATAAACATTTATATACAAGTTTTTATGTGAATTTATGTTTTCAATTCTCTTGTGTATATATACCTAGGAATGGAATCCCTGGATCTCGGCCATTATTTTTCTAGTTCTTTTCCAGTCCCACCCTTCTGGGATACTGATAACACAAATGTTGTAAATTTTTGTTGTAGTCCCACAGGTCCCCGAGGTGCTGTTCTTTTTTTCACTGGTCTATTTTCTCTATGTTGACCACGTTTCATTATTTCTATTATTTTACCTTCAGTTCACTAAATCTTTTCTATCACCTCCATTACATTGTTTAGTTCATGCAGTGTGTTTTCTATTTGAGTTTTTGAATTTTCAGTTCTAAAGTTTCTATTCCATTCTTTATTTCTTCTCTTCCTTTGTTGAGACTTCCTTTTTTTTTTTTTTTTTTTTTTCCCAGTTGTTTCAAGAATGATCATAATTGCTTAGTGAACCTAAATTTTTATTATGGATGCTTTAAAATCTGTCAGATAATTCTGTCATCTCTGTCATCATGGTATTGTTATTTATTTTCTTTTTTTCACAGTAGTTGACATTTCTGATATGGCAAATGTTCTCTGATTGGAACCTAGACATTCTGCTCTACTTCATCCAAACCACACAGAGAAAGCTGGCCTAATCCTGCCCATTCCAGCAAAAATCCAAGTTGGGGAGCCTAGAGTTTCACCCTTATAATGTTGTAATGAGGTTCCCCAATTTTCCTTCCCATATGTTTTCTGCTAAAGCTGAGTAAGGTGTTGGGACCTTATAAGGTGTTGGGACATTATAAGACTCTAGACCTTACTAAAACCTTCTGTTTTAACTGTCTTCCTGTAATACTGCTCTATGGCAAATGTTCTCTGATTGGAACCTAGACATTCTGAGTATTACATTTTAAGACTCTAGACCTTACTGAAACCTTCTGTTTTAACTGTCTTCCTGTAATACTGCTCCAACAGAGAAAGTGACAGATGTCATTTTGTTACTGCCAGGTGGGAGCAGAAGTTCAGATTCCCCATTGGCCTCTGTTGACACCCAAGGGAGGAAGGGGATTCTTATTAATGCTGATTGTAGGTGGGAGTTGTAGCCCCAGTAGGTTCCCACTAATACCACCTCAGCTCAAAAGGCCTTGTACTGTTCCCCATATGGTCTCCACTGATACCACAGGGGGTTGGGAGATCTCATTACCACCCAGTGGGGATGAAGGTCCCAACACCTTACTCAGCTTTAGCAGAAAACATATGGGAAGGAAAATTGGGGAACCTCATTACAACATTATAAGGGTGGAACTCTAGGCTCTCCAACTTGGATTTTTGCTGGAATGGGCAGTATTAGGCCAGCTTTCTCTGTGTGGTTTGGATGAAGTAGAGCAGTTATTGTCTAAAAGTTTTCTTCCTTGTCAACTGTCCTTTGGCTAGAGAAAGCAGGCTTTTGTCAGAGCTTTTTGTGTCTGTCACTATCAGTATATCCACATTACTGGCTTCTTTGGCTCTACCATATTTTTACGCAAATAACATGCACATTATATGCTTTTTTACAAAATGTGTAACTCCCTCATGTGTTAGTTTCCTAGGTGTGCTATGCGCTATATGTTATATGCGTGGGTGCGTTATTTTAGAAAAATATAGTAGGTCTGGGATCTATGAGGCAAAAAGAAAGCCAAAGAAACTCACCACTGTATCATTCTTTAGGTCCCAAGGTCCTCAGATGGCCCAGATGGATACCTTCTTCTTTCCACCTTTCAGAATCTTATGTTTCTTTTATATGTAATGTTCAAGGTTTTCAGGTGTACTTAGAGGAATAGGGAAAATGTATCAACTCTATCTTTCCAGAAGCAAAAGTCCTGTTTCAATTGTTTGTTTTGTATTATTTTTTAACTACAGATGACTGTGCTCTACCTCTTCTGAGGCACTAATTCAATAGGTTTAAGGTCCAGAAATCTATAGCTTTCACAAACATTTCAGGTGATTTTAATGTGACCCTGGCATTGAGAGCCTCTATTTTACACTAAAGAATGGTTATACTGAAATCCTCAACCAGAGGACCCCCTTCTCAGACAGCATTCTCTTCTGGAGTCTCAGGCCTAGCACAAGGAGGATTCTTAATACTCTAAAGACAGTCAGCTGGTCATGATCCCATTAACCACTGTCCCCAGCCAGGATCCACCATCAGTAGTTACTCAATAAACAGCCACTGTGAATTGAACACTTGGGGAGGTAATAGCCAAGGCTGCTCTCCTCTTGAGGGAATGGATACTCGGTTTTCTCATGTTTTTACTATCAGAAAAATCTTTCTTTTTTGTCCTTTTAGCCTGTCTACTTATGTATCCACCCATAGATTCATGTTTGTTATCACTGATGATGCAGCGTTGTGCATGTAAAAGTGTTTATCTTTGTTGTCTGTACCTCTTGTGCTCCTCTCTGTGTCTTTCTTTTTCTCAGTGTTACTGTGTTAGTCACTTGCTTTTGGTATACTGCCTTTCACTTCACCCAAATCAATACTTGTCTCTTACCTCTCTAGCAAGTTTGCCTCCCCTCCCCTCTCACCCCTGGTAAACAACAAATAAAGTTTATTTCCATATGTAAACCTTTCTTTGACTTTTTATTATAGTGGACTAATAACAATATTTGTCCTTCTGTGACTGACTTATTTCACTCACTATAATGTCCTCCAAATTCATCCATGTTATGTGGTATTTCACAGATGCTACATTATTCTTTAGTGTTGCATAGTATTCCATTGCAGGTATGTACTACAGTATTGATATCCATTCCGCTGTTGATGAGCACTTAGGTTGTTTCCATCTCTTTGCTATTGTGAGTAGTGCTGCAGTGCACATGGGTGAGCATATATCTATTTGTGTCCTGCCTCTCACTTCTTTAGGATGTATACCTAGTAATGGGATTCCTGGATCAAATAGTATTTCTATTTTCAACTAGAAAATTCTATTCTTGAGAGTCCTTGCTGCTCTGCTTTTTTCAAAGACAACAGAAGAGTAAGTGACTGAATGCACCAAAGAAGCCATGAAACTCCAAGAAGCTGCCAAATCCACTGACCTGTTGTGAGGGTCAGTGGAAGGCAGCCCCAAAGAGTATTCTGAGTGTGGGTGATTTGGTTTATGCTGTGTGTATTAAACCAACCTCACCACCCTGCCCCTGTCTGATATGGCTCAGGATAAGCACTTGACTGAACATGAAAGAGCTCAAGTGCCACTAAGGGCTGCCATAAAACAACCAAGAGTTGAGCTCCATGACAAAATGACCCAAGTCTACTCTATCAAATCCTTTTTTCGAGGAATATTTAATCCTAGCCTGTTCACTAGAGACAACGCTGAGGCCCCAGTAACAGTAGATGGTTCTTATGACCTGCTGCATATTTTTGCACCCAAACTGACTAGAAGGCTGAGTGAGGATGTATTGAGTGCTAGCTAGCTCATGTTTTTTTTTTTTCCATCCTAGCAATAAGCTTGCAATTCTATATAAATAACTAAACATTAATTAAAAGGAAAGAATAATGAGGCAAAATACTATAGAACAACTATTTTCTTTCTCTGGCAGACCTGACTGAGAGGATGGGGAGATCATGCATCCAGGTTACCTTGTGTTAATTTAATGAGGCTGAACATTTGGATGGTCCACAACAGCCAGAAAATACTTTTAAAAGAGGTTTGCTATTGTTACTAGGTGCCATCAAGGTGATTTCACCTCATAGTGATTCCATGTGGCAGAGGAGAACTGCCCCCATAGGATTTCCCAGCCTGTCATCTTTATAGAAACAGATTTCCAGTTGTCACTAGGTGAGTTTGAACTGCCAACCTTTTGGTTAGCAGTTGGGTGCTAAATCATTGCACCATCAGGACAGTGCAAACAGTTAACATGCTCAGCTGCTAACTAAAAGGTTATAGGTTCAAGTAAACCCAGAAGGACCTTGGAAGAAAGGCCTGTTGATCCAAAAACATCAGCTACTGAAAAACCCTATGGAGCCTGCTTTTACTCTGACACATGGGGTCTCCATGAGTTGAAATGACTCAACTTAAAAAGGCAACTGAAAAGAGGTACTAGCCTCTATACAGAATATCCTGAAAAGAAACTACAAGGATCTTTCATCAACTTACTTTCCTATTCTGAAAATCCCTTAAAAATCCAGCTCTCTCCCTCAAAAGGTCTTGTAGTAATTCTTGGGTGAGTCTATTATATCTACGAAGAGATCGGGAAATTATCAAGATAATTCAAAGGATTTGTGGGGTAACAGGGATTCACCAATGTTTCAGTTATTCAAGAACCTAAGACCTTAGATATAGTTGGAGCTTTTTAATCCAATCACCTCAGTAAAAATACAAGAACTTTGAAACTAAAGCTCTTTTTCCCTCCAAGTCACCCACTCAATGTCCTACACAACCCAACATCTTTCAAATAAGACTCTAAAAGGTACAGTGACTAAAGCAGGGTCACACCCTTAGTTAGTAGCTGAGGGAAGACTGAAACCAAGTTCTCCTGATTTTTTAGACTCCACTACTCTGGTATAATTCAAAGTCAACACAACATGGCAAGTGGCTTAACTCAGAAGGAAGCTCTACTGTATATACATCACCAGTGTCTTAAACTCAGAAACAATTTGATGATTCTTCTCTCTTGGTCTAGAATCATCTCTACATATCTGTTCTACTCTGCAAAATTTTTAAAGCAAAAAATGAAAAACACAAATTATCCCTCCTCACATTTCTATATAGAAGTTGTCTTTTAAGGAAAAAAATCAGGAAGAAATCGTTTCAAGTTAGAAATGGGGCAGGGGTGGGGCTATCCTAATGATGCAGCTTTATGAGATTATAAGTCAAAGGTGGCTTCAACCACAGGATAAAGAATGTATTACTACATTCTACATAACTACAGCCAAATTCAGTTTAACCATCTTCAGAAAACTCAGGTAACTCCAAGCCACATTTGATGCCTTTTTTTTTTTTTTTTTTTAAATGCTTGCAAATGAGAACATGGAGTCTTGGTCACTATGTGAGGGAAATTTCAGTTTTGCTACTTGTTGTCCTGAATTGACTGTGTCTCCAGGTATGCCAGGAAATGAAAATATTTCAAATCCAGATGGGAGCGGAAGAAAGGAAAAGGGAAGAGAAGGCCTCACTAAAACCATCAGCACTTCTTTGAGTTCCCTGAGGAAGAAGGCAGAGTGCCCTTCACAGCCTGCTTTCAAGCACAGAGCCAAAGAGAACCAGGAGGAATGAGGGGCCTGGTCCGCAGCTTCCTTCAACCTGAAGTCCAGGTGCTGACAGAGCCTCACATGGCACCACTGGGAGAACGAACAGTAACAGCAGAGAGGTCAATACACCAAGTGCCCAGTGAGACACAGATCTGCCTTCTTGTTGCTCCAGAAATATAAAGCAACTGGAAAAACATTTTGAGTGGAGGAAAGAGTACATGGTTGAATAGATTGATGCCCTAGGAGAACCTGTCTGGCACTGTGTCATTTGCCAACTCTGTGCGTGTATATGTTTAACTCCTTTCTCTTGTTTTTATTGTCCCTTTCACACTCACCAAGGACACTCATAGCACTGTTGAGCCCTGTAGTAGGCCTGTGAACTAGAGTTAACTTAGCCCTTCTTCTCTTTCTCTCTATGAATGCCTTGTTCCAAGGCAATTCAAAAAGTCAATGAGATATAAAAATAGTTTAACTTGGTAGAAGGCTCCACTTCATATGGCAGTTATTCAAAATTTTCTTTTCTGGAGTGAGAAAGGAAGTATGGCCTTAAGAACGCACCTTCCAGACCTCCAATTAGGAAGCTTAATTAACCAAGGGCCCCAGCTGCTACACTCTGAAATCCATCATTGCATTTGTATAGAGGCCATGCTTCCTTTGGCTGACCCCCGCCAATGATTGAGCATGGGGAGGCAGGCCTAATCCAGGAAGACAGGAATTCTCTTACAGCCAATTAGGGCCTGAGTACTCCAACTGCCATGCCAAACCTTCCTGAGGCTTCACTGCAGTCTAGGGTACTTCTACCCAGCCTGCCTGCCTGCCGGCCTGCTGGCCTTTCCTCCCTCTTTCACTCAGACCTGTACTGCAGTCGGACATTTACCTCAGCCTTTTCCAGATTACCGCCCATTTTCTTCCATAGGCATTCAATCCTGTCTTGAAGTGTGCATCTCTGAGGTTCCAGAGTAAAACAGAGAGTGAAAAGAAAGTGAAGATAGAAGAAAGTCACCTTTATCTGCTTCATTTTTATATATATATATATAGAGAGAGAGAGAGAGAGAGAGGTGAAATATATACAACAAAACATTTGCATTTCATTTTTACATGTACAATTCAGGGACATTAATTGTGTTCACCATGTTGTGTAACTATCACCACTATCTGTTACCAAATTTTTTTATCATCCTTAATAGAAACTTAGTACCTCTTAAGCAACACCTATCCATTTCCACATTCTTTCCCTATTGAATGGATGAAAATCAACTCACCATAGATATGTGAGTTTATTTCTAGACTCTTAACTCTATTCCGTTGGCCTATCATTATACTAAGGAGCTCTGATGGCACTGTGGATAAGGCATTGGGCTGTTAACCAAAAGGTCAGCAGTTCAAACACATCACCTGCTCTGTGGGAGAAAGACGAGGCAGTCTGCTTCCATAAAGATTTATGGCTTTGGAAACCCTATAAGGGTCTCTATGAAGTGGAATCCACTCAACAGCAGTGGTTTTTTTTTTTTTTTGGTTTGGTATCATTATACTAGTACCAGATTGTTTTGATTACCATAGCTTTACAGTACATTTTGACACCGGGACCTGTGAGCCTTTCTACTTCTACTACTTCCTACTTCTTTTTCAATATTGCTCTGGCTATATGAGACCCCTTTTCAGCCTCATATAAATGTGAGGATGGGCTTTTCTATTTCTGCAACAACAACAAAAGCTATTCTAATTTTGATGGAGATTGCTTTGAATCTATAGATCACTTTGGGTAGCTGTGGGACAAAGAACTTGATGTTGCCTTTATCTTCAGTTCCTGAAAATAATCCTTGGAATTCCCCAGCTATCCAGGTGCCTTTGTTATGAAAAGCTCGAGACAGCACTTGAGATTGTGTGCAAATGCCAGATCATCCTTAGCAACTAACATCAGGAAAGAATGCAGTCAATCACACATATTCATTGATTTACTCAATCAAGGTTATGCACTGATCCTCCAATCATACATACACATTGTTATCAAAATCCCTAAATTGGGAAGTAGGTGGGCTTCCTGGATTGGAGAGCAGGTGGCACATCCCTAGGGACAATGGAAGTCTTGTGCCAGGACCTCTTCCAGAGGGAGACCTATGTGCCTTATCATTTGTTTCCTTTCTGGTTACAATAAATGGGTAACTAGTGTAGTGGATAAGGGACTTGATTGCTAACCAGAAGGTCAGCAGTTCAAACCCACCAGCTGCTCCATGGAAGGAAGACTGAGTGAACTACTTCCATAAAGATTTACAGTCTTGGAAACCCAATGGGGATCACTATGAGTTGGAAACGACTCGATGACAGTGAGTTTGGTTTGGTTTGTAAGTACAGAAGCAGTCAGTGGAGTCTGTGAGTCATTCCAAGGAATTAATAAACCCCCAAGGGGCAATGAACCAGGAGAAGTTGGCATTTGCTTGTTTGACAGTCTGAAAAACATTCTTTCTAACTTGTATGAAGACTCAGCTCTAGGTGGCTGGAAGGTCTGAGAAATGCATAGGCAGTCAATCCTAACCTGCTAGGCATGACCTAACTGAGTGGTTAGGGTCTAAAAGAAAAACTGCTCTGTGGGTGGCAGGATTCAGATGGCTGCACAGTCAGTCAACCAGAAGCACAGAGTCGTTCTGATTTATGTTATTTTCACTTGGCTCAGGATGGCCAGGAATAAGATAACCTGGCCTCAAACAGTCAAGTATGAGGAAGTGCTATGTGGCACAAGAAATGGAGATATGAGAAGGTGAAGCCTAGGTCCATTTCCAGTTGGGAACTGGATTCATGCTGATCCTTACTACACAGTTAGCAATGCAGTAGTACTGACATCTTAACATTGTTAAGTCTTCCAATCAATGAACATGTTCAGTGTACAAATCTTTCACCCCTTGGATAAATTTATTCCTAAGTATTTTCTTCTTTTAGATGAATATTTAATGTTAATTTCCTTTTCAGCTTGCTCACTGCTGATGTACAGAAACTCAACTCATTTTTGTGCATTGATCTTACATTCTGCAACTTAGCTGAATTATTTTATTAGCTCTAGTAGCCTTCTTGTGGATTCTTTGGAATTTTCTTTACAGGATTATGCCATCTTTGAACAGGGATAGTTTTACTTTCTTCATGATTTGGATATCTTTATTTATTTATTTATTTTTGGTCTAATTACTCTACTTAGGACTTCCAGTACAATGTTGAATAGAAGTGGTGACAGCAGGCATCCCTGTCTTACTCCTGATCTCAAGAATAAAGCTTTGTCTTTCTCTATTGAGTATGATGTTAGTTGTGGGTTTTTCATAAATATATGCTTCATTTTGATTCTCACAAGAAATTTTCTATTTGATCCAAGCAATAAGTCCTTTTTTCCATTTAAGCAAAGAACAATTTACTTTTTTTTATTCTAATAAAATTTTTTTAATTTTTAAAACTTTTGTAGTGTTCCCTCCCCTCCCTTCCCACTCCTGGTAACCAACAAAGAAAGTTTCTTTCCATACATAAAGCTTCCTTGACTTTTTATAATAATGAACTAATACAGTATTTGTCCTTCTGTGATTGACTTCTTTCACTCAGCATAATATCCTCCAAAGGAACAACTTATTTTTATATAACACTTTCTTTTATATGATCAAAACTGATCTCCACCTTATAGATGAACAATGAGGCTCAGAGAAATTAAATTATTTTCCCCCAAGGTCACCCAATCCTACTCTTCTGTCTTTAGACCCCATGTTCTGTTTTTTATACCATGTGATAACATCAAAATTTTCATCACCTTGCCCCCACTCTCTACCCCTACAAAAGAAGGCAAAAAAGGGCTTGCTGTGTATATAAGACCACTGAATGGAGGTAAGCGTATCGTTAATATATATCCTCTCCTTTATTGAATGAGTGTAAATGTCAAGTCCTCCATGGAAATGCATGACCATTTAATCATTCTAAAAGCTCCCAGTAGAGGATATTACATGGGAAGTAAGTCAGATGTCAGTCTGACTGGAACAGTGCCAGCAATAGAAAACAAAAGTCAGGGATAATCATCACAGTGGTCCTGCCTCCTTTTGGAACCTAGAAATGGATATGGCATGTTTGAAGTCTTTCCTGAGGAAAGGAACCCAACAGTGAAGGAAGAATTTTTGCTGACATTTATTTCCCATCTCTACTGAAAATTATCAGTAAGCATGTCATAAAGTCTGTAAGCCTTACAATTATTCATGCTCCTGACAGCAATCATAATATCTTTTAAAACCCCCAACAACTGCAAAGTCCATATTAACTCAGCTTAACATGTTTTCCAGGCTTCCAGATAGAATAGGATTAAATTGAAAATATAGCTATCTCTCACCTTCAGGTATAACATGTGCATATAGAAAATGCATTTCGAAACAGAAGTGTTTAATGTTGTTGTTGTTGTTGTTATTTGCCGTTGAGTCAGCCCCGACTCATAGCGACCCCTCTTGGGTTTCCGAGGCAGTATCACTATGGAAGTAGGACTGCCCAACCTTCCTTCCGAGGAGTGGCTGGTGGGTTTGAACCGCCAGCTTTCTGGTTAGCAGTCAAGTGCCTTAGGCACTATGCTACCAGAGCTCCAAGTGTTTAATATCATCCCATAATTCATGCAATTCCTAATATGCCTGTTTAAAAACCAGCAGAATATAGTTTATATATCAGAATATCCTGGCCTAGAAATACAACATAGTGAGAAAAGGATCAGACTGCAGTTTGGAGGCTTAGATTTATACCCTGACTCTGTCATTAACAACCTGGTTGGCCTTGCGACCAGGAGGTCATTTGGCCTCCTTTGTCCTCTGTTGCCACATTAATTAGGGGATTGGCCTAGATGATTTCAAAAGTTCCTTCTTCTAAATTCTGGCCCTACAGTTCTAAGTGCCTCTTTTACTTGCCCTATTAGATCAGAGTTCTGTGTTTCCACAGTATAACACTAGTGTTTGGGCAGGAAAAGAGTTTTCTTGAGATATGATGTCTCAGTGACAGAGTGGAGGTTAGAAGTTAAAGACTCTGGATTAATTAGCCATTTCTTATAATGTATCATTTTTCTAAAGGACTCTAAGAAGGTTAGTACCTACACACATAGCAAACACACAAGGGGTAAAATTATGAAAACTTCTTAGTCATAAGCAAATACCTTGAGGGAATAAGTCACGAGGCCTGGGGGCTCAGGACCATAGCTTGGGGGGCACTAAAGTAAACTGACATAAGATAATTTACAAAGATAATGTTCTACATCCTACTTTGGTAAGTAGCAACTGGGGTCTCAAAAGCTAGTGAACAGCCATCTAAGACATAACTATTAGTCTCTCCTCATCCAGAACAAAGAAGAGTGAAGAAAATCAAAGATGCAAGGAAACAATTAGTCCAAAAGACTAATGGATGACATGAACCCCAGCCTTCATGACCCTGAGACTAGAAGATGGTGCCCAAACTACCACTGCTGACAGTTCTGAAAGGGATCACAATAGGAGGTCCTGGACAGAGCAGGAGAAAAATGTGGAACAAAACCCAAAATCATAAAAAAAAAAAAAAAAAAGGACTAGACTTACTGATCTGCTAGAGACTGGTGAAACCCCAAGACTATGGCCCTTAGTTACCCTTTAAGCCTGGAAATGAACTTACTCCTGTGGCTCAACCTTTAGCCAAATGATAAGCCTATAAATGAACAACACCAGTGAGGTACTCACTTGTTAGAACAGTCAATCATATGATATTGAAAAGATAGCATTTGAGATGCAGAGATAGAGCTCAGAAGGCAGGAAGGGATAAGAAAGACAGACTAAAGGACAGGAAAGAAGGACAAAGGGAAATGGTAAACAGGGAGAAGTGGGAAGAGAGCTAGTACATTGTAGGGATTGTAATCAATGTCACAAAACAAAATGTGTATGAACTGTTGAATGGAAAACCAATTTTCTCTGTAAACTTTCAACCAAATCACACACTTATACACAAAAAATGCTACGTACCTCATTGGACAGTTGTGAGTACACAGTGTATGAAAGAAGTCCTGGCAAACAGTACTCAATGTCAGTGTTAGATTGCAGTGTAGTAAATTATTAGTGTGGCTTTTCTACCCATAAGTCTTTGTAAACTCCAAGGTGGGATTTTCTATGAGCAACTAAGGAGCTCCTGATTGCTGAAGTTGTCCACCTGGAGTATTTCTGTTGGGAGTGGCACAAAACAATGTTCCGGGAGGTTTCCACTCTCTCGGGGGCTTAGAGTTCTGATGCTATGATTGGCTAGTTTGGCCGCTCTGCCGGGCTCAAAAGGAGGCCTCCTGGAGGCAGAACGCACTCTCTGACTGCTGGTTGAAGAAGACGTGCTGCTGAAAGAGACACAGGCTCCTGAGACACGTGTTGCTGGGAAAGAGACGCAAGAGACACACATTGCTGAGTGAGACACCGAGGGACCAGCCCTGCTGGGAAAGAGACTGTGAGAGACTCTTGGCTGAGGGACGGTGGGCTGGGAGAGAGACTAAGCATTCTTCCTGAACTTGAGTTGTAGCCTGTTGCTTCCCTGATAAACCCTGTAATCTGTGAGTTCTGTGTGGCCACTGCAGCGAATTATGGAACCCAGGAGAGAGGTGGTGGGTGCTTTGGGAGGAACGGTTGGTGAAAGGGCTGGAGGGAGGGAGCATGTCTGGCCTAATAGGAATAGCCCTTGGGTTATTGATGACGACTCTGTTTTCCTCTTGTGGGATTAGAGGAGGTCAAAATATGTGGCCTCCTTGCCCTTTTTGCATAGATATTATTGTTAGTGCTTCTCATTATCATTTTAGTGTGTTATGACTTCATTGGTTTGCTCCCTCTTGCCTTCTAGCTTTCTAAACAGATGAAATGTAATTTGAAAGAAGACATGGTCCATGCTCCAGCCTATGGGGGAAAGAGATAAATAACTATAATGCAGTGGTATAGGAGCTACTCTAGACCTATGTAAACATATTGTGCTCTCAAAAATAATTAATTTTGCTGGAAAGGGTCCATGTCTAATGTTCTTATATATTCTACCCAGTTTCTTGACAATGGTAAACACACAATAAATGCTTGTTAATAAGAATGATGGAATCTTTCTACAATGTTGCTTTAGGGGAATTCAACAAAGTTATTGGTTTATAAGAAAAACCACATGAAACTGGGGCTCCTTAGGTCCTTTAATAGAAAACCCACTTGGATGAAGTTCAAGACTAATCTTTCTTAGTCAAGATTCTACTCTCTAGCAAATGGTGCTATAGTTTAATTTCAATATCCTAACAAGTAATCATTATTATTTATACAGAAATGATAATTATTTGAGCCTACTGAGGAGTTGAAAATGTATAGACTGAAAGGCATCAAAGTGAAGCCAATTTTCTTAGTAACTAGATTCATACCACAAATATAAACTAAGATTTAAAAGAATCTAAGATTCATTATCTGTTGGCATCAGTTCAATACAGCATTTTTAGATACTTCTTAATATAACCAAAAAGAGATTTTAAAAAAATCTCAATGAGAGATGATTACAATATCTTGGCTACTGCCTGCTCTTGTCCTTAAGCTCAATCACCTGAACAAGTTCTCCTACTACTAATAATAAAAATAGTCATTTCCATGGAGGCCTTTCTATGTGTGTGATAGGCTCTTATCCTTGTTTTATTATAGGGAATTGGAGTCAAATGCTAAATACTTTAATTCTTTCTGATTTAATGATATTATCACACACAGATAATGTTCATTAATTCACCTAGCCAGGCAATGGTCATAATTATTGAAAACATACTACATGTGCCAGGTGCTTAGTTAAATGCTGGGCCTGACTGGTCCCTTCCCTTAAAAAGCTCACTGACAAGGAGGGAATCCTTATAAAGAAGTTGCTATTCTCAGCCAGGAAGCATACCACTATCACCATTGAAAGGCTGAGGTGGTAGAGGAAGCTCAGTGGCTTCTTTGGGAGATGTTTGACCTCAGAGGGACCAATTCTGCCCTGGAGGATTAGAAGGCAACACCATGTGGTTGAAATTTGCTTTCTCTGTAGCCTGGTAGTTACTTGAAGACCTAAGTAAGTACAGACAACTTCTATGTACATATGCTCAAGTACTGAAAAGCTTGCTTCCTACTGGCACAGAATACTTGAGTTGGAAAAGTCAAAGTGATTATCTGTAAGATAATGGACCTAGTTTTACCCTAAGTAAGGTAGCCTTTGTCCTTGGTTCTGAGAAATAACCACAGAATAATTGGAGTGCCTTTGTCTGGGACTTGCAGGCCACACCTGAACATTTGTGCTGCTGAGTGGGAGCTTGCCAGGACAGAAAAGACTCACCTGGAAGGTTAGTATCTACTAGCCTCAGGAGACATGATTTGCTCTATCATTCAGGACTGGTCAATAAAAGCCGTGAACACAGAGAGTCGGAGAGCTTCCTGGTTGATGAGTACCTCCGCTTTCAGGAGGGTAGCATGTCATCCCTTGGGACACAGAAGCTTCACGTTGGGAACCCTCCAAGACCTTGCCTTGTATGTCTCTTTGTTCGTATCCATTTCTATAATAAATCTGTAGTCTTAAGTATAGTATTCTTCCTGTGAGTTCTGTGAATTGTTTCAGTAAATTATTGAACCCGAAGGGGTAGTAGGAACCAGGGGTCAGAAAGTAAGGCTGTTATGTGGACTTCTGAGACTGCAGCTGGTATCCTGAAGAGGTAGTGGGAAACCAGCCCCAAATTTGTGGCCAGCCAGTCAGAAGGTTGAGGTGTCAGACTTCCCAAACTTGCAGGTAGTGTCTGCCTATTTCACAGTCTGAAGGACAGTGTCCTTTTAATTTGTGAGCTCTGAGCTAGCTGACCTAGGGGTGACTACATTAAGAGAGAGAAAGAGTGCCATGGGGGCATCTGAAATGAGGGTGAATAAGTAGAAGGTAAGGACTCGATCAATCTCCACATTTAGAGGAGTGGATTCATGTGGATCCTTACAGTGCATTATGTAGCCCAATTGTTTGTTTTATAGATCAAACTCACAGTCACAGCCAGGAAGGGTAGAACTCAGCTCTTCTTGTCTCAGTTGAAGGGTCCTCCTAGCATGCCACACTGACCCAGAAACAATCAACACACTATTTTGCTGGAGTAGGGGAATGTTCAATATATTTACCAACTAACCCAGCCAGGGCACTAACTAATCAGCAGAGAATGTCAGGATGCACACAGTGCCTTCTGGCTGACTATTAGCTATAGCAGTTGCTACACCTAAGGTGACCTGGCAACAGCTCTATTTCTTAGCCTGATTATGATGGCCATCACTGAATTTTGCCAGCTGTTCCATTTCCTTGGAGAAAATTGTGCATTTACATGATGGCATGTCTAGTCTCACCCCCTATCAATTCAATAAGCAGAGAAAGAGAGAAGGAGACAGTGTGTGTGTAAGTGCAGTGCTATCAGCAAACTCAGATAACAGAGGGATGTCACATGGGAACCAGATGACAAAAAGGCTGATTGCTGTTAATGTGCATTCATCCGTAAGAGGCGGTGTAAAATGAACACCATGATTAAAGGCATTATCCAAATCACAGCCACAGCCCCGAAACAGACACCAGGCATGGGTGGAGGAAACAAGATGGGAGGCTCTCCTTTCCCAAGCCTGGCACCAGAAGAAACAGATCTAGAGGAGACCTCTTAGATCACTTCTCCTCTGGGCCAGCTGGAAAGTGAACCTACACCAGAGATTACCAAGGATGGAGTTTCAAAGTGAGTCACAAGGTCCCATGGATTCCCTCTGGGAGATGCTTCCCCACCTTTATTTTCAATTACTTGATAGAAGGAGGTTGGTTTCTCTTCCAGTTGATACTGCAGCACACTGTTACCTTTATGTGTTACGTGATCTCAGACAAAATACTTTGACTCTCGAACTGCCGTTTTCTTACAGTGGGGATAACACTGCATATAGTACATGATACAAAGGGGAGATGCAGAAGCACTCAACTGTGTGGGTCATAAAAAAATTACTGATAACATTGCAAAGCATGAGGATTCCAGAATACTTAATTGTGTTCGTAGGGAACCTGTACATACACCAAAAGATAGTTGTTCAAACAAAACAAAGGGATACTGCGTGGTTTAAAATCGGAAAAGGTATGCATCACAGCAGTATCCTTTCACCATATTTATTCAATCTGGATGCTAGGCAAATAATCCAAGACGCTGGATTATATGAAGAACACAGCCTCAGGACTGGAGGAAGACTCATTAACGACATGCTATAAGCAGATGATACAACGTTGCTTGCTTCATCAGAAGCACTTACTGATGAAAATCAGAAACTACAACCTTCAGTATGGATTACATCTTAGCATAATGAAAATAAAAATCCTCACAACTGGACCAACAAGCAAATCATGACAAATGGAGAAAACACTGAAGTTGTCAAGTATTTCATTTTACTTGGATCTACAATCAACACCCATGGAAGCAGCAGTCAAGAATATATCAATCAAGAATATATCAAACAGCATATTGCACTGGCCAAGTCTGCTGCAAAAGACTTCTTTAAAGATTTAGAGTGTTAAAGAGGTCACTTTGAAGACCAGAGAGCACCTAACCCAAACCTAGCCTCATATGTATGTGAGAGCAGGATAATGAATAAAGAAGACTGCAGAAGAATTGATACATTCCAATTATGACTTTGGTGAAGAACATGAAAATACCATGGAAAGAACAAATCTGTCTTGGAAGAAGTACAACAGGAATGCTCCTTAGAAGTAAGAATGCCCAGACTCCGTCTCCATACTTTGGTCATCTGATCAGGAGGGACCAGTGGAGAAAGCTATCACACTGGGTAAAGTAGAGGGTCAGCAAAAAAGATGAAGACCCTCAATGAGATGGATTGGCACAGTGGCTGCAACAATGGGCTCAAGCACGGCAACGAATGTGAGGATGGCGCAGGCCTGGCCAGTGTTTTGTTCTGTTGTACACAGGGCTACTGGGAGTTGAAACAGACTCCACAGCATCTGACAACACCACCAATGGGAGAGACAGTGAAATGAGAAATAAGATTGTCCTGTAAGAGCAAAACTATGAAGTCACCCATAATGGACCAGATCAAAGCTATACAAAAAGTTACTCAAAAGGGACAGAACAGCTCCTAGGAAAGTAGGTCTTCAAATATAATCTGATTGAAATTAAACAAAGAGTGTGCCAGTCAGAAGCATAGGTGGATGGGGGTGGTACAGAGATGCCAGAGTCATCAGCCATGGAAGTACAGAAATCAGATGGTCACGGAAATAAATGCTGGCAGAGTCTAACACACGCCAGGAATAGCTTGTGTCCAACCAGGCTAATATGTGGAACCATCCCGTGGACCCATCTACTGCAGAACCCAAGGCCTAAAAGCATTACTCTCATATAAGTAGCCACCCTGCTTCATTGCTGGGCTCACTGACCAAACCTCTAATAATTTGTCTTCTCATATCACTTGCCTCTCATTGAAAGAACATGTGCTTGTCAAGCTAATGAAAATATCTAGTCTGTGAGACTTCTATTTCCCAAAGGGACTTAAGAAACAGGTGATTTAGTTTCTACACCAGCCTCTTTTGAGCTTTGCCAGTTAGGGTTAATATTCTAAAGGTCATAACTTCAACATACTGATGAGTTTGGGTTTCTGACTCTGAAAGGCTGACAGTTCAGCTCTGGCCCAGGGTTGAGTTCTGGGAGGAAAATGCCACTTTGCCTTTGTGGCTAGTTTCCCCAGGTGACTGGATGTCAGAACAGTGAGTAAGAAAAACATCCACAAAGAGTTTCTTCATAGTACTGATGAAGAGATGGATGATAAGGGATGTGAAAGCACCCACAAATGGCAATTGTTATCTTACCAGTTGACAGAGAGCAACAAGCCACCTCTTGCCTGTCATGTGAAGGGCTGAGTAAAGCTATCTGACACATGGCAAAAGCCAAGTACTGATTCAACCTGGCTCCCTGATTCATGAGCTTGGGTTGCGCTGGCTCGGTTTTTCTCTGAGATCTCTCTTACTTATAAATTCACACTGTCATTATCTATAATTTCTTTAACTGGGGCCCAGGGGTCTCACCTACCTGCTAAGTCTTAGGTTGCTTCAGTGACTGTCCAACTCAGAAACTCCTGAGAGACAATACTCTACAAATTATCTCATGGTTAACCCCATGTACATGTATGTGGGGTGGAGGAAGGGGACGGAGAAGATATCCCCAGAGTAAGAACAAGATGGAGACTGAGGTTTCCACAATGGAGGTTTATAAAGTCAAAGACACTTAAGATGCTATTACAAATTCCATACTACTGCTGAGTTTTGAAGGAGTTGGTTCTTTATCAACAATATATTATGTTCTATTTTTTCCCTACATACTTCCAACCTCATAGCCACAGAACACTTTCTAGAACCATCCCTAAAGATTTAAGAGAATAAATTTTAGCTTAATATATAGAAGACAACTTTGTAGCTGTCCAGAGATGAAATGTGTTACCTCAGGATGTAGTAAATTTCCAATTACCAGAGGTGTTAGTCATACACTGGGCAATGTCCTTTCCAAGGTGGTTGTGAAGAAGATTTAAGGCACTGGATTGACAAGATGACTACTACCCTTTAAGATCCCTCTCACTATATGATTCTCCAAATTTATGTTGCCCACTACTAAGTACGCATCTTTGTGTTCCATAAGCTCACGCTCTCTCCCTGGGGTTTTGCCTTGAGTCTCATTTGAATAAAGATCAAATTAAAAAGGTCGGAACCAAAGACAGCTGACACTACAGTGCTACCATCAATAAATAGAAAACAAAAGCATCATTAAAAAAAAAAAAAAAGCAGAGTCAAGAAAATAGGAAAAAGGGCTCTCGTATATCTCCATTCAACCAGTCCTTTTCCATTTCTTTTCAGAAACACAAACACACTCCATTATGCAAATCTAGTCTTTCCAAGGTGTTAACATCATTCTCTCACAACACATACTCAGAACTAACACAAAACAGTAAAGTGTTTAAACAACATATGCTCACTTGTTTAAACCACAACTCAGAAGAATACCAAGTGCACGTATGGATCAATACCTCCCCCTTCTTCCTTCCACCCTTGCCACCCCCACAGATACTATTTGTACAATTAACAGCAGCAATGGCTAGGTTTTGGGGTACTAATTAAACAGACAGGCTAAAACAGCAGCAATTGGCACACGATGACACAAGGTTGCACAATGGGGCTAGATGCTGCCTTATGTGGGACTAACTGTTCTTGTAACACAAGGGGACAGCTACTAATGGAACCTCCTCTTATCCACTCTTCCCAGGGAACCCTGTTACTTAACTGTTATCACTTAAATTGGAAGTATTTCCCAAGATAATATTCAAAGGTAAAGGTATCAAAATGGGGAAGGGCACGAAAGGATGTGACAGGAGATGGCTTCTGTCACCCAGTGGGACAGCCAATGGCTCTTGCCTCACTTTCTGCTCCAGGTGTGGCGTTTCAGTTTGGCTGCTGGTCAAAGAGGGTGACCTTGCCAATTAAGGGAAGGACTCTGTCCAGAGAGTGACCTAGAAGGAGAAAGCATCCCACACCTTTCCCTGCTTTCCTCTTCATACCGGTTACTGGTTCAGAGCCACTTACCTTTTTCTTCTTCTTCAAAATCACTTTCACTCCATCCACTGAAACCATAATGCTCACTTTCTTCTTCTTGATGTTCTTGGCTTTAAACTCATACTGGAAAGGAAGAGGAGAACAAAGAAACACAATCCAATCAGATTGGTGCATCTGCACAATCCTACCTATCTCGTGGATTGGAAAACAGAGGCTGGGCCCAGCCAGGTCTAGTGTGTTGGCCCAGTGCCTGGGGATATGGAGCAGCTCAGAGAATGTAAAAGCAAGTGGATGTCTGCAATCAGGGGCAGGAATCTTTAGGTTGGAATAGGAACTCAGCATGGTTACCAATTCCACCCCTCAGCCATCAGGGAGGACTATTGGAATGAACTGAATTCACCCTAAGGAGGGGAAAACAGCCTATTCGAAAATCTCATCAGAAGTCTAGAGCCTACCCTCAACCACTCATCCCATCACTTAACAACTTTCATTGTCAGGTAAAAATTTACCTTGTTGGGCAAATTTTCCTTGTGGCTAACAAAAGGATGCTAAAATTCCATTCTATCCCTAATGAAGATTAAGAAGTGCTGGCACTAGTCTTCATGTCTGAGTTTTTACACACTAAGAGACAGTTATTAATTCTAAGCTGTTCTCTACAAATTTGATTCTCAAACTCATTTAATTATCTGTGGGACAGTCTCCAAGTCCACCCACAGCACTATTAGCCTGAAGATGCTGGGGCTAGAATGTATTCTGGAAGGTCAGTGGCAACAAGCCAGTGAAAGCTCAGGTTGTGTCTGATTGGCATCCACTTTAGGACGTGGCTCCAGTTTGCAATGTGTACCTCTAACTGCATCATTAGGATCAGGTGCAGTCCTAGATGAACTGAAATTACTTCTGGGTGAGAGAATCAGCAAGTTCACTGGCTTTTGGCCTTGTGCCTACTGTGAGAGGTGAACTGGGTACACTTCCTGACCACACCTGCATTTACCTCCACTCACATGAACTTTCAATAAGCCCTACCTTTCAGCAGTGCCAGTCTTTTGACAAATTCACTAAAGTCCGGGCAGCTCTGGCCAGTCAAAGGGAGTGCAGAAGGGTGCATTTTGAATGATGAACTCAGATGGAAGACCCTAAGAGTCCCTGAAGCACCCAGAGATGGACAAAACAAAAAATGGATGGGCCTGTCCTTGACTGTTTCATTGTCTTTGGTCTCGTCTAGTGTGTTTCTCTTAACCACCACATACATCCTTTTTCTTTTTTCTAGCAACAAAAACCTAGCAGCCAATATTAAGAACCTCCCTCTACCAGCCACTGTACCTTTCTCCCCATCCCTAGTTTCAGAGAGCATTTTGCCAGCAAAGCCAGATCCTTACATGTCTTATATTTCTAGAAGAATCTTATAGCCCAACATACTTCTCTTTCTTGACTGGTTAATGCTTCCTTGGGACCTTTTTACTTAAGAAACCCCATCCAAGCTGGGCAAGAGGCACCCAGCCAGGTTATTGCCTGAGTATCTTAAATTTAACTACTTCTAAGTGTTTTGACAACCTTGGCCACGCCATTTAATACCCTGATCTCAAAACTCAAAATGCAAACTGCACTTTTTCTTTGGGAGTGGAAAACAGCCTCTATTTCAATGTGTGCACATGCTCCAGGCCAGCTCTGTCAGGGTCTCTTGGCACAGTGACTACATGGAAAAGCATGACCAAATGATTTCCTCTAGAATCTCAATGACAGTGACAACACAGGTGCTCCTTTACAACAGCTGGTGGAATGCTCTGGAGTGCTTCAAAATGAAGAGTGCATGAAATAGGACTCAAGGTCCTGTTATAGCTGCCAGTCCTACTTGAGTGCTGTTTATAAGGTTGGACACAGTCTGCATCTATTCCACCTGCGTGCTGGTCAGATGTCCCAACCTCTTTGCAACTGAAAAATTATTATGCAAATTGCAGTTGTATTGGAAACCAGTTCTACTGGAACCACTGAACTGTAAGAAAATCAAGTATCTGAAGATATTTAAATGTTTATTAGCATCAAACCATTTGTTTATATGGCAATTGCACTTCACTTGGACAACCATGTACATATTGTGCTCATTCCAGGAAGGAAAAATGGATTTGGAGAGAGGAGAAGTAATGGGAGTGACAAAAACAAAGAGAACAAGGGACATACAGGGACAAGCCCTCCTTTTCCCCAGTCTTTGCTGCTCCTAGGTGCAGAGCTACCTGGGCAGGCGGGCTCAGGAGGAAGCATCTGTGATCTGGAGGATGGGTATCCAGTCTGCTCAGCCTTTGCCAGCGACTCACAAACTGATGAATAAATAGGACTACTGGTGCCACCAACTGCAGCTCAGGCCAGCATCCCACCAAGCCCATGCCAGCCCAGGCATCTATGCCAGCAAGTCTGGCCCCTTCACCCAATGTGAACAGGCTGACCTGATACATTTGTTTTAGCGGCCAGAGTCCCACCAGCAAGAAGAGATTAAGCATTACAGGGCCTAATCTTCTAAAGAGCAACATAATAAAAGTCCTAGACCACCAACTGCTACCAGGAAGACCAAGGTAAAGTGTTTGGAGTTCATAAGCTGAGCCTTGAGACTATGCATTTAATAGCAGCCCTGGAACTTAGTGCAGTATGCCACCAGTGAGGCTCATCAAGGGGAAATTGGGCAGGAGTGAGGAGTTCAGATCCAACAAGAGCCAAGAGTAAACACTCCACGAGTGACGTGAGTAAGAAACATTGACTGCCAAGACAGAGAGCTGCTAACAGACCAGCTGCCTGGTTTCTGGATATCTCCTGACTTCTCCATGTTTCCTTTTCCCTGATTCCCAGAGCCGCCTCCTAACCCTGTGTCTCAGTGCCAGCTAGTGTCTGAGAAAGGAAGCAGAGACTTGAAGCTGAATAAGTAAAACTGCTAAGGAGCATTTAATGAAGGGACCAGCCCAACCATGGGCTGAAGACTCTACTGCAGAAATCAAGTTAACAGAATTACATTCTTAGGGATGAGGGGCAGGGTTGGAGCTTTCACACACATACAAATACATATATATAGCTGACCCTTAGCAGTCTGTGTTTACTGACAATGTTTAGTTCCCTGAAGAATCTTTGGATGTTTTGATAATAGCTGATTTTTTTTTTTTTTTTAATTGTGATTTTGGGTGAAAATTTACAGAGCAAATTCACTTTCCATACACTTTGTCTCACGACACTGACCACAATTCACCACAATTCAAAGGCTCCCACTTCCTCCCGATAGTTACCTCTTCCCTGTGTCCATCCCTCCATGCACTCCTGCCCCCTGAGCTGTCTCCCTGTGCATAAACAGCCCTTCTTTCTCCCATGATCGTTGTCTCCAAGGAGTGTATCTACCTCAAGTAAATGTTGAACTTATAAGCCTGTCTTTTTTTTGACTGGAAGCCACAGGTGTGGGTTCATTTCCAGACCCAAAGGGCAGCTAGGGGCCATAGTCTCAGTGGTTCTACCAGGCTCTATCATACCAGCGAATCTGGTCCCCCCTTTTTTTTCCAAATGATTTTGAGTTTTGTTCTACATTGTTCTCCCTCTCTATCCAGGATCTCCTACACAGATCCCCCTTCAAGTGGTTGACAGTGGTAGCTGAGCACCATCTAGTTCTTATGGTCTCATAGTCGTATAGGTTGCAGATCAGATGGTGTACCAGTCGCTAGGACTAATTGTTTCCATGAATTTTGTTTTTCTTCATTCTTCTTTGCTCTGGATGAGGAGAGACCCATCGTTGCATCTAGATGGCTGCTTGCAAGGTTTTAAGATCCCAGTCACTACTTTCTAAAGTAGGAGGTGGAACAATGTTTTGTATAGTATGTTATGCCAATTGAGCTTGATGTCCCCTGCAACTATGGTCCTGAGCCCACAGGTTCAACTACTCAGGCCCTCTGGGTAGCTGGCTGTGACCAAGAAGTGACAACAACCCTGTCCCTTGTCAGCTCTACTATACACCTGGGAATTCAGATCATACGCATAAACTTATAGGACCATTGTCTGCCAACCCTATACATGGTCTTGGGTACACTCCCTGCTGCATAGACATACCTAATAATTCAGCCTGTCCGCCCATATACCCATGTTTGCCTTCACTGACAATGCAGTACTGTAGGTGCAAAAGGGTTCATCTTTGTTGTCTGTACCTCCCATGTATCTCTCTGTGTCTTTCTCTTCTTCAATACCACCATGCTGATCACTCACTTTTGGTACATTGCCCTTCTCTTCACCCAAATCAATACTTACCTCTACCTTGACTTTTACAATAACAGACTAATATTTGTCCTTCTGTGATTGACTTATTTCACTCAGCATAATGTCCACTAACTTCATCTACATTATGTGGTGTTTTGCAGATTCTAGGTTATTCTTTAGGATTGCATAGTATTCCATTGTGTGTATGTACCATAGTTTGGTTATCCATTCCTCAGCTGATGGACACCTAGGTTGTTTCCACCTTTTGGCTAGATAATAGGTGATTTTTAACCAAAAAAAAAAAAATAGAAATACATATTTTTACAGACTCCTTGGTTCCTCAGTCACCTTGACTACAAATCATCTGGCTAGTATTGTTCCCTCTCACAAGATTCATAGGAACTAGCCTGAGATCATCCTGGTCCCCTCATTCTTCACTGTAAAATTCATTTGGCATAGCTCCTTCCCACTGTCCCTTGGTGTGAGTCAAGGCCTGCTTATGAGTCAAGGTGCTCAGAGACACTTTGCCAAGAGGTAAGCGCTCAGTTTGCAAACATAGCTATTGCTAGCCTTACTTTGCAAGTCTTTGGCTTAATTTCAGCTGTGCTCACTCACTTTCTAAAATGAACCTTGTGGCTTTCCTCCTGAGAATGACCACAGGAAATTTAAAAGTGAGCCTTGAGAGTGTCATTGGAGATCTGAATCATATTGTGCCTGTAGTCTTGGTTTCATGAGGGTGAACACATCTCCACAACCAAACTGTAGGCACCTTAACCAAAGGGACTGCCTTAGAAAAAGTTTGTACTTATTATTAAAGTTCAAAAGTTCAGGAACTTTGGTAGTAAGCTACAATATATGAAAATGTTTGATAACAAAGTCACTTCTACTCGCAGTTCATCTACTTTAATTTTGTTTACAAAGGATATTTGTCATTCTCCCACATGGTAGTTGAACATGCCATACTTTTTTAAACTTCCATTTAATTGCATATGCCTAGAATGCCTCTCCCACCATCTGCTTTTGAAATCCTGCTTAGTCTTGAAATATCTGCTCAGACTTCTCCACAATGAAGCCTTCTAGGTCAACTCCCTAGTCCCACAGCCTCCCATGGAGTTGTCCATCCACTTGGTTACTACAGCCATGTGCAAGCCTCTGTGATTACTCACTGCTGCTTGGTTGTTTATTTATTTCCCTATTAGGCCATGCCCTCCTTGAAAACATGAAATATAACATCCATTTATTTGTATCCAGGAAAACAGCACCAGGATATAGGAGGGTAATCACTGTTGACAGAGATTATTCACAGTCCACAGAAAAGATGACACTGTATGCCAGGGTAATATACACCTCCAAGAAGCTAATTAAAAACTTGACTTATTAACACCTAGATTCTATTCCATGTGCACAAGACTTTGTGTAGATCTGATATTCCTTAAATCTTCCACACTCCACAGCCCTTGGCACAGTGCTGAACATCTTCTCTATGATCCAAACTGCATTCAATGAAATAATTTAGTTATTATTGGTCAAGGCTATTCTCAATAATTTCCCAGTACCATTAGTGTGAATGAATGGAGGCAATCATGTAGATGAGCCTCTCTTCTCTGGGCTACTCAAGTTTCCTGAGTCTCAGCTCCTCTGCCCATGGGACCAAAATCTGGGACCTGGGCATCCACAAGCCATGGCTACCCATAATGCTGTTGTGTAGTTCATTGACTGTCCATTTTTATTAAACCTCATTAATACCAGCAGAATAAAGACCAAAGCTGGTACTATGTGCAAATTCTAGAATGCCTATGAGGATTCCTAGAAAGGCAAGGCAGAGTCATTAATTTTCCATCTATCAACCTCAATATCTGTACAACTTAACATTGGCTGTAGATGTATTACTGAAAGTTGGGCATAAATAAATTCTCTATAAACTTGAAACTACTTTAAAAGAACTAAAGTAGCTAATTTTAAAGGAATATTCATTGTCATTGTACCAAATATTAGAACTGAAGTAATCACCCAGCTCTGGAAGCTGGGAGAGCTAAAATTCAAGTTCTAAATCCTATTTGGTATACCCAATAAAATGCAGCCTCTCAGGCCCAGTCCTTGGAGATCCTTACTCAGCAGATGTACGTTAGGCCAAAAGCTGGTATTTTTTCAATGAATAATATAGATTCTACTTTTTAGAAACACTGCTCTGGGCCATGGAAGCATGCTACAAAGGTTAATACGTGTTTTCATTTGCATCAAAAATAGCCTTAGGTGAAATCAATGTCTCTTGATCATTGTTGTTGTTGTTGTTGTTATGTGCCATCGAGTCGGCCCCGACTCATAGTGACCCCTCCTTGGGTTTCCGAGGCAGTATCACTACGGAAGTAGGATTGCCCAACCTTCCTTCCGAGGAGCGGCTGGTGGGTTTGAACCACCAGCCTTCTGGTTAGCAGTCAAATGTTTTAGCCATTATGCTACCAGAGCTCCTTCCCCTCTTGATCATATATATATAATTTTCTAGTGTAGATTCTATAAAACAGACCTATAGTCATCGTATCGGTTCCAAGTCATAGTGACCCTATAGGCCCAAGCAGAACTGTCTCACAGGGTTTTCAAGGCTGCAGTCTTTACGGAAGCAGACTGTCTCATTGTTCTCCCATGCAGTGGCTGGTGGGTTCAAATAACTGATCTTTTAGTTACCAGCCAAATGCCTTAACCACTATACCACCAGAGCTCTATAGATTTTATATTAACATTTAAAGTACAGATTCTTATAAAAGTACCACTGCTATTCGTTGTCTTCCATTTTTTTCAATTAAAGACTGCTAAAAATTAAAACCATTATGCTGGGAGAGAATTCTGCTGGGTGGTAAGTACCAGGTATTCATACCTTGTTTTTCTATATTTTGTACATTTGAAACAGTTTATCAAAGATCTTTAGAGGAATCCTTGTGTTTGAAAGGTTTGGGACCAAAAACATTAACCAAGCTTTTCATCTTAGGAATGAAGAAGCCAGTGCCCAGAGATGGTAAAAGACTTCCCTAGGTTCATTAGCAGAAAAACCAAGCCTGGAGCCCACATCTCCTGACTCTTGGCCTATGCTCTTCTGTCACCCAGAATCCTGGCTCCAGAAAAAGCATTCATTCACTTCTCCATTCACTCAATACATGTTTAATGAGCTCTTTCATACACAGGTAACCCCTATCTTATTACAGCAGGCAAAAAAGAGGAAGGAGAACTTAATGGAAATTAGTGTCATAGGATCAGGAACATTCCCAGGCTCCTCAATGAAAAGCCTATAAGCACACTCCATCCACCTCCCCAATTTTTTTCCCACACTAATCACACCACCTTCCCTTGTTTCCTTTGTCACTTCCTACGCTGTCCCACACCCAGAGACACATGTCAATGGCCTGGAAAGGGTACAAAACGCCAATGAGGTCAGAAAACATGGTAACAGGGCCCTCTGAACATAAGGCAGGAAACTCCAAGTTCAATGCTGTTTGGAACATCAAGAAAGTGGGAGGGAGGTTCATCCAAACACAGATGTTTTGTGGGAGGGAGGCATTTTTATGGTGTCAAGAGACCAGCATGATGGTGGAGGGCAAATTAAACAGGCCCTCGGATGGAAGACAGCAGCAGCTTGAAGTACTGGCAATGTAGGGCTGTGCACTCAGGGGAGCTGCTGAGTGGCGGCTGCTCCCTGTAGAGCAGAGGCCAGACAGGCCCTGGAATACAGCCATCACTGTTCTGACTGGGAGCATGTTGACAGGTCATGGGGAGCTGAACAACATCCAAAATGACTAAGGGGCCCGAAGGGGTGATTTATGAAGCAAGATAAGTACCACTACTAATGATCATCCACAGCTTCCAGGTGGCTTTTTCCCTCTGCTGTCTCTCAGAGTATGATACAAACAAGTAGTAGAACCATTTTCTTTCTTTCTTTTTCCCCCTTTAAGTAAAAACAGAGGCAGAAGAGGGTGACAAATGAAAAATATAAAATTAAACCATGAGTCTTGACGATTCTAACTTTCTCCTCTAACATCTAGAGGAGGAGCCCAGACCCTCCTCTAAACAGTAAATACAACACACTGTGTAAGGAGAAAGACAAAAGAAATTAAAATTGGCTACCAGAAAAAGAAGAAGGGAAAAAAAAAAAAAAGCAAAAGCACACAATACGATTTAAATTGTATGATTCATACCTACACACACACACACACACACATATACATACCTAGCAGGAAATAAGTTTGTCAGTATTTAGTAGAATCATGGTTTTCTTCCTTAGCCCACAAATGGTTATTAGACAAATGATGAGTCCTTCATCTTTCTAAGGCTTGATTTACCTCTCTTTAAAAGAGAGCCATCAGTCATGTTTTGTGACCTCCCTGCAGCTCTTCACCCACCACCACACACATCCCCACACCCTCTTTTGTAAGGGTAAACAAAGCAATTCACATGAAGTTCAGTGGGCCCTCTGTACCCACAGGTTGTGTATCCATGAATTCAACCAAACTTGGATTGAATTAACTAGTCAAAGTAATCCATCAAAGTCTAAGAGGGAGTATAAAATGCTATTCACATAGTATTTACATTGTATTATGTATTATTAGGTAATACAAGTAATCAAGAGATTATATTTGAAGAAGCTTAGGTGGCGCAGTGGATAAAGCAGTCAGATGGCATTTTGAACCAACCAGCTGCTCCGTGGGAGAAAGATGAAGCAGTTGGCTTCCATAAAGTTTTATAGACTTGGAAATCCTACCGGGGCAGTTCTACTCTGTCCTAAAGGGTCACTGAATCAGAACTGACTTGATGGCAGTGGTATTTGTTGCTGTTGTTGTGGAAGTATATGAGAAGATATGCACAGGTTATATGCAAACATTACACCATTTTATATAAGGGACTTAAGCATCCACAGATTTTGGTATCTGCAGAGGGTCCTAGAATCAATCCCCCATGGATACCGAGGGATGACTGTATTATGAAGTCCTTTGAAGAAGCCCCTGTTGTTGTTGTTGTTGTCGTTAGTTGCCACTGACTCAATTCTGACTCATGGTGACCCATGGAAATCCTATGTGCATTAGAGCAGAGCTGCTCCATAGAGTTTTCAAGGCTGTGGCTTTCAGAAGCAGGTTGCCATGCTTGTCTTCCAAGGTTCCTCTGGGTAGGTCTGAACTGCCAACATTCTGGCCAGTAGTTAAGTGCTTAATTATATGCTCTATCCAGGGATTCCTTGAAGAAGCCATACTGGGTACCAATGCTATCTCACATGAAGCATTTGAGATGTATGACCTTAAGCAAACCATTTGACCTCTCTGGATATTATTCTTACCTTCTGTGAAATGAGGGTGTTAGACATTAGATTAAGGCTAAGAACCTTACCAGCTCTAAATGTGATGCAATAAGATACAAACCTTCAGAGCCCTTGAAGGAAGAGATAAAAAGGGCAAGCACATTTTGAGTATGGTAGAGAGAAGGTACGGCAAAAGGGAAGGCAGAGGGTTAGTGAGGTCAAGCTATTCCAGAAAGAAGGGAAAAGAACAGAAGGGAGGAAGAATGCAGACAGACAGAAGGGTTCTGGAATGGGAAATAAATTGCTAGAGTACTGCATAAAGTAGGAGAGAGTTATGTTTAAGGTTCCAAAAAGAGTGAATAGAAGGGCAGAGGTTAAACACAATCATGGCACCAGCAATGAAGGTTCAGAAAGGAGAGAGACTGGAAAAAGAAAACCCAGGAAGGACCAAGAACATAAACAGTCAAGTGTGTGAGAGCCAGAATGGATGGAACTGTTTTTCCAAGTCTTAAGTTTCCCAGCTCTGTCAGGGTACAGTCTTACCACTTTTCTGTTGCTTTCTATTAGTGGAAAATATTAGTTTCCCTTTTCTGACAAGTTTCTACCTTACACAGGTTCTGGCTTTCATAGGTTTTACTCTATCTGTATAATTTGGTTGTAAGAATAAAGAAAATGTCTGAATGAAATCACTGAATAGATTGAGAAGCAGGACAAGAAAGTGGCCTATAATCCCATACTTGGAAAAGTAGTAATGTTTTCAATACTGACAGCACTGATGATTATGGGTATGTTATATATTGAAAAAGTGTACCTCCGATCACAAAATCAAGGACTCAGCATTAGAAGGTAATTTAGAGGCCGTGTTGCCATTTGTATGAGGCTCCCTTCCCTACCTTCTCCCAAGTCTTTTATCCATTGACTCTCCCCATCCCTCATTTTAGGGTGAGGCTTAGGTCTTGTCACCATGATGAGAAAGATATGAGTAGATTTGGAAAAACCTGTGCTTGCACTCATAGCATCACAATAGTTTCTGGTTTAGTGGGGAGAAAGTGGAAAAACTATAATAAGCTGAACAACGGCCCCACTGAAGAATGTATAACCAAGAAGGTAATTCTGGAAGACAGTGAAGAATCTAAGCAAGAGAAGGAAAATAATAAACTCAGAGCTGGGAGAGCTCTTAGAAAATAACAATGGTGTCTCTGTCAAGTGTTCATTCAGCCTCTAACAGGTCACTGGCAGCTCTGTTTGAAAAGTTGTTTCTTATAATGAAATTGAACTCTGCTCACAGAAGCTTCCACTTGCATGGTCCTGCAAAGCAGTCCTTATGAATCACTTGAGATCGTGCTGAATTATGGATTTTACAGGTCTGAGGAGGGCTAAGGCTTCTGTACTTTTAACAAGGTCCCAGGTGATATGACAGTACACCTATTCCATATGTATACACTTGGAGTATAAAGGCTCTAAAGCTAGAGTACATAAGTCTAAAAGATATTTGGATGTTTGCTGTCTGAACTAATGATCTCTAAAGGTTTTTTTGTTTTGTTTTGTTTTTTCAGTGATAACATTCTATGAGTCCTGCCACTTATATATCAATATTCAGGTCAATATTCAGGTTACATAAAAATTAGGACAAGGTGTTTCTCTGGATTAACCATTTTAAGATGTGCAAGAGTCAAACTAATATTGCTGTTGTCAGGTGCCGCTGAGTCAATTTTCAACTCATAAAAACCTCATGAAACAGAATAGAACTGCCTCATAGGGTTTTCTATGCCGTAATCTTTATAAGAGAAAGGATCGTGCTTGGTAAAGTGCAGGGTCAGAAAAAAAGAGGAAGACTCTCAATGACATGGATTGACACAGTGGCTGCAACAATGGGCTCAAACACAGCAACAAATTTAAGGATGGTGCAGGTCTGGGCAATGTTTTGTCCTGTTGTACACACAGGATCACTATGAGTTGGAACCAATTAGAGAGCACCTAACAACAACAATCTTTATGGGAGCAGATCTCCAGGTCTTTCTCCCATGGAGCCGTGGGGTAGGTTTGAACTGCCAACCCTGTGGTTAGCAATCGAGTGCTTAAGTATTGTGGCACTATGGCTGCTAAACTAATATACCAAACCCAAACCCACTACCATTGAGTCTACTCTGACGCATGGCCTCCCAAAAGGACAGAGCAGAACTGTGCCATAGAGTTTCCAAGGTTGTAAATCTTTACAAGCCTCATCTTTCTTCTGTGGAACAGCTAGGGGGATTTAACTGGTGACCTTCTGCTTAGCAGCTGAATGCCTTAACCACTGCGCTGCCAGAGTTCCTTAAACTAATAACACAAATGATAAAAATACAAGATCCAGAGCACAAGTTCCCAGATTGGAGGGGAATCTGAAGAATTACAGACTGCTGTTTGAAAGCATAGTGACTTCCTGTTGTCAGTAGGTGGCAATATTTCCTCCGGGTCTAAAGAATTACAAAGTGGAATAACAGTGGATTTCAACCTTGACTATACACTAGAACCACCTGGAAAACTTAAAAATAAATAAATAAACAAACAACAGCAAACTGATAATGTGGGTCTCAACCCCTGAAATTCTAATAGGTCTGAAATGCAGCCTGGGCACTGGAATTTTTTAAACCTACCCAGGTGATTCTAATGGGCAGCTAAAACTGAAGCCCACTAAAGCAGAGTAAGGTGTAGCTGCCCCACAGAAACCAAGAGGTAAAGAGGTACATGCTGGTCATCACATCACTCCCAATTCCCTGCAGCTGGCTTTGAGGCACCTCACAATCTCCATTTCACCTTCTCTTCAGTCCATCATCACTAGGTTACTCTAAGGCTGCACCAGATTTTACTTATTCCAAACTCCGATGACAACAAATGATTCTGGGTAAAAAGATGCCAGGATGGATTACATAGGAAAAGCACTGGTATCCTTTGCTTTCTACAAGACTCAGTTATAAATACAACAAAGTATCCTACAACAACTCACCCCTCAAAAAATTGGATACCCAAATACATAAACATCAGCATAAACCTCAGACCTTATGCAAAAATTAATTCAAAATGGATCACAGATTTAAATGTAAAACTATAAACCTTTAAAAGAAAACACAGGAGAAAATTATTGTGACCTGGGGTTATACAGAATTATTACGTGACACCAGATTCATAATTCATGAAGAAAATAATAAAAAATTGGATTTCATAAAAATTATAAACCCTTGCTCTGTGAGAAAGGTTAGGAGAAATAAAAAGACAAACTAAGCTACGAAAACATATTTGCAAATCACACATCTAACAAAAGACTTGTATCCAAAACATATAAAGAACTCTAAACTCAACAGTAAGACAACATAAGTAAAACAAAGGGCAAAGGACTGAAGTGGATATGCAGAAAGCAAATAAGCACAAGAAAAGATGTTCAACATCATTAGTGACTAGGGAAATAAAAATTAAAACCATAATACGGTATCATTTATTAGAATAGCTAAAATAAAAAATATGGACAAACGGGAGGAAGCAAAGAAATCAAATCTCTCCAACACTGCTGACAGGAATACAAAATACTAAAGTGCCTGTTTTGTCAGTTTCTTGTTGAGTTAAATCAACAGATACCATGTAACCCAGCAATGTCTCATCCAGGTATTTGTTTCTTGTATTGTAAACATACACTTAAGAAGCCCTGGTGGTGTAGTGGTTACGGCATTTGGCTGCTAACCAAAAGGTCAGTGGTTTGAACCCACCAGCTACTTCACAGAAGAAAGACGGTGCTGTCTGCTTCTGTAAAGATTTACAGCCTTGGAAACCCAACGGGGGTCGCTATGAGTCAGAAATGACTTGATGGCAATGAGAAACATACATTTACCATATAAACCAGCAATCCCTCACACAGGTATTTACCCTAGAGAAATGAACTTACACTTTGGAAAACCTGTACATTTTACTGAAATTATTCACAGTTGCCAAAACTAGAAACAATCCAATGTCCCTCAACAGGTCAATAGATAAGCTACACTCATACAACGAAATACTGTTCAGCAATAAAAATGAATAAACTATCAATACACACAACTTGGAAGTATCTCAAAGAAAGGTATTATGTTGAATGAAAGAACTTAAAAAAGTTACATATTATATGATTCCAACTATATGAAAGTCTCAAAAATACACAGTGACAGAGAACAGATCTATAGTTGTTAGGAATCAGGGATGGGGAGATTGTGTGATTACAAAGGAGTAACGCCAAGGTATGATGGAACAGTTCTGTATCATGATGTGGAGGTAGTTGTAGGAATCTACACACAGGTTAAAATTTATGTTGTTGTTGTTAGGTGCCGTCGAGTCACCTCATAGTGACCCTATGGACCCCTATGTACAAGAGAATGAAACACTGCCTGGTCCTGCACCAGGACAAGTGATGGTAAAATTTATAAAACCACTAAAAATAAATCAATTTTGTTCTATGTTAATTTAAAAAAATAAGATTAAAATAAAAATCTCTTAGCTGGATAAAACCTCAAGATAAGGGATGTATCCTTAGCTTCTCCTCCTCAGAAGTCCCCCACAACTCCAGGATTAGTACTGAAGGAGAAGAGCATTCTCCTCACCAGAGTGCAAACTAGAGCGCCAGCTCTGGACCCAATTTCAGTTTAAATCAAGACAGTGTCTCCCAGGTCACAGGCAAGAGCTTCCAGAGTTGTCCTATGATTCAGGTCAGAAGAACCTCATAACAACCTGAGAAAATGGAGGAAGTTTCCCTGGCCACAAGGTTCCCTACAAGCTTATACCCAACTAGCGTAAACATGGGAGCTCTGGTAGCATAGTGCCTAAGTCACTTGACTGCTAACCAGAAAGCTGGTGGTTCAGACCCACCAGCCACTCCTCGGAAGGAAGATGGGGCAGTCTACTTCTGTAGTGATACTGCCTCGGAAACCCAAGGAGGGGTCACTATGAGTCGGGTCAGACTCAACGGTACACAACAACAACAACAGTGTAAACACTGATTGTTGGGCTGAAGCAATGGAAACCACGAAGGTTGTCGTACTGTCACACTACAAAGCCCTGGTCAGCTCTCTCTGGTTACTTACTCCCTATGGAAGGTCATTATTGCAGACTTTGGGGACCATAATCAGACCTGGCCATGTCCCTATAGCCCTGAGACTTAAGATGCAGAACTCAAATGTTCCAATGGGCAGGAATAATTTTTTAGCCTAGATTCCTAGAGCTGGTTGTCTCACTCCTGTCATACAGCAACACTGAACCAACTGCCTTGCTGGTTTCTGAACATCTCTGCCTCCTCAGTGGATTCATAGCAAACAAAGGCTCACATATGTGCTACTCAGACAAAAGGACAAGCTAAATAATGAATCCACAACTGAGCAGCCAGTAGACGGAAGGCTTGCTGGATAATTGCTGATGAAATCATCTGAGATCACCAGTTTGTGGGGAAGACAAAAATCTGGTGTATTCAGTTGGACTTTACATCATCACTATCTACCATCTCTATTCATGCTGAAGCCTCTCTTGTTTGTGTTTCTCCTTCTCGGAGCACTGGATGTTTGTGTTTCATTCCCTACGCAGAGACCTCAGTGGACACAGGAGATCTAGGTTGTTGGCAGCATCCCTAGCTTCAGCCAGCCACACTTCCCAGAACATATGCTGCAGAATTCCCTTCCTGGTCTCCACACATGCTGGAAGTGGGATAGATTTATAGGAAATCAAGAAAGTCATCAGTATAAGAGGAAAACAGTGAGCTGACTGGTCCATCTATTACTGATCTGAGAGCTAAACTCAAGCTCTTAGAACCAGCACACAAGGCAGAACTGGTCTCTCACATCCAAAGGCCTCCTACTTCACCCCAACTCTATCATAATATTTCTAATAGGATATTAATTCTAACTAACCTATTTTAGCATTTTGCACAATTAAAAAAAAAAAAAAACCTCACTGCTGTCAAGTCAGATCCAACTCATAGTAACCCCTCCTTCGTTTTCCAAGGGGGTATCACTACGGAAGTAGAGTGCCCAACCTTCCTTCTGAGGAGTGGCTGGTGGGTTTGAACTGCCAGCTCCAAGCACTTTCTCATCTATTATCCTATTCAGCTTCAGCCAGTGCTCAACAATGTGTCCCTCATATCTTTTCTCCCTTTCTCCCCATAAGTTATTTCAGCCATACATACATGGTTCCACCCTCATTGGACACCTGGGTGCCCTAAGCATACCTGTTTTGATCCTCTAGTGCTGCTATAACAGACGTATCACAAATGGATGGCTTTAACAAACAGGAGTTTATTCTCTTACAATTTAGGAGGCTAGAAATCTGAGTTAAAAGTGCCAGCTCTAAGGGTAGGGTGAAAGGCCTCTCGACCTTGGCTTTAGCTCTGCCTCTTGCTCATGGCCCACTGAAACTGGAGGCTTCTCTCAACTCAGACAGCTGCTGGCTGCTGAGGCTGACAAACTCAAGGTAAACAAGTAAAACGGCACAGTCCCCAAATTATCAAGCAACACAGCAGACAACTAGTTAAAGTCCAGAAACAGTCCCAAGATCAGCAGATAATATGGCAGGCCACTGAGATGAAGACTCAGAAAAATTCAGGATCCAGATGTGTCAAAAAGCTCAGAGGCCTTTTTCAAAGTTTCTTCTTATATACTGGAAGCAGACCACAACCCTAAGGTAACTACTCAGCTGCTCATAGCAGACTCCACTATGGACTTGATTGCCAGTCTCCATCATGGGGAATCACCACATCCAGCTGCCCAGCCACTCAAAATCAGGCCCAGCCATGTTGACACATAACCTTAATTACCACAATTCCTGAGTGGGGGATGTGAGACATGAAAGTACATCCACCACCATCTTAATCTTCCTAAGCACTGTATCCTAGGACTCTGGTCAAAAACTTTCTATAACACCCTACAACCTAAATAAGAAAATCAAAACCGACATTCAACATTTGCTACTGCCCAAAGCTGCCCTTTTTCCTTATACCACCAACTGCTCCCAGAAATATGTTTTCTAAACTGTCTTCTTCAGAGCCTCCGTTTGGTGAAAATGCTTCAAAGACCACAACTCTAGGGCTGAGACTATGCAGGGAGAAATGTGCCCCGTCCACTGACATCCAGAAAAGTCAGTTAACATGTTTAATACATTGAGTTCCACATAATATTTGGACAAAAAGGCTCTTAGCTTTAAATGGAAAAGTTAGAAAAGTATTGACTTATATGAAATGCTCACTGCCGTCAAGTCAGGTCCAATGCATAGCCACCCCTCCTTGGGTTTCTGAGGCAGTATCACTAAGGAAGTAGATTGCCCAACCTTCCTTCTGAAGAGTGGCCAGTGGGTTTGAACCAACAGCCTTCTAGTTAGCAGTCAAATGCCTTAGGCACTACACCACCAGAGCTCCCATATGAAATGTTGTTGTTATATGCCGTCGAGTTGGCCAGGACTCATAGTGACCCCTCCTTGGGTTTCCAAGGCAGTGTCACTATGGAAGTAGGATTGTCCAACCTTCCTTCTGAGGAGGTTGCAATTAAACCAATTTATTCACAGTCTGTCCCTAAGATAAGGCATCATGGTGGCAGAGTGGTTAAGTGCTTGGCTGCTACTGAAAGGTCACAGGTTCAAATCCACCAGCTGCTCTGCAAGAAAAAGATGTGGCAGTCTGCTTGCATAAAGACTAAAACCCCTGCCATCAAGTCGATTCTGACACATAGCAACCCCCATTGAGTTTCTAGGGTGATAAATCTTTATAGAAGTAGATTGCCCCATTTTCCTTCTGTGAAGCAGCTGGTGGGTTTGAATGACTAACCTTCTGGTTAGCAGTCAGATGCCTTAGGCACTACACCACAGCCTTGGAAACCCTATGGGGTGGTTGGTTCTACCCCATCCTACAGGGCTGCTATGAGTCAGAATCAATTTGACAGCAACAGGTTGGATTATATCCTGAAGATACTTTGATTTTCCCATGTCTGCACCTTTAATTATGCAATAACTACCTTAAAATCTCACTCAATCCCTTAATCTGTCCAAAACCTTCCCATAAATTCTACTTCAAATACTACTGCATAAAAACCTCCCCTGACTATCATAGCCTGAAGGAATTTATTCCACACCTAAGGAAATTAGCACTCAGGGAACTTACTTTATAATAATGATATACAGGTAGTCCCCAACTTACGATGTATTTGAATTACTACAAACTGCACTTACAACAGTTTGGTTTTTTGGTTTTGTGGTACATCTTATTGTTATTAATATGTACTACATACCACAATGTAGTGCGTAATTTGTTGATGTTATTGTTCTCAGATGTTTAGTAGCAGATGTTCAAAGATCATATTTATAAAGATACTGCTAATAAAAGGCAATACTAATGAAAACTTTAAAAAAAGAGAGATACTCAACTTACATCAGAACCAACTCACAACAGAATTGTTGGAACAGAACCCTATTGTAACTCGGGGACCATATTATATAAAATTTATCTCTTACTGCTTCCTAACACTCTTAACCTGGAACATGGATGTTTTCATCTTCTCCACCAGAATGTAAGTTATTTGAAGGCAGGGACTATGTAGGTTTGGCTTTATATTCTCTTTAGCACCTATTATGGTACTTTCAGACTATTATAAGCACCTGGAGCCCCAGTGGCACAATGGTTAACCTACTGCTAACTGAAAGGTTGGCAGTTCAAACCAACCCAGCACATTTATGGGAGAAAGACCTGGTAATTTGCTCCCATAAATATTATGACCAAGAAAACGCTATGGGGCAGTTCTACTCTGTCATATGGGGTTGCTATGCGTTGGAATCAACTCAACACCAAACAGTAACATAAGTACTTGATGTGACAATGTAGAATAGCCACTGCTGCTGTGTTGAAAGTATAGGAGGGCAAAGGGAGAAGCAAGGAAATCATTAAGGGGACTAAGTGTCCCCATGAGATAAATATACAAGTAACTATAATACAAGGCTATAAACACTACTTCATAACAAAAGGCAGAAATTAGGATTCCTGGGAAAGATCGCAGGCAGGACTGAGGCAGCAGGAGGCCCATCTCCAGCAGGCTCCTTGGCTGGCTGCCATATGGTTTTGGATGAAGACAATCCAAGTATTCCCCTTTAACTTATTTTTCCTTTTAAAAAATTTGATTTTTCTAACGGCTATTATAAAGGTTAATTTCAGCATCATAAAACCTCAGAATTAAATGAGCCCTTCTATTATCATTTGTGGGTTAATACCCCTCAGCCTCCTGGCCAATACTTTGACAAGTTGTTTCAGTTTAGATAACACAAATTGAGCCTGTTTGACATATTTCTCTTTTCCTAAGAGCCTGGCAACTTTAAGGAAATCAGACTACTGAGTGGACCACAGGTAAATTGGTCTCTTTCTTTTTCAAAAGAAAATGGAAAAAGGATAAAGAACAGTAGGTATAGCGCTTTGAAAATTATCTCTAATGGTCACCTTATTTTGTAGTAATCATCACATTTACAAGCCCAAGTCAAAAAATCTTCTATGACTAAGTTTCAAAATAACATGTCATTTTTAGCAATATACTGGCTTGGAATAATTTTGCCAAAAAGCAAACTATTTTTCTCCAGGCTAAAATGAGCTGAGTTCTTTTTATCTTTTCCCCAACCCTTTTCTGATCAGGAAGATACTCAGTTGCAACCAATTACACTCAGATCACTGCTCAAAAATAGCACTGACTTTTAAAAATTGAATGTGTTTATCCATTCCAATTCCCAAACTATCAGCCATTATCTCTTTCTTAAAATGACAAAAATTACTTCTCAGAAAGGTAGACTAAGGGTCCCTCATTTCATATCTCTATATCTCTTAATTCCCCTTTCAGTCATTACTAAGAATAAAAGGAAATCTGATATAAAAACGTGGACATCATATTTGATAATGAATAATTAAGATAACCGAGGGACTGTAAGGAATATTTTATGATGAGAAACTGGCTGCAAGAGGATTGGCAGTTTCCAATTCAAAGAGCTTCAAAGACAGAGCAGAGTCATTCTCTGGTAATACATGTTGTCTCTTCTTAGATGGAAAAGGGCAATTAAAAGGAAGCCCTATGGCCCAGCTACATTTGAAAAAGAAATTAAAGAACTTAACCAAGCTAATGTGATAGAAAGGAATTGAACAACGTAGCCCAGGCCAGTATTAAACACTTTTCATTGGTAAATGCAGGGGCTACAACAATTTAGACATGTACCAGACTTGGTACCTCTGATGGCTTGGTAGGTTCTGACACCTCCTGACCCACATAGACTTATATTTTGAGGTATTTCATTTTCAGCACAGTAATGGTCAGCACCCCCTTCCCACCTCCAAAAACACATGGTCTCTTACCATGTCCCTTAAGGCTTAACTTCTATGGCTCAGTACTAATCTCAGAAGCCATATTTTCTCATTGCCAGTAAGGTGGGAATGAGGGAGAGAGTGGAAGACTTGAGCTGTGCTGGAAATGGAATAAACAGTGGTATTCTATGGATGTTTCTGAGACAGATGGATGTATAAAATGATTGGATAAATGGATAGAAGGAAGGGAAAGAACCACAGTTTTGCCAAATTTAGGACTACACATTCCATCTTTGAAGGTCTAACAATACCTGTGTCCATGTTTGTATTATATATAAACAACAAAGATATTAGTTAAACATGAAAACCATTGCTATTGCTCTGCATTAGCGACAGCAGCAACAACAAAAATCTCCTGGTTATATAATAATAATATAATAATAATAATACAATCCTTGCACAGATTTTCCCCTTTCCTGGAATTCTATAAACAAATCTCCCTAAAGACCAATATGGAAAACAGACTCCCTGTTCATTCTCCAACATCTAATGATTTCGTCATCCACCCTTATACCCTTATTTACCTAGGCTGTGTTCTGTCAACTCAATATGTTCTCACGTCGTTTTCAAAAATAAAATAGCCTCTGATGAAGGGGATGCACACCAGTCATACTGAATCCCATGGCTTCCTCTTTCTTGGTTTATTCTCTCATTTTGGTGGAACACATCCTTCAGGAATTTCCCAAACAAAGGTACGTGGAAGTAATTTTTCTATTTTTAATTCTGACACATTTTATAGTGTCTTTAGTTCACCTTCACATGTTACTATAAAGAGTGGTATTCAGGAGATGTTTCTAAGATGGATAGATGTTTTGCTAGGTGTAAAATTCTAGGTTGAAGTTAGTTTTCCTTCAGAATTTGGAAAGCATCTCTCTCCAATGTGTTCTAGTTTCTGGTATGCTATTGGAAAATTTGATGCTATTCTGATTCTTTATCCTTTATATATGTCCTAAAAAACAAAAACCAAACTCACTGCCATCAAGTTGGATCCGACTCATAGTGACCCCTCCTTGAATTTCCGAGGTGGTATCACTACACAAGCAGATTGCCCAACTTTCCTTCTGAGGAGTGGCTAGTGGGTTTGAACCACCAGCCTTCTGGTTAGCAGTCAAATGCCTTAGGCTCTACACCACCAGAGCTCCTTATATGTGTCCTGTTTTTTTCACTTTGTTTTATTTGCTTATTTGTTTTGGTTTGGTTCTTTGATGTGCCCTGGTGTAAAATAGTTTTTGTTTTTTCATTGTGCTGGATACTCAGTGGATCCTTTCAATCCGGCAACTGAAATCTATCAATTTGGAATATTTTTTTTGTACTGGGTCTTTGACAATGTCCTTTTCATTTTTCTGTTGTTGTTGCTATTGTTGCTCTATGCTGGAGTGCATATTTATGAGATGTTGGGCTCTCTAGATTGATTCTCCAATTCACTAACCTTTTCTCTCTTGGATTTCTATTCTAACTTTTGGCTCATTTCTTCCTTTTTTTAACCTTTCAATTACTTTTTTTTTTTTTAGTTTGACTATCATATTTTTGGGAGCTCTGGTAGCATAGTGGCTAAAGCACTTGACTGCTAACCAGACGGCTGGCAGTTCAAACCCACCAGCCACTCCTCGGAAGGAAGGTTGGGCAATCCTACTTCAGTAGTGATACTGCCTCGGAAACCCAAGGAGGGGTCGCTATGAGTCGGGGCCGACTCGACGGCACATAACAACAACATAACAACATCATATTTTTAATTTCTAAGAGTTCTCTGATTATTCTCTTTTCATATTATCCAGTTTCTGTTTTAGGATATTATATCCTCTTAATTTCAAAGAGCCCTGCAGTTCTACTCTGTCCTGTAGGGTTACTAGGACTCAGAATTGATTTGCTAGCAATGGGCGTGGTCTCCTTAACTATAGCTTTATTTTTCAGGTTGCAATCTGCTCCCTGCTTTCTCTGTTTTCTTCGGCTTCCTCCTCCCATTATTTATTTTGATCTCTCCTTTTTATGTTAGAGGCTTTTGAAACTCAAGTAGCTGGTGACTTTTGGCTTCCCAACTGTAATTTAAAAAGGAGAACTTAAAAGCTGATTGGAAATGTTCTGTCGTGGGGGGGGGGGGAGGTGATGCTTATTGCCTGGAAGGGTTCAGTGATGAGGGAGTTTCATTGCAGAATGATCAGGAGAGCAGTTCATGGTTCATTTGCAGAAATCTTCAGATGTCAAAGCATGGAGACTTTTTCTCTAAGACCATTCAGTTAATCCAGAAAAGAATCTTCAAATTTCTCCCAATCAAGATTCTAGAAATAGGGGAGGGAGCTTATAGGGTATCACCAGTTCAGTATGAAGACATTTATTTAAGATCTCTGTTAGCATCATAACACCTCACTCCTGCCTTCCACAGCAACTGGCACCTCCATGTCTTCAGCCTTCCCAGAGTTTGCCTGCATCAATAAACTTACTTGTCATCAGTACCTCAATTAGCAGTACTTAGACTGAAGCTGCCTCTGCTCCACTAAGGCCATCAACATGCACACATTCCAGCTTTTAAAAATTGTTGAACTTTCTTTTCAACTGTTTCCTTTACTATTCTCTTTGTCCTAGCATTTATTTTGGTGGGACAACAGGAGAAAGAGGATATAATTACACTTAGTTTGTCCACCATGTTTCATGACCATTTCCTAACACTAGTGGGGAGCTCTAGGAAAACTCTAGTATAAGTCAATCCTAGTAATGCTAAAACTCTACAAAAACAGCCTCTTCTCTCTTCACTTATTAGCTTGGGAAGATATAGCGATTTGATCTATCTGCTAGTTTTTCCACTTTATCTAGGCTTACTACCCATACTTCCTTTTCTTTGGTTCTGGAAAAAATCCCAGTAATTGCTTACTATATGCCATTATGATCTGTTCATATCTGACTGACCACTGCCACAGACAAAAGGGTCAGACATAAACTATCTGAACCACCTCCATTATACAATGCTATTGAAGAAAGAGAGAGAGAGAAGACAGACAGATGGAAGGTAAGCTCACACACATAGGACTAGTATTATAATGTAATGATACCACTATCTTCAGAAACTATAAAATTCATTTGAGTCTTCCATGTGCCTTCCCAAAAGCCACTTCATCACCAACCTAACAGGCACAGAAGACCAGTCAATACACTAGAGCCTAAAATTCCATGGCTCACTATTTGAAAATATATCCTCTAAGAAGAAAGCACAGAGTATTAGCATCCTGGGCAATTCTTCAATAATCGATAGGTTCTTCTCTCAGGATTAGTTAGAAGCCCAGAATTCAGCAGAAGGCAATCCAGAATTATTCCAGAATATGAAAATGGAAGACCTTTTGTCAAGGCCTTCAGCAACAACCACAAAAAGGAAATGATGCATAAGATTCAGTAGAACAGTATCGAAAACAAAGGATGCAATCATTAAATAGAAAACTAGTCAATCTTCCTACAACTAGTATCAGAGTGGTGGTAAAGATCAACTAACACCAGGTGTTGATGTAATCAGAAAGACTGAAAGGAGATTTAAAGGTTATATTTTGTGACATGACTCACTGTTCTGAAATTTAATGAGGATACCTATGAGACTCTCTAGGCTGCTGCAAAGAGCAACATCTGAGAATAAAGCTGGTCTTCTTAGGATCAGATTCTCCTCATTCCCTGGGCCAATGAAAAATGAGGGCTTCTGGAGTACACCAGAAAAATATACTGGCCACAGGTTTGGTGTTCTTCTGATTTATATTTATAGTAAGTGATGCTTCTCTTATCCACAGGTCTAATCTCACTGTTTCAAAGACTAAATACCAAACCAACATGTAGGATGGAAAACAAAGATCTTAGGAAACCAAAACAGATGTCACAGTCCCTGCCAAATGCACTGCCATTGGGTCGGATCCAACTCATAGCGAGTCCTCCTTGGGTTTCCAAGGTGATATCACTGTGAAGTAGATTGCCCAACCTTCCTTCCGAGAAGTAGCTGATGGGTTTGAACTGCCGGCCTTCTGGTTGGCAGCAGCGGCCCTCAAATATTTCCCTTAAAAAAAAAAAAAAAAAACTCTGACACAATTCACCCTTTCTGATTTACTTATTTGCCCATCTACCACCTTCTCTATCTGGTAACACTCACCTGCCCTCCACACCCCTTCCCTCCATACACTCATCCAGTAAGGTCCATACCAATAATAAATTCCACTCTAGAGTACCCACAATAAGAAAGACAGTAACCTTTCCTCTAAATTCCCACTGCTCTTTGTACATAAGTCAAGCACCTAATATGTTGGATTGCAATGATTTGTTTTGTTTGTTTGTTTGTTTGTTTGTTGTTTCCCAGCTCCATCTCCAGACTGAAAGGTGTCCAAAAGAATGCTGAGATGTAGGGACACATGGTATCTTACTGCATTCTGAACACCTAACACATTTAAAAAAAAAAAAAAAACTCACCTCTGTTGAGTCGGATCTGACTCATATCGACCCCTTCTTGGGTTTCCAAGGCGGTATCACTACAGAAGTAGATTGCCCAACCTTCCTTCCGAGGAGTGGTTGGTGGGTTTGAACTGCTAGCCCTCTTGTTAGCAGTCAATGCCTTAGGCACTAGGCCACCAGAGCTCCCACATTAATTAACAAGTGTTTGTTGGATAGATGGTATTATAATTCTAACAACTTTAGTCATCTGATTCAATGCAGCAAATTAGGAAAGAGACAACTAGAAGTAGTGTATTACTTCCCTATTTATTGCTGCTGTAACAAATTTACATAAATTCAGTGGCTTAACATAATGCAAATTTATTCACTTATAGTTCTGAAGGTCAGAAGTTAAAAATCAGTCCAGCAAGCTGTGTGAATTTCTGGAGACTCTAGGGAAGGGTAATTTCCTTGCCTTTTCTAGCTTCAAGAGGCTACGTACATTCTTCAGCTCACAGCCCTTTCCTCCATCATCAAAGCCAGTTGTATGGCATCTTCAAGTCTCTCTCTGCTTCCACTTTCACATCATGTTCCTCTGATAAGGACTCTTATGATGACATCTGGCCCACTTGGATAAACTAGGTAATCTCTCCATCTCAAGATCCTCAACTTAACCACATCTTCTGAGTCCCTTTTGCCATGTAGGGTAACACAGTCAGAGAGTCTAGGGATTATAGGACATGGATATCTTTGTGAGACCATTAATCAGCCTACCACTGGCAGACAAATGGATAGCTGCTGCAAAAAGCAGATGCCAATGGCCTTAAATCAAGAAATAAGATGTAAAAAGACGGAAAGGTATAGGAGAATTTTTTTAAAAAACACAAAAAACAGAGCAACCTATGGTCATAAAAAGTGAGACTAAACAGCACTACCCTCTTCCACAGCCTTTGAAGAATGACAGGGCAGCACCTCTTTGTCTGGGTCCAATATTACAAACAGAATTTTCACAGTACCTCTGAGTCATGAGGAAAAATTTCAATTCTTCCTGTAAAGTTTAAGAAAGACAGCATAACAGAACATAAAATATTTCAATTAAATGATGATTAATTTTAGAAGACAGGATTGATGCTTAGAGAGGAAAGGCTTAGTTACTTAGAAACTTTACTTACATGAAAAACCTCACTCTCTGATGTCAGACAAAGGAGATTTACTCCACTGATCAGAGAGATTTATTTTCTGTGAAGTAAACCTGAACTTACAAATCCAGAAAAATGGTAAACCTGATAGTAGTGAAATTAGGAATATACTAAATTCTTGTAAAATAATTATCACTTGAAATTCTGAGGAAGTCTCCATTTAAGAAGTTATTTTAGAACCAATTTACAAACTGCATCACTGTCAGTCTCAATATTTTGGAAGCACATCTCATTTTTTAACTGGAATAGCAATAAACTGAATTATCAAGATGTTGTTGTTGTTAAGTGCCATCGAGTCCTTTCCGACTCATAGCAACCCATGCACAGCAGAACGAAACACTGCGCGATCCCACACCAGCCCCACAATTCCTGCTATACTTGAGCCCATCATCAAAGCCACTGTGTCAATCCATCTCGTTGAAGGCCTCCCACTCTTTCGTCAACCCTCCACCCTACCAAGCATGACATCCTTCTTCAGGGAATGGTCCCTTCTGACAACATGACCAAAATAGGTGAGATGAAGTCTGGCCATTCTTGCTTCCAAGAAGCATTCTGGCTGCACTTCCTCCAG
>NW_006921631.1:15108613-15111850 GCF_000298275.1 Orycteropus afer afer
CTCCTGCTCTTCCCGCTTGCTACTTTGGGTGTCCCTGAGTTGTCTCTTCTCACATGTAACCCTGGGGCTGACTGCTCTTCTGTCCGGGTTCCTGGCTTTTATCCCCTTTCTCCTGCTCTTCTGGCCTGCTACTCTGGGCGGGCCTGAGTTGCCTCTCCTCACCTAATCCCTTCGGCTGATTGCTCTTCCCTCTGGCTTCCTGGCTTTTAATCCCCTTTCTCCTGCTCTTCCCGCTGGCTACTTTGGGCGTCCCCAAGTTGTCTCTCCTCACCTGTAACCCTGGGACTGACAATTATCAAGACAGACAGTCACTAAATTTGGTACTAATGAGCTCTGGTGGCATAATGGGTAAGGATTTGGATGACAAACAGAAGATCAGTGGTTCAAACACAACAGCTACTCTGCAGAAGGAAGATGTGGCAATTTACTCCCGTAAAGATTTACAGCCTCGGAAACCCAATGAGGGTTGCTATGAGTCAGAATAAGAGCTCTGGTAGCGTAGTGTGTAAGGCATTTGACTGCTAACCAGAAGGCTGGCGGTTCAAACCCCCCCAGCCACTTCTCAGAAGGAAGGTTGGGCAATCTACTTCCATAGTGATACTGCCTTGGAACCCCAAGGAGGGGTCGCCATGAGTCAGGTCTGACTCGACGACACATAACAACAACAGCATGAGTCAGAATCAACTCGATGGCAATGTATGGTTAAATCTTATACTAAATGACTTTTGGCTATTAAAAAAAAAAAAAAAACAGATACAATCAAATCTGATAGTAAGTCAAAAGAGTGAGCCACACGATCTGAATTCAGTCCTAGAAAAGCACACCAAAAAAGAGAGAATAATCATTGAATAAAAGGAGACCAAGTGGTGCAGTGATTAAGTGCTCAGCTGCTAACCAAAAGGTTAGCAGTTTAAACCCACCAGCTGCTCTGTGGGAGTGACTGACATGGCAGTCAGCTTCTGTGAAGATTTATAGCCTTGGAAACTCTATGAAGTAGTTCTACTCTGTCCTATAGGATCACTATCAGTTTACTCAATGGTAACGGTTCTTTTTAATCACTGAATTAAGAAGTTAACCTTTACAGATGACCTCTTTGAATAGACTCACACTCTTATGGATGTATAAGGTATGGTATGTTGCTTAATATGACTCTGGGTCTGATCAAGTAATCATAACCTATATATATATTATTCTTCAAATAAATACCATTTATAACCACAGAATATTCAAATGCATACAAATTAAACTAAACTGTACATCTACTCTGTATTTCGTGTGTCTGTATGCTATTGAGTAGATTATGATCCATAGTGACCCCAAATGACAGGGTAGAACTGCCCCACAAGGGTTCCTAGGCTGTAATCTTTACAGGAACAGATTGCCAGGTCTTATCTTCTGTGGGGTAGCTGGGAGCTCAAACTTTTCGATCACCAGCCAAGCACTTAACCAGAGCACCACCAGACTCCTACGCTATGTTAATGCCTATATATTATATGTTTTACAAAGCTCGTATTATTTGCATTAATGCTGAAGTTGAAAGCCTAATGTATCTGAATACTAAGCCCTGGATATAACTTTCCTCCCTCGTTACTTCCCTAGAGGCTGGGCCTTGGTTTCATAGATTCCAAGTTCCCACCAAACAGAACTGGAAATCCAGATGATCCAAAGTCAATTTTTAAGTGCGATGTATTTCACAATCACATACCCATGCCTTCACAAACACATCCTTACTCCATATACTGTCTAGAATCACTATACGAATCTACCTCCTTCCCAGTCATACAAAGTTCACATTGCTGACAACACAGCCCCATTAGTAACTCTGTAAGTAAAGTTTGCCTCTATCACTGGCCTTGATATATGGCACTCTTGATTTTCACTAAGGCCCATTAATAACCATGACATCATTGTTTCCACAGAAACATCATCACATTTTCAAACAGGAGGGGAGAAGACTGGAGGACAAAACCTAACCAATGTGACTGGTATAAACAAAGTGTTAGCTGATGTGCTTTTTTGAGGGTGTCTTAGTTTCTTGGGAGAAAAAAAAAAAATCATAAAGTATAACTGGAAAGATCACAAATAAATGGGGAATAAATGCAAACAGGAAACAAACTAAATTTCTTTCTGAAATATAATCGATTTTACCTTCTATAAGCCAGATTTAGTTACAAAATTTCACTTAAAAGAAATTCTTCCTACAATAATGAATTTATTTATTTGTTTATTTTTTGCAGTGTTCCCTCCCCTCCCCTCTGAACCCTAGTAACATTAAGTATATGTTATAAAAGTATATATACTTTTTTTTTTATATTATAGTGATTTGGGTGAAGATTTACAAACCAAATTCACTTTCCATACAGCAGTTCACATATACTTTGTCGCATGTCATTGACCACAGTTTACCACAATGCAACAGCTCCCCTCCCACTTCCTCCCCATAATTACCTCTTCCCAGTGTCCATACACTCCTGCCCCCTGAGTTGTCTCCCTGTGCATAAGCAGCCCTTCTTTCTTCCATGATTATTCTCTCCAAGGAGTGTATCTACTTCAGGTAAATGTTCAACTCATAAGCCTGTATTTTGTTCGGCTGGAAACCACAGGTGTAAGTTCAATTCCAGACCTGAAGGGCAGCTAGGGGCAATAGTCTCAGTGGTTCCACCAGGCTCTATCAGACCAGCAAACCTGGTCCCCCCACCCTTTTTTTCCCCCTCCAAATGATTTTGAGTTTTGTTCCACATTGTTCTCCCTTTCTATCAAGGATCTGCTACACAGATCCCCTTCTAAGTGGATGACAGTGGTAGCCGGGCACCATCTAGTTCTGCTGGTCTCATAGTTGTATAGGCTGCAAATTGGATGGTGTAGGAAACAATTAGTCACTAGGACGAATTGTTTCCATGAATTTTTTGGTTTTCTTCATTCTTCTTTGCTCTGGACAAGGAGAGACCCATCGCTGCATCTAGATGGCAGCTTGCTAGCTTTAAAGATCCCAGTCGCTACTCGCCAAAGTAGGAGGTAGAACAATGTTTTGTATAGTATGTTACGCCAATTGAGCTTGATGTCCCCTGAGACTATGGTCCCAAGCCCGCAGGTTCAACTACTCGGTCCCTCTGGGTACCTGGCTATGACCAAGCAGTGACCACAACCTTGCCACTTGTCAGCTCTACTATACACCTGGGAATTCTGATCATTCACATAAACTTATAGGACCATTGTCTGCCAACCCTATATATGTTC
>NW_006921631.1:15116650-15172522 GCF_000298275.1 Orycteropus afer afer
CATAGCTGTGGTTTCTGGGTTATGTTATCTTGTGTATTAATGGTCGGTTTTTATTTGCTATTTTTGGTTCTCTGTTCAAAGGACTCCCTTTAGCATGTCTTTTAAGGTTGTTCTGGTTTTAACAAAAGCATATATACTTTTACATATGAAATTTTCCTTCCATATATAAACCTTTCTTTGTTACAATAATGAACTAATACAACATTTGTCCTTCTGTGATCGACTTATTTCAGTCAGCATAATGTCTCCCAAGTTCGTCCACGTTATGTGGTGTTTTGCAGATTCTACATTATTCTTTGGTGTTGCATAGTATCCTATTGTGTGTATGTACCACAATTTGGTTATCCATTTTTCTGTTGATGGGCATGTAGGTTATTTCCATCTTGTTGCTATTGTTAATAGTGCTATGATGAATGGGCATTCATATATCTGTTCTTATCCTGGCTCTCACTTCTTTAGACTATATACCTAGTAATAGGATTGCTGGATCAAATGCTATTTTTGTTCCAACTTCTTAAAGAATCTCCATACTGATTTCCACAGTGGTTGTATCATTTGACAGTTCATTATTGTAAAAAGTCAAGCAAAGGTTTATATATGGAAGGAAACTTTCTTTGTTGGTTACCAGGGGTAGAAGAGGAGGGGAGGAAACAGTGCAAAAATTAAAAAAAAAAAAAAAGAAGAAGAAAGAAATTCTTCTTAAAATAAGACCTGAAACCCTATAATTCATATAAAGGTTTTAGCGTCCTTGAAAACATTTAAAACTCTTAATACCTTTTGATGTTGTATGTTTACATGCTGTAAAGTTAACATAATTAAAAAAGGTAAATTTTCTTTTTTTTTTTTTTTGGTAGCTCAAGTAAGGAAAAAAAAAAAATCTCACAGTCAGTTAAATTCCACAGAAAAATATAAGGGCCAAACCACAATCATGTAAATACTGAACTATGGGCTGCATTTATGATGTTTCACATAGAATACCAAAGTTGACCATCATAAAATCTGAATAAAACATCCTCAAAAGTAATCCAAAAAGCAAAAAAATTCACGGAGAAGAAAAACCAGACACTACTACCATCCTAAGATTGTTTATACAAAAGTAAGGGACTATATTTGCATTGTTAGGAATAGCCCACTATGCTTATACAGAAAAATCGAACATTCTTTCAAGTGTTCATAATTAATAGTCTGATACACAACTCCAGAAACATCTCAGGAATGCCTTTCTAGATATGAGATAGTCTTTGAAAAGGCTGAAAATGTTGCTCAAATCAGTCACTCAAAGCAATCTCACACACACATACACACATGAAAATATTACAGGGGTGTGGTCTTGGAAAAAGACCACATGTGTGTCCTCTGTCCTAGACAGAATAGAATCATACACAGCTGACTAGATCAGAGGTCAGAGGTGGTCTTTTCTAGACTGCCTGAGCAATGGTGAGGGTGGCAATGAGAAGCCTTATCACAGAGTTTATAAACTGAGGGAAACGGCACTAATGGAACTAATCAAACCTCATGCTATTTTGAACCTCCATAACAAACTCTGCCAATTCTGGGACTGTCCCTTTGTTAACCACTTCACACCAAATTCAGCCAAGCTCCAGGTTTATGTAAGTACTTATATTCCTTATTTAATGATGCTAAATCCTAAAAATGACCCATTTCCTTGTCCTAGTGATAGACTAAGGAATGTTGGTGGCTTAATAGTTAAACATTTGGCCGATAGCTGAAAGGCTGGAGGTCTGAACCCATCAGTCGGAGAGAGATGTGGCAGTGTGCTTCCATCGAGATTTACAGCCTTGGAAACACTATGGGGCAGTTCTACTCTGTCCTATAGGGTTTGTGGGCACTCTCATCCTCTTTGAAAATGTACATGCAGGAAGCACTGTAAAGAATTAGAGATGGCATAGAATGAACTTCAGCACCTGTCAGAATATCATCCAATCCTGTAAAACTTCAGACAGGCATTGTCAAAACATTTCCACTGTATACTTTAAAGTTTTGGCCTATGGGATGACATAAACATCTAGAGCTAAGGACTGAGCCAGCAAAGATAAAACACATGGGAAACTATATAAGAGTACTTATGTGTCAACTTGAGAAATAAACCAAGGGAGGAGATAAGAACGGAAGGAGGTAGTGGTAGTTGGAAGATTTCAGAGAGATGAGTGGTGGAGCTGCACCTATGCCTCCTACCCATCCAGGATGTTCCTGAATTAATTCTCCCCCACCCACTACCACCACCATACCCACCCTCCACATCAGGGAGAGATATAATAACTCACATCCCTGTTGTGAGATATGGGATAAGGAGTTACTGTTTTAAAAGCAGGGCATACAAAAAATGGTTAAGACATGGTTCCTCCTCTCAGAGGGCTCACAGACAAGTGAGAAAAGAGATGTCAAGTAATTACAATTCAGTGTTATAAATGCTGTGTGATACAACAGAATGAGAACAGGGGTTTGCCATGTGGAAAATGTAGGAAGGGAATGTGAGAAGTAGGGGAGACAAGCAATAAGAACCATGAAGAAGGCTTTAGATATCAATGCAATGTTCAGGAAATGCTAACAGTCCTATGCATTTGGAGGAGATGACCACAGGGGAGTAATTAGAAATAAAGCTAGAAAGTTAGTCTACGGAGAGATCATGGCCAATTTTTAAATAACCAAAGCAAGGCAATAAATCTTGTACATTTGATTAATAGAGTCAATTAAAGGGGGGGGGGGGAATAAACGATCTCTCTTAAACTTAGAGGAAAAAGAGAAATGCCTGTGGCCAGTAGAGAAAATCTGAAGAGATGAGTAGCTAAATCAAGGCCTAAGGTCCAGCAACCTTAGGTTATAATCACGGTGATTCACAGTATTAAGATGGCAGAGTAGGCCTCAAGATACTACACATAAAGCAGATAGCCACCATTTCACTACCACAACTCCGAATGATGTTGTCTCTAGCAATGTTTCTTATTTAAAAAACTCAGAGGTATGAACAGACAAATATAGTGGCTTATACTGTTTTTCCAATGTTTCCACTCCTTGGTTATTGGCAAGTTCTATCCAGAGCTCCCTTTTAAACAGTCCTCCAACCAGAAGGTTCTTCAGCATATGTCATGGCCTGAATTTGGTTGGCTGCGCAGTAAGGTCAGTTTTCATCTTGGATGACCCAACTTCCTTTTCTGTGTTTTTATCTCCTCTTCAATGTGGTCCATTCACCTGTAATAACTCATGTCCTCTGAACAATCCTAGGGAAAGGCCTGAACAAAAGTCAGTTTCACTGAAGAAAAAATTACAACTAGAAGAGAATACTTTCAAGTGGTAAGTGCTTAAGAAATGTTAAATGACTGAAGGGCCAGGGACATAAATGATTTCCTCGATAAGGGGCACATTTACAAGCAGCTATAGGTATCTCACTCTAGATGACAGGGTTGTAAGGGGCACATTTACAAGCAGCTGTAGGTATCTCACTCTAGACGACAGGGTTGTTGTCAGTTGCTGTGGAGTGGAGTCCAATTCATGGTGACTCCACGTGTGCAGAGCAGAATTGCTCCATAGGGTTTCCAAGGCTGTGATGTTTTGGAAGCAGATCACCAGGCCTGTCTTCAGAGGAAACTTCTGAGTAGGCCTGAACTACCACCTTTTAGATAGTAGTCAAGTGTTTAACCATTTCCCAGAGACAGAGGAGGAGGAAATCAAAACCTCTGGTATTTCACAGCTTAAATGCAGAGACCTTAAAGCCCTGTAAGAAATGACTTTTGCATCATCAACTACTCTGACCTTGAGAGACAGGAGACCCAGTTATTTCAAACAGTACATACATACATACATTGTGCATGTGTGCACATATACACACATGCATGTGCATGTGCCTAAGAGAGGAAGAAGGAAAACAACAAGTTTAGGAAGTGGGAGGGAATGTGGCAGATTCAAGGCCAGATTAAGGCATGCGAGGGCCCTAAATACTGACAATCTGTGGTGCTCCCTCCTCGGCTTACTCACCCATTTGAATGGGATATATAATATACATGTGTGTGTGTGTGTGTGTGTACGTATGTATGTATGTATGTATATATGTGTTCTGGTTACCCAGTGCCACTCTGACAAGAATATACCACAAATGGGATGGCCTTAACAAACAGGAGTTTATTCTTACAATTTGGAGGCTTTAAGTCCAAGTTCAAAGTGCCAGGCTCTAGGGGCTGGGTGAAAGCCCCTCAACCTTGGGGTCCAGCTCTGCCTCCTGCTCCTGGCCCACTGAAGCTAGAGGCATTTCTTCACTCAGACAGCTGCTGGCTGCTGAGGCTGAGAAGCCCCAAAGTTGACAAGTAAAAGACTGACAGTCCCAGTATTACCAAACCACATGGCAGGCCATTAACTTAAGTCCATTTTAAGTCCCAAGGTTGGCAAAACATAGCAGGCTGCTGAGCAATGACACAGCTACACGCAGGGTCCAACTGTGCCATAGGTTAGAGACCACTCCCAAAGGCTTCTCCTTATACCAGGGAGCAGACCACATCCCAAAGGCAGCTACTCAGGTGCTTGTGGTAGGTCCCACCATCAAGCTGATTGCCAATCTCGTCACGGGGAATAACTACCACCAACAAACAGCCAGTCAACCAGGCCCAGCCAAGCTGACACACAAACATAACAACCACAGTCTGAATGTGTATGTGTATGTATGTGCATGTGTATATGTATATATGTATACACACACACACACGTGTGTCTTAGCTATCAATGATGTAACTTCTTTTTAAATGCAACTATAAGACTAGTGATTGAATGTAAAAGTAGTGTATGACATTTTTGCAGAATAAGATGAAGTGAGTTATAAAATTCTTAGTGTATTTAGGGTACTAAGATTTCTACTGCATACCATACCACATTTTCTACAGAAAGGATCTTCCACACCTTCTACAACAAAGAAAATGAATCAGTGGACTTAATTGTTTCAACAACCAATGTAATATTCTGTTGATCTCCCATAACAAAAAACTGACTTTTACCAATTCTGTTTTGAACAGCTCATACTTCAATTTTGGTGCTTGTTTCATAATAAACAGTGTAATTATAAGTGACCAAATGAAAAGATGTCATAAAAGAAATTTTAAAGAGCAGAAAACATGTTACAATAATTTACTATATTTTATCTTTAGAAAGATCTTTCATCTCTAACAGGTTATAATTAAAAATATATTTCGACTTTGCTCTTATAAATTCTTCAATGATTTCATCACAATTAAGCTGCTGATAGCATAGTGCCTAAGGCACTTGATTGCTAACCAGAAGGCTGGCGGTTCAAACCCACCAGTCACTCCTCGGAACGAAGGTTGGGGAATCCTACTTCTGTAGTGATACTGCCTCAGAAACCCAAGGAGGGGTCACTATGAGTTGGGCTCGACTCGACAGCAAATAACAATAACATATATAATAAGGATAATGAATCGAGTCTTTCTTGAAACATTGTACATGGAGGGTTTTTGAGTCTTTTTAGGGATAAAAATCAGCTTTCTGTTGTGCAGTTTGTGATCATTACAGTTAGGAATATGTGTAAAGCAGTTTCAACATGGGGAAATATGTATTCCATTTTATCATCCATTATGGAATCATAAATGCCTACATGAATAAAATTTGTCTTTCCTGAATCTATAAACTTAGTTCTCATGTAAGAATGAAATTATAGCACTTCTCCAAAAAGGTCTGTATTTAAGTCCTTGGGATAATTCTGCAATAATTTCTTACAAATGCCTTTCATCAGGTATGTCCACATTGTTTAAGAAGGAAAATCTATTTGAAAGAAATTTGTACACTTTTGCCTGTCTTTTCTTGCAAGATTCAAGTATGTCAATGATGATGTAGCATGTGGTTACAAGAAATTGATCTCTGGCACCCAATGATACTTTTGGAACACTTCTGCCATTTACTGGTTTCTTTCTAATACTTCTGTGATGGTGAACTGCTTGATAATCAGTATTTGGCAGTATTTGTTTTGCTGTGTTTTTAATTTTTTCAAAATCTCTTAAATTATGTAAATACCCTGTTAATGGCTGGTAGAGATCTGTGCATGTCCTTAAAATTACTTTTGAATCTTGGAGAGTTTGACTTGTCTGATGAAATGCTACAATATATTATTCCACATAACCAATATAAATACATACTCTAGTGCTGGCTTTTTGCTGGTGATATTTTCAGATTCTCTTTTGGTATCTCCTTTTTGTGTCTGGTCTTCAGCAATATTTTCTCAGGCATCTAGAATCTGAGTGTATGTTTGCAGGATTGCGTTCGTTGCTACAGTATGTGTTTCCCAATGTGTATTACAAAGGCATTTTAATACTCGATCATTGTCTAAATATGTTTTAAGAACTGCCCATCTGTGAGCAAAGGCAGCAAAAAACATGCAGAATAACTGAACTGTAGAAAGAAAATAAATTGATTCCAGACAGTCATCTACTGTGCTACCTCCTACAAGACTGAGTGAACGTGCAGCACATAGTATGAAAATGGCACATTCATTAAGTTCTAAAATTTCCTGTTGCATGTCTTTATAATGCCCTGACATATAGGCAGCATTATCATAGCACTAACCTCTGCACTTAGAAAAATCAATTTTGCATCCTTTCAATGTGCCTAATATCTTGTTTATTAGCATATATAGGGAAATGTCAAGCTCTGTGCCCTACACAATAGACAATAAAAAATGAAACTCATTTGATACATAAATTAGAACTTTTTGTTTTAGACAAATATTAATATTTACAATATTTCTTGGATGTTTGCTATTTTAGTATTAAATTAAATTATTGCCCATTAGTATTATATTAAATATATGCTAAACTCAAAACAAACAAACAAAAAAAACTCACTGCCATCAAGTTGATTCTGACACATAGCAACCCCTACTTCAGTTTCCAAAGCAGTATCTCTATGGAAGTAGATTACCCAGTCTTCCTTCCGAGGAGTGGCTGGTGGGTTTGAACCACCAGCCTTCTGGTTAGCAGTCAAATGCCTTAGGCACTATGCTACCAGAGTGCCTAAATGTATACTAGTATTATATTAAATGACTGCATTTGTGTGTATGCCAAACATTTTAAACTCAAACTTATAAATATTATTGTTTACAAAATTAGGACATAATTCTATATGTAAATGTCATACAGTTAAAAAGTAACTTGGTTGAATTCATTGTAATACTCAATGTATTTGAGTTCCCTTGCTTTTGCACATCATCTGGGACTGAAGTTCCCACTGGCTGTTTACCAGGATGTGTACAAGAGCACACCCCTGTGCTTGCTATCATGGCAAAGAGCATTGCTGGCCCTCTGGCTGGAGAAGCTGGATCAGGAGATGTGGATGTCCAAGACAGTTCTCTCAAAGTAGATCCGAGACCTTTTATCTATTAATATAATCCACTCTTGCTCAGTAGCTGCTAATGTTGGATTCAGCTGTATATTGGGCAACTTTAACAGGAGTTAGACTCAACAGCCCATCCCTAGCTCTTATTTATTAGAAAGAAATTGTGTACTCCCAAGAGACTCGCCAATATAAGGAGTTTCAATGACACAGAAGAGGACCATAAGAGACAGATGTCAATGAAGGTGTTAAAGTGGCAAGGGTCTCATAGCTTAAACAACCTTGCACGTGGGCACCCTCATGACCTTGTATGAACTTACTGGTATCAATTTCATTTAGTGCTCTGTTACTTCCCTCCACTGAAACACTTGCTTTTCCTTGTGTCCTGTCTGATTCATATCTATGGGTCTTTGCTTTGGACAACTGGTGCCCCTTTTTTGTTGATGCCCTAAGCATGTGCTACCTTACATATTGGATAATCTGTTTCTGAGCAGAGTAAGATGAATGATGCTAGTTTTCAAGGATGGTTAATTTACATGGACAAGCCAGAAGAGAAACAGAAAATTAAGTATTGTCCACAGTCACTGTAGGCTTTGGCCAAGAACTGAAAATCCCAAGGACTCACAAGGAGTTAGAATGTTACAAAGACTTTTTGGAAGGGGAGTAACATCCATTCGAAGATTAAGTTCCTCCCAAAAACCAAGGTGAGAAAAACAGCTGGGGGAATGGTTACCAACATATCATATGACTATAGAGCAAAATAATCATTCAGATACACTGCCATAATGCCAGATGTATTCTCATGGGCTGGATTGTGTATACAGATGATGCTATTTCTCCCGTGTCTCCTTACCACTATTTCAACTTACAGTTTCCTATTTACTTTATTCCTACCCTTAAAGCCCGGGCTAGCTTGCGCACACATAAAATAATCACTGACATTGCTTGTTTTCTAATGTGCCAGACTATATTTTTGTGGTGAGTTCACGATGCTACAAAGGTCATTCTCCAAAGAATCCATTTGACCTTGCTTGTTCCAGGGCAATAGATTATAGCTCTCACCTTGGCTAAGGCTCCTGCCCTAATCAGCATCTTACACACACCAGCAGAGGATCACGAAAGAGAAAATCAGAGAATGTGGATAGCTCAAAGGAATTCATTACCTATCCTGTAAAAAAAAAATCTCCATCAGCAAATAACCTGCATCTGAAATCCCACTCCCGGGCCAGCCACCCAGGTTTCTTGGCATGAAACAATAAAAGGAGCCAAGAAGAAGACAACAGTGTTTGAGGAAGGGTCTGAGGTGCTGACTTCAGTTTGACCAGAGCCAGCTGGAACAGCCAAGTTGAAAAAAGATGCAGATCTCAGCTTCCTGTGAAAGATCCACTGTAATTAATAGCTCCCAGAAACTGGGGGTGGGGGTGGGGGGGGGAGAAGTGACCAATCTATTATACAAACTCTAGGAGCCACCTCAAAATAAATGTTTCTCAAGGTCATCTTACTTTGAGCCCTTCCAAGTACTTCAGAACAGCCTGACAGATGCTAATTAACCCTCCTGATTTCACACTCCCAAGGGAGATGTAAATGTGTTTAACTGATGAGCACATTCAATATGCACTATTTCTGGAGCTCTAACAGCTTTTTAAAGGGCCTTTTCAATAAAGGCATTTGACAGCATCATACTAAAAACTCACTGCCAACCAGTCAGATCCAACTCATAGCGACCCCTCCTTGAGTTTCCAAGGCAGTATCACTACAGAAGTAGTTGCCCAGCCTTCCTTCCGAGCAGTGGTTGGTGAATTTGAACCACCAGCCCTCTAGTTAGCAGTCAAATGCCTCAGGCACTACGCCACCAGCGCTCCCTGACAGCATCATAGAATGTTCAAACTGAAATGGACCACAAAGAATCTCTTTAGAGAGGAAGCAGGAACAGTGGAAAGAATACAAGCTTAGACAAAAATCTGGATCCAAATCCCAAAACTGGCATATACCAGATGTGTGAGTCCAAGCAAGACTAAGCCTCAGTCTATCTGCATAAGAATAACACCACCCACACCACAGATTGTGTTGGTAAAATTTCTGGCCTTGTTTCCAATTTACAGCAGTGGTGGCTCAGTGGTAGAATTCTCACCTTGCATACAGGAAACCTGCGTTCAATTCTGGGCCAATGCATCTCATATGCAGCCACCACTCATCTACCAAATGGAGGCATGCACAATTCTATGTCATTGAACAGGTTTCAAGGTTTCAGCAGAGCTTCTAGAAAAGATGGAGTATAAAGAAAGGTCTGGCAATCTATTTCTGAAAATTAGTCAGTTAAAACCCTATAGATCACAATGGTCCAATCCACAACCAGTCATGGGGCTGACACAGGACTGGGCAGCACTTCATCCCACTGTGCATGTATGTCACTGCCATGAGTTGGGGGCTGACTCAATGACAGCTAGCAACAACAACATAGTTTATAGAATCAAGCACTATATTAGTTTACAACATGCAGCATGTTGTACCTTCCCTTCTCCTTTGTACCCACTCACCAATCCTAGCCTCATGGCACACCAGTCACTGTAGAAAAATTTCCATGTAGAGTCTTGAGGCCTCATCTTCCTTACATGACCAGCTTAAGGTGATCAGCACTACGAGCCAGCCAGGTGGTGGTGGATGCATTTTGCCGCTCAACCTCTGAAATCCAAGTTTCTTGTGTTCCATCATCATCTAACAGGCCTATTAATATGCTCTTGAATCATTCTTACCTCTGTCTAGCAAAAACCTCAGCTCCACTATTCACTGCTCATATATGCTCAAAACCAGTGACCCCTGCTGGGGATCCCAGTGCTTTTGACTTTAATTTTCATCTATGAATTTCATTAACAAGCTGTATACTTTCTCTTTCAGGGTCTAAACAAAAGGCACTAAGCAAGAAGGCCCAGGGTGGTTTCTCTACTCTCTTGGGAAGATTATGAAATCTTAATGAGAAAATCAGTGCATCAGCTTTAAAAAGTTCAGTATGGTGGCTGGGAAAGGGGGGAGCACACAAGGACATCAGTAGCTTTCACAGGACTTGCACACGTTACTCATGTTGTTCCCAACCTGTGTCATCCTCCTAAGCAGCCCCTGGTCTAGAAATCCCAGCACTACGGCCTGTGTTCTGGAAACAAACTATAGGTCCCAACATAAGAACAAGGTCGTACCGGTACTGAATGCATATTTAGTAAATTCCCATTTAATGAGGGCTCAGTTTAAGTAATCCATAAACCTACTGTAGGCAAAACCCAGTGTGTGGTGCTGAGAAAAAAGAGAGGGCTGGGCCCTGGCTTTAAAAAACTTAAGAGATAGGAAAACCAGTATTTCATCCTTCATCAGAAGGCCCCAATTGGAAAAATAAGCAGCTGGTTCTTAACGTACATTTTACAGATGAGAAAGCCAACTTGCCCAAAATCACATAGCTCCAAGAGCCACAAATTCTCTCCTCCTTTTCCTCCTCATCCACTAAGTAGCCTCCATAAGAGCTGGCATTATCTCTTCAGGATAGTAGTTATCGTTTCATTGTTATGAAATATAACTGCTTCTTAATTTCTGGATTCATGCATTTTGTTATTGTTGTTATGTGCCGTCGAGTCAAACCCGACTCATAGCGACCCCTCCTTGGGTTTCCGAGGCAGTATGACTACGGAAGTAGGATTGCCCAACCTTCCTTCCGAGGAGTGGCTGGTGGGTTTGAACCGCCAGCCGTCTGGTTAGCAGGCAAGTGTCTTAGCCACTATGCTACCAGATTCATGCATTAAAAATAGATAAATCTTCAACTAAACTACTTATCTGCGTCAACATAAACAATTATAAGGAAAAAAAGTGCCTTGGCAAATAAAAACCAACAGACATTTGAAAGAATAAAATCACAAGATCTCTAAGATGATGAAATACATGTCAGTCTGTTAATGGCAGGAAAACTGACATTCTCACAAGATAATCACACTCATACAGGTAGTGACTGAGCTCTGGTGGCACAGTGGTTAAAGCATTCAGTGACATGTCTCCAGATCTCATCATCACTAGTGTCAGGGATCAAACTGCTTTAGCTAGGAAATCCAGGCTTGTAGGAAAAAAAAAAAATCAATGTTTCACTTACGTTGTTGACCAGAACTAGATAGGGTGACCTTGTTATTTTTTATTTTCTAAATCTACAAAGTACTTTTTTTTTTCATTATTTTTGTCTCTGACAATTCATAATGGTGGTACGTCAAAGTACCAGTATTCATCCACATCCACAGCAGCCCTCAGCTTCACCCATAAGAAACAAGTGTTGTTTATTTGAGAGCTCAGTCATAAATGCTTGTTTGGGGGCCATCTAAGTGCAGGGAATATACCAAGGTGCCATAGGACAGTGCTATCCAATAGCTACTGACCACTTGAAAATGAGCACTGGGAATGTTGCTAGTGCAACTGAGGACTCAATTTGTTCTTTAATTTCAATTAAACACAAATTGCCACATGTGACTAGTGGCTACTGTACTGAATTGCACAGGTATGGGGCTACCAAGACATGAGAAAACACGTCTTGCATACTGCACACAGAAACTTGATGTTCTACCTTGAGGAACAAGACAAGGACACAGGAACAGCTAACTCCTAATTACAAGGTAAATGTGTCAAGTGAATGGCATGGGGAACAAAGGGTAAGGGAGTCTGAAGAGCTCTGGGATGTTACAGGCATGGCAGAACATGAGCTGGGAAGGCCTACGAGGAAAGCAGAACTGTCTAAGATGACACACCACCATACTGTTTTGCTCAGACTACCTGTATTCACATAGTTCGTCAGCCATGTACATTAGCTGAGCTAACGGAATTGTAGAAAAAATGGGTATTTTTGTGAATACCAGGATACTGCCAAAGGAGGTCTGCTGGCGTAGTGAATAAGGCATTTGGCTGCTAACCAGAAGGTCAGAGGTTCAAACCTACCAGCCGCTCCACAGAAGGAAGATGGGAGCAAGCTACTTCTGTAAAGATTTACAGCCTCAAAAATCCAATCAAGGGTCACTATGAGTCAGAATCGACTTGATGGAGTGAGTTTGGGTTTTTTCGGTTTTGGGATACTACCAAAAAAAAAAAAAGAGAGAGAAAAGAGAACAATAACGCATTCAAAATCACTTTCCCTGGCAGTATGACAGGCAGGCCATCTCATCCATGGGATTTTCATAGGGTTTGCCTGAAGGTAATCCTGGAATGAAGGGAACAGACATAGCTATGAGACGTTTAGGAAGCCAGAGCAGGAAAGGGATCAGCACTGGGGTTACAAAAGTTCAAGAAAAAAAGTCTTCAACTACCACTGGTATCTGGATCCCAGAGTTAGGGTTTACAGATACAGAGGGACAGCAAGGAATAACTCAAGTTACAGGTAGCCCTGGACTGGGACTTCATATGTTCACCACATGCATGAGAGGATTAGTTGCATTTAAATTCTTGGTTTTATAAAAATGTAGAAAAAACATAGGTGTCAAAATACAGGGGCCCCTGTGTCACCATCAGAATGATGCACACAACAGACACCTCAGCCGTCCCTAAGTGAAGGTGCCTTTCACCCAACTCAAACCAATTCTGCCTAACTAACAATTCAACAAATTTCAGGGCCTAAAGAGGGCTTCCCATCCCTCCACAGGGGAGACAGCACCCCTCTTCTTGCTCCTTCACAATGGGGAGGTAAGAACAGAGAAATCAGAAGGACCCCAGAGCTATGAATGAAATGGGTCTACCCACCACCAATCTCTCTGGTGGTCTAGTGGTTAGGATTCGGTGCTCTCACCGCTGCAGCCGGGGTTCGATTCCCGGTCAGGGAAGCCTTTCTTCTTGCGGGAGCTCTGGTAGCATAGTGGCTAAAGCACTTGACTGCTAACCAGAAGGCTGGCGGTTCAAACCCACCAGCCACTCCTCGGAAGGAAGGTTGGGCAATCCTACTTCCGTAGCGATACTGCCTCGGAAACCCAAGGAGGGGTCATTATGAGTCGGGGCCGCCCAAGGAGGGGTCATTATGAGTCGGGGCCGACTCGACAGCACATAACAACAACAACCACCACCACCAATCTCTGCTGCTTTGTTCCTGAATATCTGCAAAGACCATCTCTATCTCAGGGCCCATATTCCACCAGTGGCTGTTCCTTTTTAGTCCACTTCACCCCTTTTTCTTTGTTTCTGTGTGGTAAGGGACCTAGTATTACCATAAGTAAGGTGGCCTTTCTCCTTGACATGGGACAAATAATCCTTGGAATAACTGAGGTACCTTGGTCTGGGATTTCCAGGCCATACTGGAGGATTTGTGGTAGTGAGTGAAGCCTGGCCAGAAAAGAATAGACTCACCTAGAAGGCCAATGTCAACCAACCTCAGGTGGCACATCTTTGCCTGTCTTGTAGGGCTGGCCAATAAAAGTCCTGAACATGAAGGCTCAGAGCCCTCTCAGAGACACAACAGCTTTATGTTGGGAATGTTCCCAGATGGTACCTATGCATCTCTTCCTTATGATGATCCTGATTTATATTCCTTTACTTTCTTTTACTATAATAAAACTGGTAGTTTTAAGTATAATATCTTCCGTGAGTTCTGTGAGTCATTCCAGAAAATTAATGAATCTAAGGATGATGTCCTCCTAACATGAAAGGTCTGATCTAGCCCAGGTGGCTAGGGTCACAGAGAAATTGCCGTATGGGCGGGCGGCTGGTGTTAAAAATGATGGAGAAGTGGGAAAATGGATATAATTAATATCTGCCTCTTGGAAATAGTTTTCTGCTGATTCTCATCCACAAAGCTTTCATCTCAGAGTCCTGTATTTAAAGGTAAACATTACTTGGATGGCTAACTTTAATGATCAGTGAACTCCCTGGAAAGAATTATCTGTATAAACAGAAAATTTTCAGGATCATCCCACGGTGGATGGGCAATGAAGCTGGGCAGGGCCTCTATGAGTAGCAACACTGACACTGAAAAGGAAAATGGGAGGCCACTTTCTTGGCTACCTAGCCTAAGATTCTCTCTAGACCATGCTCTGAGAGTCAGTGCAAGGGAAGAGATGAGCGTGGGGTTTGACTGCCTAAGTTCTGGGTCCACACTCCAGGTCTGTCATTCAGCATTTTGCGTGACTGTTGGAAAGTCTCTTCACCCTCTGAGTCTTTGCTTCCTCATCTGTAAAACCACCTGTTGATCACTACTCATCTTCAGGTATCAGTACCACATCACTTCTTCAGGGAAGATGTCCCCACTGGGTCAACTCCCCTTTATCATGCACACTAAACATGCCATGGACTTTCTCCTTTAGGTAATATATTGCTTGAATTTTTACATTCATGTGTAATTATCTAATTACTACTCATTTCTCTTACTCATCTGTAAACTTCATTAGGGTCAGGGACCATGGACCATGTTTATTTTTTTTTAACACTTGGGGTCACCACAAGTCAGAGTTGACTTGATGGCAACCGACAATAACAAGCTTATCTCAAATTCCCGCATATTCCATGGTACAAAAGCCCAAACCAAACCCATTGCCACTGAGTTGATTCCAACCCATAGCAACCCCCACAGTGTTTCCAAGGATATAAATCTTTACAGAAGTAGATTGCCTCATCTTCCTCCCATGGAGCAGCTGGTGGGTTTGAACTGCTAATTAGCACCCAAATGCCTTACCCACTACACTACATGGTACATGTTGTTGTTGTTGTTGTTATGTGCCATCAAGTTGGACCCGACTCATAGCGACCCCTCCTTGGATTTCCGAGGCAGTATCACTACGGAAGTAGATTGCCCCATCTTTCTTCCGAGGAGAGGCGGATGGGCTTGAACTGCCAGCCTTATGGTTATCAGTCAAGTGCCTTAGGCACTATGCTACCAGAGCTCCCACATGGTACATAGTAGGCTTCAAATTAATGTTTGTTGAATTACTGAATAAATGATCAATAGAGATCATAGATAAGAACATGCATTCATGGGATGAAGGATATCATTGCTGATGTCAGATGGATCTTGGCTGAAAGCAAAGAATACCAGAAAGATGTTTACCTGTATTTTACTGAGTATACAAAGGCATTTGACTGTGTAGATCATAACAAATTATGGATACCACTGCAAAGAATGGGAATTCCAGAACACTTAATTGTGCTCACAAAGAACCTGTACATAGACCAAGACAGTGTCATTCAAAGAGAACAAAGGGATACTGCACGGTTTAATATCAGGAAAGGTGTGCATCAGGGTTGTATCATTTCATCATACTTATCAACCTGTTTTCTAAGCAAATAGTATGAGAAGCTGGACTATCGGAAGAAGAACATAGCATCAGATTGGAGGAAGACTCACTAACAACCTGCAATATGCAGATGACATAACCTTGGTGCTGAAAGTGAAGAAGACTTGAAGCACTTAGTGTGAAGATCAAAGGCTACAGCCATCAGTATGGATTACATCTCAACATAATAAAAGCAAAAATCCTCACAAATGTACCAATAAGCAATACCACAATAAATTAAGAAAAGGTTGAAGTTGTTTCATTTTATTTGGATCCATAATCAACACTCATGGAAGCAGCAGTCAAGAAATCAGACAATGTATTGCACTGGGCAAATCTGCTGCAAAAGACCTCTTCAAAATGTCAAAGAGCAAAGATGTCATCTTGAAGACTAAGGTACTCCTGATCCAAGCCATGGTATTTTCGATAGCCTCATATGCATGTGAGAGCTGGGAAATGAATAAGGAAGACCACAGAAGAAATGATGCTTTTGAATTGTGATGTTGGTGAAGAATACAGAATGTGCCATTGGCTGCTAGAATAAACAAATCTATCTTAGAGGAAGTATAGCCAAAATGCTCTTTAGAAGCAAGAATAGCCAGACTTTGTGTCTTGTACTTTGGTATGTTGTCAGAAGGGACCAGTCCCTGGAGAAAGATATCATGCCTAGTAAAGGTAGAGGGTCAAAGAAAAAGGGGAAGACCCTCAATGGGATGGATTCACATGGTGGTTGCAGCAATGGGCAAGTGTGGCAACAATTGTGACAATGGTGCAGGACTGGGCAGTATTTCATTCTATTCTACATAGAGTCACTATGAGTCAGAACTGACTGGATGGCACCTAACAACAACGATGTGAAAATGCTCTATAAAGGATGAAGCACAAAGGAAATGTTTGATTCTTACTTGGTGGATGATGACAAGAGAATTAATCCTCTTAGCTGCTGGAAACCATTCTGTTTTTATTCAAGTAACAAAACTGCTGCATTTTAAGAACACCATAAGAAAAAAGGAATCTTACAATCTGTCCCACAGTGACCTATTTCAGGTCATGACTCTGCCAAAATACCCAGCTCATCCATGTTCAGACGCAGTATTGCTTTATTCTGATCCATTGCTGGTCACTGTGGGAGCCTGGTTGAGTCATGTCCGTTAAAAAAGCAAGAGGCCTATTGGCTAAATCTGCAGGGTATCTGGTGCTAAACCAGGGGCAATGTATTCTGATCATGGGCTATGTTGAGAAAAGCACTCCAGGTCCCACCATCCCCCTACCTTTGGTTGAATCCAAGTCTACATCCAAAATGCTATGGGCATCAGGAGCCAAAGGAAACTCCAGTGGCCAAAGCCTGGAGCGCTTGCTCCCCCATGCTGATACATTCAAGGAAACAAAGGCCTTCAATGTTGCACAGTGCTGGTCTGGAGATGGAAGGCCTTTATGCAGGTTTCCAGGGAGATGACTCAGATGCTGTTACCATAGAAACTGTTGCTACCATCTATTATCCATCACCCCTTGACAGAAAGAAAGGGGGAGTATGGTTTGATGGAAAAGAAAACAAGAAGAATTGGATTTAAGTCAAGATGAAAATATATGTGTGTGTATGTGTGTATGTGTATTTTATTTATTTATTTTTAATAGAGGTGGCTCTCCTAAAAACTTCAGTGATGTACATACCAAAACCTCCAATTGCCAAAGGAAATAAAGTAGGGCAATGAATGTTTATCATTTATTGTTATTTGTGTTTGTGGTGATGGACAAAGTGGCACAAAAGAATGACTTCCACCTATTTGTTGGCTCCTGTCACCTGGCACCTCTAGAGAAAATACTAGGATGTCAGGGTCAGCAGTATGGTCCAGGCCATAAACTCTGAACCTGCAGGGCCAACAGTCTAATGTAAGTTGTTTGCTCCCTCTCTCCTCCCCTGCTGAAAAAATGTTTTAAGTAAAAGGGAAAGGAGACTATTTGAACTTCCTCTGAGTTTTGCTATTACCTCACAATACCCACCACTAATAAAGTATTGTTTTAATCAAATGAGTATAGATTATGGACAAGATTAGAAACATTTCATTACTAACAAATACACAGAAAGGCATATGAGGTCAGGGAGAACATGCTAGACCTGGCAACAGTCAGAAGATCCGAATTTGAAGGTCAGTCTTATCATTTATTTGCATAATCTTGGGCACTGAACCTGTCTAAGCATCAATTTTTATTTTATTCCATGTTGTTGTTGTTGTTACGTGCCATCGAGTTAGACCACACAGATAATAAACTCCCTTATCAAGAAATTATTCTTTACTTGAGTGCTTATCATTTCTTGCCAAGCACCATGGTGCTGGTTACGTAAAATGCCACATCTATATTAGCAAAAGGCTTTTTTTTACTTTGATTACTCCAGGCAGAATTTCAATAAATCTTTTTTGTGTCATCCAGCTTTCGGTTGGTGGTATCCAACTGATCACTGTGACATTAAAATTATAGGTAAAAAGATGGAATGTATCCCCACAGCCTTCCGATGACTTTATTATCTAGGCCATATGTCACATCAGGTTTGACAATTAGACCTATCTTTTCCACTAAAGTCTTGGGAAGTTACATTTCAATTAGGAATAAAGATGCTGAAGTTGCAGTTGCTGTTCTCTGAAGCACTAGGAGTGGAAAAGCAGATACTGGGCACTATTTGGGTAAAAGCAAGGATGAATCTGGCAGGTACATTGTCAAACCTGGTGCATCTAAGTTACTGAATGGGAGTTAGGAAAAATCTGGGGTCTGGAAATAGATGAAGAAAGTATAGAAATTATATTGCTGTTACTTGAGTCTTGAAAGACTCTCAATGTCTTTCATACCCTTTACAAATATAACTAAAAGTTTGAAATCCATCTAAGGAAGAAAGCACTCACAAAGCCATCAGTCAGGTTACATAGTGCTCCACATTTGTTCCAGGAAAGGTTACTCAATCCTGGGCACTCCAGGAGTCAAACAAAGGAAGCATTCAGATGTTACCGGATGGGGCAGAGAAAAGAAAATGCAACTTAGTCCCCCTGGTTCTTTAGAATTTCCTTATTTATGTTTTTATTTCAAATAACACTGCTGTACATTGTTGGGATACTCTCAGATCAGAAGCATCTGTCTTGAGGGATCAGATAAAAGAAATTAAGAGAGAGGTAAGGAGAATAAATGTCTTCCCAATCTTGGAACTGGTGGCATTGGCTAATTTTACATACCAGGAGTGAAGGAACTAGGACAATCCAAAACATGTCAGGAGTTTCATATATGAAACTCTTGATAACAATCAGTAATCTAGCCCCAATCCAAGACAAGATAATCAACAGTTATTGAAGGATGACAGTCAAAGAGTAGCTAATTGTCTTTGGCCCTAGCTGGTAAGATTCACACTTTGCTTTACCTTTAAATATGATTCTCACAAAATGACTTCTAGTTTTTAAAATCTCTAATTTTTTCCCAACCTAACAATGAATCCCATTTCCTAACAACTCTGCTTCACTGAGGCAGATCTCTCTAATGAGTACAAGCTAGCCAGGCTCATTCCTGTCTAGACTTCTCACCACACTCTAAGCAAAGAAAAAAACAAAACAAAACAAAACTCACTGCCATCAAGTCGGTTCCAGCTCAAAGCAACCTCACTGGGTTTCCTTGGCAGTAAATCTTTACAAAAGTAGATTGCCCCATCTTCCATGGAGCGGCTAGTGGGTTTGAACTGCTGACTTTCTGGTTAGCAGCCAGATGCCTTATCCAATACACCACCAGAGCTCCTTTAAGCAAAGAAAACTCACTGCTGTGTAGTCAGATCCAACCCATAGCAACCCCTCCTTGGGTTTCTGAGGCAGTATCACTATGGAAGTGGATTGCCCAGTCAGGACATGATATATACTGTCATCCAGTCTTCTCATTATGGAGTTTTTGTTTTGTTTTGTTTTGTTTTTAAAGTAAAGCCAAATGATTTAGTAAGTGACTTGTGCAGGGTCACAAGGCCAAGAAGGAATAGATCCCGAGTCAGAACCACTTTCCCTTGATCCTCACTGTGGTACTATTTCCACTGCATTGCTCCATTATTAACAAATACATGGTCATATTAATAGTAGGTATATTAATCTCACCATCTCAATTAGACTAAAATCTCTTTGAGAGCAAGAATTATAACTTTTCCCAGTATTTCTATTCATTCATGCCTTACCACCTAGCACTGAGCCACGCTATCTAGGGGGCATGTAGATGCCACTTCTCTCTATTAGGAATTGAGCCTGTGTGCTCTCCTAGCAGCATCCAACAACCATCTCCATCACAATGTCCATCATTCTATAATGTTTTGTGCATTTGTTTATCTTTCTCTTTACTGGACTGCAAGATCTTACAAGACAGAACTGGACCGTGTCTTGTTTCTTGTGTATCTCTATGCCAAACATATTGGGAACTCAAAAATAAGTAAAAAATGGATTTTAAAGAAAATATCAGCCAACCTACACAAATTCAGAAATCTCAGCTATCTCTGGGGCACAGATCACTCCATCCTCTCCTGGAACAGTTCATTTTCTTAGCTTCCCAGATACCACTCTTGACTCTCAGAAGAATTCTAGCCACAAGAGCATAAGGCCTGCCATCTTTAAGAGACGTCATAGTAACCAATTCTACCTTTACTCCCAAGTCTTAAAGTTGGTATAAATACAAAGCTTCAATAGACCTATTGGTTGAAGCCAGGTATGTCTTTTTAAATCTTTCATCATAAGGAAAAACATAAACCTTAATCTATCATCACCTATCATCTGTAAGCCCACCCTGGGCTTACAGAAAAGAATCACCAGTAATAGCCCAAACTCCTTTGCCAAAAATAAATGTCACTCCATTACTCTACTGATATTCTGACACACCCAAGAATTGAGCCTGTACCAGGGCCTAAACAGCTGCTCTCAATATGACCTATTTCTCTACCAAATCTGATTAGTTGACAAGATTTGAAAATGTCTCATTCACACAGCAATAAAAAGCAATTGCTGATGGACATCTGTGTTGTTTCTAGTTTGGGTTATTAAAGCTGCTATAAACATTCATGTATGAGTCTTTGCACAGACATATGCTTTCAATTATTTTAGGTAAATACCTAAAATTGGAGTGGTTGGATAATATATAGGTGTATGTTTGACATTTTAAGAAAATTCCAAACGGTTTCCAAACTGGTTTTGAGAGTTCCAGTTCCTCCACATTCTCATCAGCACTTGGTATGGTCAGTCTTTTAAATTGTAGCCATTCTTGCAGTTGCCGAGTGGTATCTCATTGTAGTTTTAATTTGTATTTCGCTAATAACTAACGAGGGAGCTCTGGAGGCGTAGTGTCTGAGGCATTTGACTGCTAACCAGAAGGCTGGCGGTTCAAACCTACCAGCCACTCCTAGGAAGGAAGGTTGGGCAATCTACTTCCACAGTGATACCACCTTGGGAACCCAAGGAGTGGTCATTATGAGCCAGATCCGACTCTACAGCAGTGAGTTTGGTTTGGAATGACTGACGAAGGTGGTGCAGTAGTTAAGGGATTTGGTTGCTAACCAAAAGGTCAGCAGTTTGAACCCACCAGACACTCCACTGAAGAAAGACAAGACAGTCTGCTTCCACAAAGATTTACAGCCTTGGAAACCCTATGGAGCACTGCTACTCTGTCCCATAGGGTTGCAAAGAGTCTGAATCAACTCAGTGGCAGTGGCTGGGTTTTAATGACTAATGATGTTGAGCATCTTTTTATGTGCTTATTTTCCATCTGCATATCTTTGGTGAAGTCTATCGAAATATTTCGTCCATTTTTTAGACTGGGTTGTTTTCTTATTGTTGAATTTTGAGAGTTCTTCAAATACTCTACATACAAATCTTCTAGACAGCACTTGCCTCCCATAAACTAAAAGTAAGATACCCTGCTGGTTTCTTCTAATCCTCCTTCACCCCCACTTTCTTCTCCTCCCTTGCCACAGTAATATTACAATCTACACATTTAAATAAAAGAATAAGCTATCATGGCCGTCTTATAACCCCCCATGACTCCGTGTAGTTATAGTAACTCTGGAAACAGGGTATCTTTTCATATCCCTGACTATTATTCAAATCCATGTATACTCTCACACACTCCCAGAAGGAGATAGCATAGGTGTTCCTTGTTCACAGAGACACTAAGTTTAATCAGTAGTTCTCAACTGAGGGCAATTTTGACCCTGACAAAACACCTGGCAATATCTGGAGACATTTTTGTTTGTTACAACTGGGTAGGGAAAGGGTTACCACTGGCATCTAGTGTGTAGAGACTAAGAGTGGCACCAAACATCCAATAATGCACAGCTTAGACCATTCCACAACCATAAATTATCTAGTGCAAAATGTCAATAGTGCCAAGGTTTAAAAATTCTACTTTAAATCGATTTTCAACAACTGTTTTTGGCTAATACTGCAGTAGAAATAATACCGATCAGAGAGCCAGAAAAGCTGGGTTCTTCTCCTAATCCTGTTACCCAATAGTTGTTTGACCTTGAGCAGAGCACTTAACCTCTCAAAGCACCAAATTCCTCATCTTTAAAATGTAGGGGCTAAACCAAATTATCTCTAGTTCTCCTCTAGTTGCAAAGAAATACAATTCTATGACATTGTAGTCAAAGCCACACAGTCATTACAATGTGCACAGGTTCTGTACTTGAGCAGTTTAATATGATGGTGACAGAGACTAGTTCAAGGGAATAGTCACTGAGCATGTGTCTCACAAAAGAGAATGGGAATCAACTCCTGACCTGAGCAGGGACCCTGCCTCAACACAGAGGTGGACAAAACTCCCAGCACCTGCCCAGCAGAGTCTTAGGATCTAGATCCACCCTGAATAGACCCCACCTCACTGAGCTGCATCCTTTCTGTCCTCTCTTCCACGGGCACTCCCTCAACTTCAGTGATGTAAACAAACATGACTTTCAGCTGAAAACCCTTCCCAGCAATTTACCCAGCAGGGCCAGTCTCCAAATTGGTTGGAAGTGACATGGTGCCAAGGATATGGTGTCTTTGAAAATCCAGACAGAGATCTGATATGAGGAAAGTCACCTCTTAACAGGATCCTGGGACTCACCTCAGTTAAACAATAGGCCACAAGGCAGGCCCAAGCAGACAAATCCTAATGAAGTTTCTGTCACTCAAGCCCCCTTTGGGGGGGGGGGGATCATCCTTCCCCAATTCTTACAACAGCTGTTTTGCAGGTTAAATGAGGTTGAAAATTGCTTCTGTGGTCCCCTGTATGAATGAACAGACAGCTAACATCTCAGACAGCCCAGGGGTAATGCTTTTTAACTTCAAACTGACTAAAAATTGAAACATTAATTAAGAAGGAAGATTTATCAGGAACACCTTTCCTCTCAGCGGTAATCCCAAGAGCTGGTCATAGATATGTCTTGTGAAAGAAAGCAACTGGCGTTTTATTACACAAACCCCTGATCTGAAAGGAGACTCTGCACTCCTCACTGTCCCTTTTCCAACAGGGTGTGGGTAATAGTTGGGATACATGATTAACCACCATGATCTCTCCTCCCTATTTCTTCTGCAAAGCAAAAGATAGGCATCCCTCATGCCTATCCATTGGAAAGAGGAAAGCAAAAGGTCAGATACAGATGTAGAGAGTGAACACCTTAGTCTCTGACAGGAAGTGTTTCATACCACAGCCCATGCCCATTGTCCTTACCACCACCTACCTCCTTGCTTCTCCTCTCTCTCAACTAGCCCAGTGTTTGATGGGACCCTGAGCAGGGTGAAGGAGAAACAGATGGGGCCAGTATACTTTTCTCTTCCAGCCTTAACCGTTACTCCTCTTGTTGTTAGCTGCTGTCATGTCAGCACCAACTCATGGCAACCTTATGCATAAGAGAATGAAACTGCCCAGTCCTGCGCCATCTTCAGGATTGTTGGCATGTTGGGGCTCAACTTCCAGCTCTATATCGAACAATATTCTCATGTGATCCATAGGGTTTTCATTGGCTGTTTTTCAGAAGTAGATTCCCAGGCCTGTCTGCCTTAGTCTGGAGGCTCTGAAGAAACCTGCCCACCATGTGTGAATCTGCTGGTATTTGAATACTGGTGGCTTAACTTCCAGCATTACAGTACCACAAACAGGCAAATGACTGGTAGTTACTCCTCTTACCTCCCATTTTAATCCCCTGTTCTGCCACTACTACCACTCAATGGACAAGACTAAATAAAGCGAAGTCATTGCAAAGACTTTTGCAGTTTAACTAATCAGGATGTCAGGCCTAAAGCAGACAGCACTATTCATTACCAGCCTAAAAGACTGAGAACAGCAGGTTCCATAAGTGAGGATCATTAACTTCTTGTTTAATCAGGCTTCTGCCTTGCCTGCTGTGTGTGTGGGTGTGTGTATATGTGTGTATGTGTTGGGGGTGCACTTTATGCAAGCTCAAACCCAAAGCTTCATGTAAAAGAGATTCCTCTTTATTAAATTGTTCATTTTTTTTTTCCTACTTTTGCCTGCCCCTCCCCCAAAGACCAATTAGCAATAAAACCTGGTTCATTTAATCCTGACAGATAGCTGGAGGTTTTATGCTCACTGCTGAAAGAGAAGACCTAAACAATTTCTTCTCTCACGATCTGAGCCCTTTTTCCACTGGGTCCCCTGAGTTGCTGCTTCCCTCAATACTTGGAGGCTGGTAACTCCAGTTACTCTTTCTGTAACACAAATCACAACATTTATAATGTAATAACCAGTTTATTTTGCTCACAATTATGTGTGTTGGGAATCTGGGAGAAACTCAGCTGAACAGTTATTGCGTGGGGTCTCTTGTGAGTTACAGTAAGATGTTGGCTGGAGCTGCTGTCATCTAAAGGCTGGACAGGGATGGCTCACTCACACGTTGGCATGGGATACTGGCTGTGGCCCGGTAGCTCAGCTGGAGCTGTCAACCAGAGTGCCCACACGTGGCCTCTCCAGCATAGCTGTCTCAGGCTAGTCTGACTTCTTCCTTGGCATCTGGCATCCCTCAGAGTGATTGGAAGTTGCCTGGCTTCTCGGACTTAGCCTCAGAAGTCTCACAGCCTCGCAGAAGTCTGCATTCTATTGCTTACAAGGAAGTCACTAAGGTTGGCCCAGATTCAAAAGGGAGTAGTTCGATCTCTCAATGTGATAAATGTGAAGGCATGTTTAAAAACCCCCACACTGACCTTATTCCTATCCACTTGAGGTCAGGGAATGTTCACAACTCTACCTCCAAAGCCTAGCAGAGTGACTAGCACACACACACAGTAGATGCTCAATAAACATAAGTTGAATGAATGAACAAAAGAACAAGTGACCTTCCAAAATAAGGACACTTGCAGATCTACTTTTTGAGAGGAAATGTTTGTTATTCTCCCTGAGCTTCACTTTTATTACTATGCAAGAAACACTACATTCAACTTTCATCAGGTGTGGTCAGGTATAAATGAAATAATTTATGAGGAAGCATTTTCACTTTCCAGGGTTGCTAGAAAAGCAAGATAAGAGATGGCACCAGACATCACCACGGAGCCAGTCTCTCCTTGTTCCAAGTCACAGTGCTTACCTTCTTGTCCTGTCATTCCATCTGGATGGCCTCCCTTCGCTCTCTGCCTAGTCAATCAATGGAGGCCCAGCTCAAGCTCTTCCCAGAAAGCAGTATGGGGATATGGGGATTAAAAATCTGGACTCTGAAGCCAGAATGAGGCAAATTCCATCTCTCCCCTTTAGCAGCATGGCCTTGGACAAGTTACATAATCCTGTGCTAGCTCTCCCCATCTGCAAAATGAAGATAATGATAGTGCCTCATACAGTTGTGAGAATTACATGAGTTAACATGTGCTGAATATGCAGAAGTTTGCCTAGCACTTAGTAAGGGTAATATAAGTATAATTAGCTACTATTACAGCTAATAATAGTATTAGCCTTTACTAATCTGCTTCTCTGATCTCCATGTTCTACCCATAATGACCTCACTTCAGATTCCCAAAAAATGCCACGTTTTCTTGTGTTTCTATGCTGTACCACATGCTACCTCCTCTTATAAGAATTAATATTTTCAAGGGCCCACAGCAGTGCCTGGCACACACTCATCACTGCTTTCAGTGTTGGTGATTCTGATTCTGCCTGGGATGCTCTTTCCCACCTCTCTTCTACTCCCTTTGTCTGGCTAATTCCCAGTCATCTTTCAAGGCTCAATTCAGATGATTCCTTCCAAAAAAGCTTTCCTCTTCACCCTAAATCTATGTCAGGAGCCTTTCCAATCAGGAGTGATGATGCTGGCCTTTGTGGGCATTTCTGAGAATTACAAAAAGGCACCCCTTTCTCCAGGTAGCACATATTTGATGAATTGAAGGGTATAGATTTCAGCCTCCACTAGCACCTTCAGCCAAGAGCACTTAGCCACATCCTACATAAATGTGCACAGCTGCCCATTTCTGTGTGCACCCAGAGCACTCATCATACTGTATTATAGTTGTTCACTTGTCTGCAAGGGCAGGGCAATGATTGCTCCAACTAAATCCTCCCAACAAAAAACAAAAACAAAAAAAACCCTAACTCACTGTCATTGAGTTGATTCTGACTCATAATGACCCCCTTTGAGTTTCTGAGGCGGTAAATCTTTATGGAAGTAGATTGCCCAGTCTTCCTTCTGTGGAGTGGCTGGTGGGTTTGAACCACCAACCTTCTGGCTGGCAGTCAAATGCCTTAGGCACTACACCACCAAAGCTGCTTAACTAAATCCCCAGTACCCAGTATACCATTCAGCACTTAATAAGTGCTAAATAAGTCTTTTGACTAAATAAGTGGACCAAAAAGGAAAACATATTGTGTCTGATATCCTTTTCTCTCTTTTTCTGTCTTCTACAGTATCCCAGTATAAGAACAATTCACTCAAGAACATGTGCTGACTTTTTATCAACATCCACACATTTTTTGTTTCTGTTTTGAGTAGAGGTAGAGAGCAAAAAGGGAGCCTTCCAGACCCCTCCTCTAGTTAGGCTTCAGCTGGCCCAAGCACCCGGCTGTGAGGGCCCTCCACCATGTGGCTTATTGTACCTCTTTGAGAGCTCTTCACTGATTAAGTCCTTCATCTCTCTTAGCCTCTCCCTATTACATGGCAAAGAGACCAGAGCTATGCCAGGGCCCAGTGGAGCCTGCCCAGGCTTGGGCAGAATGTGTAAGCCAAAAATATTTCCCTGAATAGTTCAGAAGGCATTAGATGAGGGGACTGCCCTCAGCCACACCTCACAGGGCCCCAAGGCAGGAATCCCAACCCTGGTGCCAGGGGAGCAGGCATGCCTCAACATACACATACTTGCCAGGCAGAGCTGCAGGAGCAAGACTTGGTCCAGTCATGGTGCTCTGTGGGGCCGCTACATTTAGTATGCTGGCAGTACTTATGCCTTATTTATAAAGAGAGACAATATGGCAATAAGGCAGTCTAACCTGGGCCTTTAAAACTGTCCCTCAAATATGATGGTGAAATTAGGAGATTTTCAGATAAACAGAAACTAAGGGAATTTATTAAAACCAGACCAACCTTACAAGAGATACTAAAGGGAGTCCTTTGGACAGAGAACCAATAATAGCAAACAACCACCAACCATTAATACACAAGATGACATAACGCAGAAACCAACACTGCTATGGAAGTATCCAAAGTAAAATAAGCTTACAAGATTGTAAACAGGGAACCAGAGACATCAATTGGCAAATGAGGACAATTGCAAACCAAAAGGAGGGAAAAAATAATGTAGTTACAGAAGTGCTAAATGGTGAGGAAGTCAAGAGAGTTGCAAGATAGAATGGACTGTTCTAAACTCAGGGAGAAAATTATAAGTCACAGGGTAACCTCAAAGAAAAATGATAAACCTTCACATCACAATAAAAAAGAGGACAAGCACAAATATTCAGCAAATACTAAAACAACAGCAACAAAGGAAATGATAACACAATTCATAAACATAATGAGCTCACCACAGAAAATAATATGAAACAAAGAAACCAGAGACACCATGAAAAATGCGTAACAAACTGACAGCAACCAATTGATACTTGTCAATAATTACACAGAATGTTAATGGATTAAATGCACCACTCAAGAGAGAGAGTTACAGATTGAATAAGAAAACAAAATCCATCAATATGCTGCCTACAAGAGACATACCTTAGAGATAAAGACAAAAATAGACTAAAAATCAAAGGTTGGAAAAAGATATATCAAGCAAATGGCAACTGTAAAAGAGCAGGAGTGGCAATATTAATTTCTGATCAAATTGACTTTAAGACAGAATCCACCATACGAGACAAGGAAGGATATTATATAATGATTAAAGGATCAAAATGAACAAGAAGATATAACGATAATAAATACCTCTGGGCCCAATGAAAGAGCACCAAAATACATAAATCAGGCTTTAACAGAATTGAAAAGGCAAACAGATGACTTCACAGTCATAGTGGGAGACTTTAATGGACAACACTTTCAATAAAAGAGAGGAAAATTGTAAAGAAACTCAGTAAACATGCAGAAGAGCTAAACAAAACAATCTACCAACTTGACCTTATAGACAGCTACAGAGTACTCACCCAACAACAGAACAATATACATTCTTTTCCAGTGCACATGGAACATTCTCCATGATAGACCATATGGTAGGCCATAAAGCAAATAAATTTAAAAACACTGAAATACTGCAAACCATCTTCTCAGATCACAATGCTATCAAATTAGAAATCGACAATAGGAAGATCAACGGAAAAAGAGTAAACACATGGAAACTGAATAACACCCTCCTTAAGAAAGATTGGGTAAGAGAATAAAAAACAAAATTCAAAAATTCCTTGAATCAAACAAAAATGAAAACACAACATATCAAAATCTTTGTAACACAGCAAAAACAGTCGTCAGAGGCCAACTTATAACAATAAATGCACACATCAAAAAAGAAGAGCCAAAATAAGTACTTTTTAAACCAAAATCTCCAACAATTAGAAAAAGAACAGTAACCTGGGCCTTTATGGTACGAGTTTCAGTTAGTATCTCTGAGGTGGTGGGAATGTGCCAGGAAGTCAAGAAGCTCCCTCATGGTGTGAGCAGCAGCAATCTAGACATCAAGAAGCCCAGTCGGGACTCAGGTTCCACACTACTGGGACAAGTCACCTTCCTTCTATCTGTGTCCTCAGTTGTGGGTTAGCAGTATAGTGAACTTCTACTTCTTAGAGTTATTTTGAGAATAAAATCAGACATAAATAAAACCAATTTGGAAGTAAATTATTCTATAAATTATTATTGTCATTTAATTGAATGATTCTTCTTCATTATCACCCTACTTTTCTCTAAGCTGCTTTCCTGCTGGGATCCTCTCTTGCTGTCCTCATCCTTCACAATATCCTCTAGTAGCCCGATGGCCCAAGCCAATGATATGTGATTCCCCTAGATACATCCCCAAGTTTCCTGAGGGCAAGGATCACACTGGGTATCTCCTTGGGTCTTATGGCTCACAGCACAGCACTTGGCATATGGGCTCAATTAATATTTCCTTAACTAAATGTCTGTGTACATGTACATACACATACACTTACATGTTCACCTTTACAATCCTCAGGGGATTTGACCACTGGAACAACACAGAAATCTCTTTGGTGATAGACACCAAATGGTGATGTTGTTGTATGTTAAATTTATTATGCCCAAATCAGGGCTCTAAACACTTTGCTGATGTAGTCTACTGAATGTTAGAAGTATCTGATATGTTAGCATCCAATCTAACCAAATAACCAGGAAAAATAAAACTTGTGATAATAAAATATGATCTGCACATCATAATGATTACTTCACAGACACATTCCTTAGATGAGCCCCATCAGTTCACCCGGAGACACCTGGCCACATTGGCAGGGCCCATCTGATTTGGCTTCAGTAACTTTCTTACAGTGAAAGATTTCTTATCAGCACAGTCATGGCCAGTAAAAATTGGTCTATTAATCAGAAATATATTAAAGCAGAGATTCAGAAAAAAATGGTATGTGCGCATGTTAAACATTTTATTTTAATAAACAGATAAATATATTTTTATGCACTAGTATTTTGATGTGGATTGGAGATCTCTTCTGTAGGTATGGGTTCACACATTGATTTCCCAAAGTCTTCCTTGTATACATAATATATTGACTGACTTCTAGTTTTGCTTTCTTCGAAGTGGATTAAGGACTTAAAAACAGAATCTGTCTAAGGTAGCTTCCATCCAATTTTTAATTTTATCTTTTCAAATCGAATGCATTGGCATCTTCTTCTTTAGCAACTCACCAGTTTTGCTCAAACATCAACTTAAGTTTTCTAAACACAGCAATTACAAGAGCTAATACATCTTAAGAATTTAGAAGGGTGCCTAGCACATGGTGTATGCTCAATAAATGTTAATAAATTGTTCTGAGAGCTTTCTTTTCCATCTGTTTCATTTATGTAGTAATTAAATTAGTAAATGACAATAACAAATACAACTAGCTCAAACAGGTTTAAGGATCTCACCATTGACTCTTGGTAAGCATTCAGCCCCGAGGGAGCAGTATTATGGCAGCATTTAATACAACAGTAACAGGAGCATGTAGAAGCAGTAGCCACTGTTTCTGTGGTGTCTTTTTAGGGTGCAGGAATATTTTATTGTGATTTGGGTGAAAATTTACAGAGCACATTTGTTTCCCACTCAACAATTTATACACATTTTGTGTCGTGACCTTAGTTGTAACACCCTCAACGTAACATCATTCTTCCTACTTCCTCCATGTGTTCCCTGTTTCCATTTATCCTTCTTCCCCACCCCTTGCTGCCTTCTAAACTTGGTGGTTGGGTAAATGCTGCCCTTTTGATCTCCTATGGTTAATTGTTCTGTAGAGTATGAAGAGTATAGGAGTATGTTCCTCACAGGTATTAATAGCCATTACATTTTGCAAAAGGAACAGAGATCAGCAAATAGGTTAAGTCGAGTTCACATAAGAGAGTTCCTCTGATTAAGTCATTCAGATATCTTAGCCTCTCCCTGGTGACTGCATCCCCCCCAACCAGGGCCACTGTGTAACATGGCACAGGCTGTGACCTGCATGAAGGAACCCAGCCAAAGTGGAAGCTGGAGCTGAAACCCATCCCTGCTCCACTCTCCAAGCCACACATCCAGCATGGGGCTGTGTCCACCCAAAGGAAAGGCCACCTTTCCCTAACTCATAGCCATTGCCTTCTCTTGCCATTCCACCCTTGTCTCCCCACCATGTGTTCTCACTCAAATCCACGCATTACACAGAATACAATTAGGCAGGACTATTAGATGAATGCACTGCAGCATACTGTAAGTGACATCTTCATTAAAAACAACAGCCCAGTTAAATAAATAACATGCTTGTATATGAAATGTGATTAATTCTTCCAGGCCCGGCCCATAATAACTGTGGCTGCATCACCCAACAGACAGCAATGCTTTATTGAGCTGAGCTACCATCTCACCCTCAGAGGCAAACAAGGAGATGGAGGAAATGCTCTCTAAAAGGAGTCACATTTCTATTTAAGACCAAAAATCACAGCAACAAAAGTAGTGTTTATTTATAGAGTACACTTCACTTTTTCAAACTATAAAAAAAAACAAAAACAAAACTTACTGCCATTGAGTCAGTTCCAGCTCATGGCGACCCCTACTGGTTTCCGAGGTGGTAAATCTTTACCAAAGTAGATTGCCCCATTTTCCTTCCACAGAGTGGCTGGTGGGTTAGAACCACCAGCTTTCTGGTTAGCAGTCAAATGCTTTAGGCACTACACCACCAGAGCTCCTTAACTGTCCCTGCGTGGTCTCCCTTGAAGTACAATAGCTGCTTAATTGTTAGAATGGATGTTCTCTGTCCATTTGAGTATTCTTTATTAATATGCAAGGACCTTTGGTGGCTTAATGATTAAAGCATTTGCTGTTAACCAAAAGGTCTTTTGTTTGAATCCAACAGCTGCTCTGTAGGAGAAAGATGAGGCAGTCTGCTTCCAAAACACGATGGGGCAGTTCTGCTCTGTCCTGTAGGGTTGCTTTGAGTCAGAATCAACTCAGTGGCAGTGGATTTGGTTTTCTTTTTTATTCTTTATTAATATAGGATTCAGTTATGTTTTAATTCTTTACACCTCATTTTCATTCTTATCAACTAGCAACTGCCCATGTTAATTCCAGGCAGTGTTAGCAGTTAATCTAAAATCATACATGCCTTAACATCTAGATTGACTGACGAGCATCCTCAACAAATCAGGCACCTAGATAAAAAGGAACTGTTCCCCAGTGGCTCTTAATGTCCACATAAATCCCTATGCAAATGGGGAAACTGGTCTAAAGCCTGGAAATAACTGATTGGCTGGCAGAGAGCTAGAAATCAAATCCAAATCTGACCTTTAATCCCAGAGAGTACACTGCCTTCCCAGGTTCCAATTTTAAAATTACATTAAACTTGACAAGAGCTTTACTGGTTTGGAAGCAAAATTAAAAGATATAAAATTCCACCAGCACAACCCTCAGCCCTCCATCTCTAATGAGAACTTGCCCAATTAAAATTTCAGCACTGGGTCCAACCTAAGGGACCTTATCTTTCAGCCTGAAGCACTTAAAAAGACTTAATCAGGAGTTCCTGCCCAAAGACAGATACAAGCATTTTCTCTGGCAAAGGTGAGCTGGCCTCAGCAGTGAGTAAGAAATGAACTGGTTTAAATGACAACCTTCTCACCAGACACCAAAATGAATTCTATTTAAAATACATGTGTTGCACTTCCACAAAGGCTGGGGGATCACCCAAGGCTCTGATGAGGACACCACAATCAAGATGACACCATCTTCACTCTCAAGCAACTAGCAACTTAGCTGCATGAGGTTCTTCTAATGCCTAAGACAGGTTGGTGAGGCATCATGCCCCTGAATACAGAGCAGGCTAGTAAAGGGAAGTCCAAATCCAGCCTCTTCTGCCATCAGTGGACCTGGCCTGTGTGCTGTGGGCTTAGACTTACAGACTGCATCTCTAAACAATGAAAACTGAAAGGAAGGAGCACAGAGGAATAATAACAGTTCTTCCAACTCATGGCAGCCCCACATGTGTCAGAGTAGAACTGTGCCCTTAGGGTTTTCAATAGCTGATTGTTTTGGAAGCAGATTGTCAGGACTTTCTTCTAGTGCTTCTGGACTCGAACTTCCAACCTTTCAGTTAGCAGTGAAGTATGTTAACCATTTGCACCACCCAAAGACTCCAGAGGAAAATACCTCTTGCCATCAAGTTGATTCCAACTCATAGCAACCCTATCGGATAGATGAGAACTGCCCCAGAGGGTTGCCAAGGTTGTAAATCTTTATGGAAGCAGACAACTTCATCTTTCTCCCATGGAGCAGGTAGTAGGTTTAAACCACTGATCTTCTGGTTAGGAGCTAAGCACTTAACCACTGCACCATGAGGGCTCCTTTAGAGGAATAACAGGTCCCAGAAAAATCTAGGATATTCTTTTCAAGAAGGTGAAGGATGGAGAGAAGTGACAGAGGACCAGAAGGATTGACCTGCCCTACCTCCTTATAGCTTACCAGGGGGCAGCATATGGCAAAGTATGTGCTTTAATGGCAGCAGAAGACAGGAGTATAAAGCCAGGCTCACTATTTACTACTCCCTGAGTATCTTAAGGAGCTCTGGTGGTATAGTGGTTAAATCATTTGGCTGCTAACCAAAATGTCAGCAGTTCAAACCCACTATCTGTTGCGTGGGAGAACAATGAGGCTGTCTACTTCTGTAAAGATTTAAAGTCTTAGGAACCCTGTGAAGCAGTTCTACTCCGTCCTAAAGGATTGCTATGAGTGGGAATTGACTCAACGGCAGTGGGTTTGGTTTTGGTTTGGTGTATCCTTGAGCACACTAATCAAGCTTGAAGGACCTTCAGCTGTAAAACTATGATTAGCATGGTGTTAGGGTTAAATCAGCTATATATATTTTCCTGGAAATTAAATGAGATAGCATCTGTCTAGCATCTAACAGATTCAGGCATTTGTAAGGGTTCATTATAAATGGCAGCTTTTGTTATTAATAATTGAGGAAAATGTTAGTACAATGCTTGGCATGTGGTAGGTATTTAAAAAATTTGTTACTCAAATACTGAAGAACTACTAGTACAGGGAATGTGGGGTTGAATTGTCCCACAGAGTTGGAAGTGGAAAGGAATCAGATGAGTGAAAAATAAGGGATAAAGTCAGAGACCTGACACACAGTAGGTAATCAGTAAACTTCTGTGGAATGAATGAATGTATAGGAACCTAAATAACTAACCTATTTGTCATTTACAATGTGACACTAAGCTGGGACTGAGAGATGGGACAAGAAATGTAAGCTCTGCTCCTAATCACCTTTTGAAGGATCCTCTGGCCTCAATTTCTTTGTAAGGATAGGACCAGATGACCTCCTGGTCCCTGCCAGCTTTCAGACACTGTATGTTTATGATTCATCCAAATGATGAGACAGGTATCAGCAAAATATCTGAACACAGGTATTCATGTGCGTGTGTGGGCTGTGCATGGAAACACACTTACATCAGGTAGAATACACCTTGCACACCAGTCCATGTGGACCAAGAGATGAAATGCCAGGAATTAATCACCATCACCTTTCTGTAAATACCCCTTTGCTGCTAATCATACTGCCATGCAGGCACAGCTGGTTTTAATTAAGCAGAGCAGTGCCTGCAGTAATCTAACCACCAGAGCTTTGATCTCCCCATGGGGCATGTTTTTGCACTGTTGACCGAGCTCCAAGAGCCTGGAACATAAACGTGTGAGAGCCTTTGACAACTCAGCCTTGACGAAGCTCCCTATGGCCCTTTTACAGGTATGTGCAACAGTGAGGCCTGCAAGGTGCAGAGGCTACAGAGAGGGCTTCTGTGAAGAGAAGCAGCAAAGACTGGTGTTGCAACAGTATCAGCACCTGGGAAGATTTCTTTGGTCCAGGGAAGCTCTTAAACAAATGCCGAATATGATTCCTGCTGGTTCCTACAAAGTGCAATGAAATCCCGACAAAGAGAAAAGTGTTCTGTTGTGGGAGATGGCTAATATTAAGCTCAAATTCAGGTCAGCTGAGTGTACCTTTCCATAAGGCAGAAGTTCTCAGAACTGGACTTCCAAAGTCTAAACATTGGAACAATTAACAAGTTAAAAAAAAAGTTTTAAAATGTTTAAAAGGGACAATTTTCCTCTCACCACATTCTTTCTCTGTTCCCATATAATAAAAAGACTCACTGGAGGAATTCTCAAGTTTAAAACAATGAACAGAAGTGGATCAAATCTAAATGGACAGGTAGAAAATGCTATGAGCAGACCCAGGCTGGCCCATGCCAGAACAGTTCATGAAAGAAGCTATGAGACATCAAAGAGGGTTTGGAATCAGGCAGGGCTCTGCCTCAGTCATTGTTCACAGAGTACAATCTGTGGGACCCCAGAAGTCAGGGCCTTTCTCCCACATGGCTGCAAACTCACCACTCCGTTAGGTTAAGCACAGAGAAGTGAGAGGAGAAGTATCCCTTAGCTGAGCACTGTGAAAACCCACCTGTGGTTTCTGGAATGAGTTTGAAAGTTGCGGCTACACCTACTACCCAGTAATGCAAATCTTTTGGATTAGACTGGAAACACAGAGCAGCCATATTTTAAAGGAGGAAGTAAGTTGGAAAGGAGGCATAAAATTATACACACACACACACACACATACATATAAAAAGAGGCTCCACTTGAGTGGGATATAGAAGTTGGAGACAGAGGGCAGCTAGGGGAGAAAAGATGCCAAAATGATTTTGTCTGTTTTGTTGTTGTTGTGTTGTTATGTGCCCTCGAGTTAGACCCGACTTACAGTGACCCCTCCTTGGGTTTCCGAGGCAGTATCACTATGGAAGTAGACTGCCCAACCTTCCTTCCAAGGAGTGGCTTGTGGGTTTGAACTGCCAGCCTTCTGGCTAGCAGTCAAGTACCTTAGGCACTATACTACCAGAGCTCCTTACAAGAGAAAATTTTCTAATAGAAGAGACATCCTGGAGCACAGCTCTAACACTGCCATTACCCTGTCCAAAACCTACCAATTTCTCCACTATCTGTGGAATAAGATACAGACTTCTTAGCATGGCACTCAATGCCTTCTACAATATAAGCTTAACTTGTCTTTTTAACCTCACTCCATTAAACACCTTCTTGTTCTCATTGCTAGGATACTGTAGAAGCTCTGATGGTGCAGTGGTTAAGGCATTTGGTCACGAACCAAAAGGTCAGTGGTTCAAACCCACCAAACACTCCATGGGAGAAAGATGAGGCAGTCTGCTTCCATGATTTTTACAGCCTTGGAAACCCTGTGGGGCAGTTCTACTCTGTCCTGTAGGGTTGCTATGAGTGGGAGTTGACTTGATGGCAGTGGGTTTGGTTTTTGCTTTAGGATACTGGGCCCCATATTTTCCTAATTTGGGCAGCTGTTCCTTCAGCCTACAGCATGTCCTCAACTTCACATACTGAAATTATACTCATTTTTCAAGGTCCAGATCAAATGCCATCTTCTCCACAAATGAAGCACACTTTCACAGCACTCCCCTGCATCTCCTAGAGCCCTGACCACATTCTGCCCTGTGTGAGCAGCTCTGCCCATGCATGTTTTGTCTTTTGCACTAAACTTTAAATTCCTTAGGAGCAGTGACCATGCATAAGTTTCCAACAGCAGGCATTGTGCCCTCTTCAAAGTAGGTGATTATTACACGTGAAATGCTTCCATCTCTGTTGAGTTTAAGAGGAAAATAGGAAACCATGTCCCTGTACAAAGTGCCAAATGTCAGTGTCAGATCCCAAATCTCTGAGCATGCAGGAGCCTGAAGAAGTGATTAAGTATCACACGTATCTCACATATCTCAGAAGAGGAACTTTCTAGTAGGCCAGGAAAATTCTCACACAACTTGGCTACAAGACAAAGCTTTTGAAGGTATGAGTCGAAAGTTCTGCCTTGCAGGTAAAAGTCCCAGAGTCCCATCATTCTATGGGATTGGACAATAAAGTATTGAAAATGACTGTTAGAAGTACATCAAGTAAAAGATTCTTACTCTGCAGGCCACCTGGAAAATGTCCAGGTTAGAGTCTGATGCAGTCTCACCCTTGCTGCAAGAGTCAGGGCCCCAGAAGCCCAACTGGTCCTTCAAGCTCCACCTTATAAAAGCAACATATATCTGGGGTGGTGAGGGAGTCCTCTAGTAAGTGCTCTTTACTTTGGCCAAGAGGATGAGTCCCACCATAGGTTCTAAAGACAGCTCAGCAGTTCTCAAAGTATAATCCTGAACCAGCAGCAGCAGCACCACCACCACCTGAGAATCTAGAAATGCCAGTTCTTGGAGCCCACCCCAGAGCTATTGAATCAGAAATTCTGGAGGCAGAGCCCAGCAATCTGTATTTTAACAAGCCCTCAAGTAGCTTCTGATATACACTAAAGCTTAAGAACCACTACACTAGCTTTTCATTTTTAAGGGCACAGACAGCAGAGATAAACTATGTAAATGTGAATGCTGCATTCTCATAATGGCTGTGACCTAAGCAAGTTACTTAACCTCTGTGCATCCGTTTCTTTCATATCAAATGAGGGTAACAACAGTACCTACATATCATAGGGGTATTATGAGGGTTAACCAGTTGCCTGTGAGTCAATTCTGACTCATGGTAACCTCAGAGTAGAACTGAGCTCCACAGGATTTCAATGGCTGTTATCGTTCAGAAGTAGGTAGCTTTTCTTCTGAGAAGGTATGAACCACCAACCTTTTGGTTAGTAGGTGAGCATATGACCATTTGTACCACCTGTTGTTGTTGTTATTATGTGCTCGTCGAGTCAGCCCTGACTCATAGCGACCCCCTCCTTGGGTTTCCGAGGCAGTATCACTACAGAAGTAGGATTGCCCAACCTTCCTTCCGAGGAGTGGCTGGTGGGTTTGAACCGCCAGCCTTCTGGTTAGCAGTCAAGTGCCTTAGCCACTATGCTACCAGAGCTCCTAGGGATTCCTATTACAGGAGCTCTGGTAGCATAGTGCCTAAGGCACTTTGCTAACCAGAAGGCTGGCGGTTCAAACCCACCAGCCACTTCTCAGAAGGAAGGTTGGGCAATCTACTTCCGTAGTGATACTGCCTCAGAAACCCGAGGAGGGGTTGCTATGAGTCGGGGCCGACTTGATGGCAAACAACAACAACAGGGATTCCTATTATAACGGATGTTGTTGTTGTTACATGCCATCGAGTGGGACCCAACTCAAAGGGACCCCTCCTTGGGTTTCCAAAGCAGTATCACTACGGAAGTAGATTGCCCAACCTTCCTTCCGAGGAGTGGCTGGTGAGTTTGAACCGCCAGCCTTCTGGTTAGCAGTCAAGTGCCTTAGGCACTATGCTACCAGAGCTCCCATTATAACTGACAAAGGAGTTAATTCAAGACAAGTACTTAGACCAGTATCTGGTACATAATAAAGTGATATTTAAATGTGCTTTTAAAAATTTTTATAAGCAAAGTTTGGCTTGATCTCATGAACCTCCAGCCTTTAAACTAGCATAAAGTGGAGGCTGGCTAACATAATCGAAACATGAGGAAGCCAACAAATTGGCTGGCTGTCTTGCAGCTGTGTCAGCAGACCCACCACACACAGAGCACAAAAGGAGATCACCACATTCCCCATCTTCAGCTTCCCTGAGGAAAAGAAAGAAGAACCTCTACTTTTTATGACAGAGCAGAGAGGATGAAAAGCTCTATATAGAAGAGGGAAAATAAATCAATTTCAGTAACAGCTTTTTAATCCCCTGGTCTCTGAGAGGAAGAAGGAAATGAACAATGCCAAGCATTCCAATCTCAGCCATTACTAAGCAGCTTTTAAAAGCAAGTGAATAAACCACTTTCTCATCTCCATAAATCCTGAGAGATTGAGTGTTCTGCCACCTCAAGGACTCCCAGTCACAGCTTTTCAAACTTAGAACAGTAAGATCACACACCTTATGAAGGTAGTTTCACGCACTCACTGAAGTTGACTCAATTTTCGGGGATACCCAGTTTCCTCTCAAATTGTGATGGACTGAGGCCCAAGAGCCTGGGTCCCCACAAGCCCGACTCCTTGTTGTTACAAAGGACACTGTGTGCTGTGAAAGCACAAATTGTATGCGAATTAATTGTCTGCTCATTAAAGAGCATTTGAAAATCCATAAAAGTAAGAAAAAGAAACTAAAGCAGCCTGGTTCAACCTCCTAAAGATAATCACTGTTAATATTTGTCTGCATTTCCTTGTTATTTTTTTCAATGCACAGAGGTTTCAAATTAATATTCTATTTATATACAGTGTTGCATGCTGCTTTTTGACTTAATAACCAAAAATTTCCCAAAATTCCTGCAGTGTTTTAGAACATCATTTTAAGTAATACATCATACTCCATTCCACCACAATTTGTCCTATTGTGGTGGCTTGCATGTTGCTGTGATGCTGGAAACTATGCCGCCAGTATTTCAAATACAAGCAGGGTCACCTATGGTGGACAGGTTTCATCAGAGCTTCCAGACTAAGAGAGCTGGGAAGAAAGGCCTGGTGACCTACTTTGGAAAATCAGCCAATGAAAATCGTATGAATCACAACAGAATACTGTCCAATACAATGCTGGAAGATGAGCCCCCTAGACTGGAAGGCACTATTCAACTGCTGCAATAATGGACTCAACCATACCAATGATCTCAAAGATGGTGCAGGACCAGGCATTCATTCTGCTAAACATAAGGTCATCATGAGTCAGAGGGGACTTGATGGTAACTAACAAGAATGATATTCCATTACGTGGCCACATAATGACTATAATCATGTTCCAGTTATCAATTTATTGCCTCTCAGCTCCAAATCCATTCTGCTTTGTCCTGCTTTTTGATATTACTGCTGGACCCTATAAACTTGCACTGTCCAATACATTAGCTACCAGCCACAGGTGAACACCTGAAATGTAGCTACATTGTGCATTGAGGTGTGCTATAAGCATATAAATACAGTAGATCTTGAAGCTAAGTACAAAAAGTGGAAAATGTCTCATTAATAACTTTATAGTGATTTCATATTGAAATAACATTTTGAATATATTATATTTAAAATATTTATTAATGACTTTTTTTTTTTTTTTTTTACTTTTTTAAATGTGGCTACTACCCACTGCCATCGAGTTGGTTCTGACTTGTAGTGACCCTATAGGACAGAGTAGAAATGTCCCATAGACAGTTCTATTAGACAAAGCTGCTCTAAATATTTCTCCTTTGCCAGCTAGTACATTAGGCCTTGTCAGTAGACGGGTTTGAAGCACACTGCAGGAGGAAGTGGTTTCTCTTCCTCATTTGGGTGATTTTGTTCTTGATTCTATGGTATAGCAGGAAGATTCCTGGCCAGTGGAAGGTGAGAGACCCTGTGACATATAACCCTCCATCAAGTTTTGCTGGTACACCAGCAGGCAACTTCTTGCTTGCCAGTTTCATCCTGTCACACCCCAATGAATTTCTCCACCATCCAGTGGGCCTAAGTACAAACTCTCTCAGGAGAGTTCCTTCCTTGAGTACTTTCCCACTGCCCTAGAGATAGAGGCTACTACTCTAATAAGCCTAAAACCAAACTCACTGTGCCATCCAGTTGATTCCGACTCAGTGACCCCCTTTGGGTTTCTGAGGCAGTAAATCTTTACTGAAGCAGATTGCCCAGTCTTCTTTCCACAGAGTGGCTGGTGGGTTTGAATCACTAACCTAAAGCCATCAAATGCTTAAGGCACTATGCCACCAGAGCTCCTTATAGATGACAGCAACTACCAACTCCTAATTTTAAAAATTCTCATTACCTCTCTTAGTAATTAGTCCTCATTTCCAAAACTCATTTCCATCGAATTGAATCCAACTCAGCAACACTACAGGACAGAATAGAACTGTCCCATAGGGTTTCCAAGGCAGTAAATTAATATGGAAGCAGACTGCCTCATCTTTCTCCCGTGGAGTGGCTGGCAGCCAGGTGCCTAACCACCGCACAACCAGGGCTCCTTACTCACTGCCATCGAGTCAACTGGACTCACAGCAATGCCTCCTTGGGTTTCCAAGACGGTATCTCTATGGAAGTAGATTGCCCAATTTTCCTTCGGAGGAGTAGCTGGTAGGTTTAAACCACCAGCCTTCTGGTTAGCAGTCAAATGCCTTAGGCACTACATCACCAGAGCTTCCCACCAGAGCTCAAACAAACAAAAAAAACCAAACTCACTGCCACCAAGTTGATACCTCCACTGAGTTTCCAAGACTATAAATCTTTATGAAAGCAGATTGCCCCATCTTTCTTCCACAGAGCAGCTGATTTGAACCACCAACCTTTTGGTTAGCAGCCAAAAGCCTTAACTACTATACCACCAGAGCTCCTTTCTAGTTAATAATTCTTTATATTAAATTTTCTCTGTTCAAATTACTGGTGCCATTTCTGCCTCCTGACTGGACCCCTACAGATACAACTGCAATGAGGAAATATAAGTTGCTGAAAGAATGTCAGCAAAGCTTAGAGAAGCTGTGACATTATTCTCCATTTCCTATATTCTCCTTTTCAAGTACTATCTGCCCTCTTCCCTACTGTCAATGTTGACTGTGAGGTCCCTGAGAGCAAAAATGTGCGCTTTCATTGTACCATCACCTCCGTAGGAGCACTGTTCACCGACACTCAACAAACTCAAATTTATAAATAAGTCGATCAAAAGCTATACCTGCTTCCATTCATTCAGCAAATATTTACTTAGCTCCTAAGATGTGAAGGCAATGTGCTAGGTGTGGGCTGGGGGATGGTTGAGGGGATGAAAAGGAAGATCAAATAAAAAAAAAAAAAGGAATGAACAGATGAAATAAAAACTCTGGCTTCAAGCACCTAACAGTCTAGCAAAGAAAAATGAAACATGATATAAATACCTATGGTATAATACAGTATAAAATAGTAAATGGCATTGTAAAAAGCAGATATGTCATTCTGGGTACCCTAGCTGGCCATAGAAAAATATATAAAGAAAAAGCAACAACAAAAAAATTTTTTTGTAACATTCTCTCTTCCATAGAGCACTTCTCATTCCAGGGTTTCCTCTCTCCCCTCTAGGTATCCATCATGTCTTAATAACCAAAGCTTCTGCTCATAATCCTCAATTTTAAATGTTATTTCTGTGTGCTGCACAGAAATAAGTTGTTAAAGTCATCCACTTGTGATATTTTTGTTATAACAGCACTAAACAACTAAGACAATCATGATGTCTGCTCTCTGTGTGCTGCACAGGCTTGGTTCCTATTCTCATACTCACCTCTGCTTCCTACCAGAACCACAGGCAAGCTACTCATTACTGGGTACAATACTGAACAGTTGGACAGCACTATTTCATTATTTCATCAATCTGGATAATGATCCCATACTCTGACTTCACCCCCATTCCTAACTCTAATAAAAGGTTACTGTGGTAGTTAAGGGAGCTCTGGTGGCGTAATGCCTAAGGAATTTGACTGCTAACCAGAAGGCTGCTGGTTCAAACCCACCAACCACTCCTCGGAAGGAAGGTTGGGCAATCTACTTCTGTAGTGATACTGCCTCGGAAACCCAAGGAGGGGTCGCTGTGAGTCGGATCCGACTTGAGGGCAATGGGTTGGGTTGGGTGGTAGTTCAAGTTGTATATCAACTAGACTGGACCATGATTTCAAGTGGCTTGGCAGCTAGATGTAGTTTTTCCCCATGAAGAGACTGGATATAGTACGATCACCTCTACAGTAGAATCTGCTGTGAGCAGCTAATTAGTTGAAGGGGAGTCACCTTCAGGGTGTGCCATGCTTCCAGTATATATAGAGAAGCTTTGGAAAAGGTTTCTAGCTTTTTGTTCATTTTTGGATCATGCATTTGGCCAGTCATCATCTCCAGCTCCTACACTTGAACCAGTGACCTGCCGTGGTGCCTGCTGATTTTGGGATTATTACCTTTGCAGTCTGTGAGCCAAAAATCTGCATTTTGCCTGCCAACTTTGGATTCATCAGCCTCAGTAGCCAGCAGCTGTGTGAGGCAGGAGAGCCCTCCAGCTTGCTCCAGTGGGCCTGGAAGGCAGAACTGAAGCCCAAAGTCAAGGACCCTCCCACCCCACAATCCAAAGAGAGAAAAGTCTTCCCCTAGAGCCAGCACTATGAGCTCGGACTTCTAGCCTAGTCTTCCCCTAGAGCTTTCTGAATTCAGACTTGTGGCCTCCTAAACTGTAAGGGAATAAATTTCTTTTTGTTAAAGTCATCCACTTGTGATATTTTTGTTATAACAGCACTAAACAACTAAGACAATCATGATGTCTGCTCCCAGGGAAATTTTATTTCTAGAATTTATTTCTAGAAATTTTATTTCTAGAATTTCCAGATTCTTCTTCAATATGATTCCAGTTGTCTTCCAAAACTGTCCCTCCTGTCTGTCTTCTTGAACTTACCAATCACTGTCATTTTAAAGTCCATATATAGTAACGACAACTTATAAAGCTCCTGTGCAGATCTATTTCTATTGCTTGTTTTTCCTCTTGTTTTTCAGTCACTTGGTTTTATCCTTTTAAACATCTAACAATATTTTATTGCTTCCAGACATTGTACATGGAAACCTACATGCAGAGATAACTTTAGGCTCTGAATTATATTACCTTCTTTCAGAAATAATTTGCTTTTGGAAGGCAGGTGGAGTAGAGGGCAATCACTTTGATACAATTGAAGCTGATTAGATGCTAAATGTCAGGCATGCTGAACACTGGCCTATTTCCAGTTTGCCCTTACTCATAAGATAAAAACATTTCTGAGGTCCAAACTGAAAACCTGGGATGTTTACCAGGGCCCACCCTCCATGGTAAGCCCTAAACTCCAATTATTGCCTCCCCAGTTCCAAGTCACTGATGTAAGCTCTGCTAGCTACTTACTTCTTTATTGACACTTACAAACTGGCAAAACATGGAGAGAAAACACAGCACCTAATTTCTCACTTCACTCCTCTCTAGGATCTTGGCCTTTCTATACCTGACCACCTCATTATTCTATAAACAAATTTATATTATTTTTGTCATACTGTGGTGGTTTGTGTGTTGTGATGCTGAAAGCTATGCCACTGGTATTTCAAATACCAGAAGGTTCACCCATGGTGGATAGGTTTCAGTGGAGCTTCCAGACTAAGACAGGCTAGGGAAAAATCTAGTTCTGGCAATCTACTTCCAAAAATTAGCCAATGAAAACCTTATGGATAAAAAAAATAATATTTTGTGATATACTGCTGGAGGATGAGCTCCCTAGGCTAGAAGACAAAATACAAAGTGGCTGTAACAATGGACTCAAGCATACCAATGTTGTGAAGATGGATGGTATAACAGGGGGCAACATTTCACTGTGTTGTACATGGGGTCAGCATGAGCCAGAGTTGACCCAATGGCAACTAAAACCAACAATATTCATACTAGTTGTATGACCATATATATACTTTTCTAGTATATACAATGGAAGGATTAGAATGGAACAACCTAGTCTGACAAAAACAGAAGAAACCTAAAGTAAATGTAATGGTTGTATGTTAGAACTTCTCAATTCAACCTCTATTTTTCTCAAAGTTTCCAGCTCTTTTTCTCTCTGTGATGCCTCATTTCTGTTTTCAAATTCATGGTCTCTTCAGCTGTATCTAGTCAACTTTTTACCCCATTTCTTGAGGGCTTTTTCCCACTTCCAAACTCTGTATTTCATTTCCAAGATTTCCACTTGGATCTTTTTCATAGTGACCTATTTTTTGTTTAAAAACCTATTTTCATTTTAGAAATAGTACTACTCCTGTATTTCTCTGAGATTCTAGATACACATGTCTTTAAAGACCAGTCCAGATTACTTTTTTTTGGATTTTGTTTGAAGCATATGCTACTAACCTTTCATGGAAGTGGTTTTCCTTGTGTGTTCTGGAAATTTTATTTCCAAATTACTCATCTTGCATAGGACTGATTTCCTCCTAATATGCCCTTCCCTGGAAGCTGGTATCTTGTTGAGCCTTGCCTATCTATAATACAGTAGGCAACTCTGAACAAGGTTCTAAGGTAGACTTTTAATGTTTCCTCCATTTATGGACAACAAAATTCTAGCTAATGTATCTGAGTGCTGCACAGATCTGGGTCCTATTCAGACACTTACCTGTGCTTCCCTCCTGGGTCACAACAGAACTGCCAATTACCGAATACAACAGTGAATGACCAGGCACCATTCCTTGGCAAGGAGCATGTCCCAATCCCAGCCTCATGCAGAAGTCTGGCTGTGGTCTCCTGCCATGAGCAAGGTGCACTGAAACCCTTTCCTAGAGGAAATTCTGAAGTCCAGGTCATCAACCCTCAGTCTTCTCCATTCCTGATCCAATAAAATTTCCTCTTGATCTTGAATTCAGTTACAATTAAAAAAAAAAAAAAATTCCTATGTGTTTGGAACAGAGGAGATAGGACTGTGAATGTGCTTGCTGTACTATATTCAGAAGTCATCTAAGAAATGTTAATATGCCCCCTTTCATATATTAAAATCCTGATATGATTATAAAAAATAATAAATAACAAATACATTGGAAGAAATGGCTGCAAGTATATACACCATGAATGTTAACAGTGTGAACTCTAAATTGGAATTATGGGTGATCATTTTTTTTGGTCAACTCGACGGCACATAACAACAACAACAACAATTATTGTTTGGGGGGGTGCTTAAATTTTTAAACACATTTTATAGAATCAGGTATTTTGTCTAGGATTTTTTTTTTTTTTAAAGCTCCAACCAAAAGGAAAGTAAATGGTGCAATCTTCAGCAGTATGACGGCCTATATACTCTTCTCAGCCCCTAAGACAAATTAGCCCTTTGGGGGAGAAAAAGCTACTCACATACTATAGAATGAAGAATTAAGAGCAGAGTCCAAGACTTGCCATCCAAGGGCTATTGAAGAGGGGAGAATTTAAGAGCTCCCTGAAGGCAACACTAGCTTAGAAAGATACAAAGTGCTAATGGGGTATTTATCACTTGTTCTCTAACCAGCAGCAGAGTTTAGGAAAAAATATAGCTCAAAGGAGGGAAAGTGAGCTAAGGTAGCCCATAGGTGAAATTAAATATTTAGAAAAGCTAACAATTTACAGATTGCTACTTTCATGAATACAGCAGTCAAGAAATCAAACTACAAGTATTGATTTGCCTGAAGGGAAAGGCAATATACCAAAAGTGAGTGACCAACACAGTAACACTAGGGAAAAGGAAGACACAGAGAGGTGCACAGGAGGTGCAGACAACGAAGACTAACACTTTTACATGCACAATACTACATTATCAGTAAATAACAAATACTAATCTATGGGTAGATACACAGGTAGACAGGCTGAATGATATGTCTAGGCAAAAGGAAATATACCCATAACCATATAAAAGGTTGTCAGACGATATTTCTATGTACATATTTGTGTGTCCATATACATATAATGGGAGCTCTGGTGGCACAGTGCCGAAGGAATTTGACAGCTAACCAGAAGGCTGGCAGTTCAAACCCACCAGCCACTCCCTGGAAGGAAGGTTGGGCAATCTGCTTCTGTAGTGATACCGCCTCAGAAACCCAAGGAGGGGTCGCTACGAGTTGGATCCGACTCCATGGCAGTGCCTTGCCTTTCTAATAGAGCTAATGGGACAACATTATGATAACTTCTTAGCCACAGCCAACCAACCTGAGGGAGCAAGTTGTTGGATCCATGTACTGGGGACAATGGTCTTAAGGGACATCAAGCTCAACTGGCATAATATACTACACAAAAACACTGTTCTACATCTTACTTTGATGAGCAGCAATTGGAGTCTTAAAAGTTTGCAAGTGGCGATCTAGGATGCAACAACTGGTTTCTACTCATCTGGAGCAAAGTAGAAGGAAGAACACCAAAGATGCATGGGAACAATTAGTCCAAGGGACTAGAGGACCATGCAAAACTCAGTCTATATGACTCTGAGACTAGAAGAACTAGATGGTGCCCGCCTACCACTGTCAACCATTCAGAAAGGGATCAGTGTAGGAAATCTTAGATAGAGTGGGAGAACAATGTGGAACAAAACTCAAAATCATAAAAAGACCAGGCTTACTTGTCTGTTAGAGACTGGTGAAACCGCCGAGACTATGGTCCCTAGTCACTCTTCTGGCCTAGAGTTAAAGTCACTCCCACTGGTTCCAGACAAATAATAGACAAGCATATAAGGTGAACATTTACACTAGGTAGGTGCTCTGATGGCATAGTGCCTAAGGCATTTGACTTCTAACCAGAAGGCTGGCAATTCAAACCCACCAACCACTCTGCAGAAGGAAAACTGGGCAATCTACTTCTGTAAAGATTTACCGCCTTAGAAACCCAAGGAGGGGTCGCTATGAGTCAGAATTGACTTGACGGCAATGAGTTTGGGTTGGTTTTTCTTTTTTTTTTTTTTTTTGAGGTCCACTCCCTAGAATAATCAACCATGGGAAATTGAAAGGGGAGTATTTGCACAGGGAGAGAGCTGACAGTAAGAATGCATAGGAAAGAAGGGCACAGGGAAAAGGTAACCACAGGGAGGAAGTGGGAAGAGAGCGCTTACATTACAGAGATTATAATCAATGTCATGAAACAAAATGTGTATGAACTGTTGTATGGAAAATGAAATTACTCTGTAAATTTTCACCCAAATCACAATAAAAAAGAAATTGAAAAAGAAAGAAATCAAAGTACATATTGCACTGGGAAAATCTGCTACAAAAGATTTCTTTAAAGTTTTTAAAAGCAAAGAGGTCACTTTGATGACTAAGGTACACCTGACCCAAGCCATGATCATTTCCATTGCCTCACGTTGTTGTTGTTATTTGCCGTCGAGTCGGCCCTGACTCATAGCGACCCCTCCTTGGGTTTCCGAGGCAGTAACACTACGGAAGTAGGATTGCCCAACTTTCCTTCCGAGGAGTGGCTGGCAAAAGCTGGCCAATTAAAAGGAAGAAAGAAGAAGAATTGATGCATTGAAAGTGTGGTGTCAACAAAGTATATTGAATATACCATAAACTGCCAAAAGAACAAACATATCAGTCTTAGAAGAAATATAACCAGAATGTGTCTTAGATGTGAAGATGGCAAGACTTCTACTCACTTACTTTGGACACTTCATCAGGAAAAACCAACCACTTCAAAAAGACATACGTTTGGTAAAGTAGAAGGCCAAGAAAAATGAGGGACACCTTCAAAAGGTGAATTGATAGAACAGCTACAACAGTGGACTTAAACACACCAACAATCATGAAGATGGCACAGGACAGGGCAACATTTCTTTACGTTACACATAAAGTTGCCATGAGCTGGAGCCAACTCTATGGCAACTAACAACAACAATTTAAATTTAGTAATGGCTTCCGTGGAATTCCCATCAAAGCCTTTCCCCACGTCCCTAAAGCAAATTAGGTTACTTTGCTAGATTCCCATTATACTCTGTACTATTCCCTCATTGGGGAGCTCTGGCAGCATAGTGCCTAAGGCACTTGACTGCTAACCAGAAGGCTGGCGGTTCAAACCCACTAGCCACTCCTCAGAAGGAAGATGACACAATCTACTTCTGTAGTGATACTGCCTCGGAAACTCAAGGAGGGGTCGCTATGAGTCAGGTCCGACTCAAAGGCACATAACAACAACAATTCCTTCATTGCACTTATTACAATTTGAAAGTCCGCAATTTTTGCTGTAATGTTTAGTTTAATATTTAGATCCCGACCAGTATGTAAACCCATGAGAGTAAGGACTGTGTTTATTTCATTCACTGCTGAGTGCCCAGGGTCTAGCACTACAGCGAAGTGTTCAATAAACATTTCTTAAATACTAAATACAAGGGAAAATACCTTTATCAAGCTTTAGCTTTTCCATTTCCTTTATAATATTCCTTTAAAAATCATAGAAAATACATGTAACTAATTTCTTTAAATAATTTCATTTTATAAAAAAGTGGCTAAAGTGGAGGGGACTACTGGGCTTATTCTATTCTAATGAGCACCATTAGTAATCTAAGGACCGTGCCAGTGTGCAGGCAGAGAACATGGGAAATTAACTCATCTCTGAGACTTGATTAGGAAACTTTCACAAAACTTTCAAGAAGACAAAACAGCAGAGGTTAGCAAACTGACAGCCTTAACCAAGATTAATTAGATATGTGACAAGGTGAAAACTTTAAAGGAACGGTGCAACTTGGTTTATGAGGCACCTATAGACACTTTAAGAAGCCCTAGTGGGGTAGTGGATAAGGCATTTGGCTGCTAACTAGAAGGTCAGGAGCTGCTCTGTAGAAGGAAGATGAGGCAACCTACTTCTGTAAAGATTTACAGCCTTGGAAACCCAACAGGGGTCAGTCACTATGAGTCTGAACCAACTCGATGGCAGTGGGACAAACACATTAATCCTCTTTGGAAAAGAGGGTGTAAATTAATTCATTCATAATATCTAGAAAGCACTCTCACAAACACTGGTTCACTTTATCTTTACACACCCTACCTAAAGAAGCAGGCCCTGTAGGTATTGCTAAACTCATTTTACAGACAGGGAACTAAGACTCAGGAAAGTAAGTGACTTGACCAAGGTTTTGTTACTCTTAGAGGTGAAGCTGGGCTAGAGCACTCCCTGGTATATCCAGTGGATGGAGCCCTGGTATATCCAGTAGGAACACCTACAAGGGTACAGAAAGAAGGGGCAAGGCAGACTCTGAAGGCATACTTTTCCTGTGACTAGTCATAATTTGAAGGAGCTTTGGTCATGTAGTGGTTAAAGCATTTGGCTGCTAACCAAAATGTTGGTGGTTCAAACCCACCAGTCACTTTATGGAAGAAAGATGCAGCCCAGTTTGCTTCCATAAAGATTTACAGCCTTGGAAACCCAATGGGGGTCACTATGAGTCAGAATCGTCTAGATGACAGTGAGTTTGGTTTTGGTTGAGTCAGGGTTTGTGTTGTGACAAGGCCTTCAGGAAAGGGGAGAACTACCAAAAACATATGAATAAGAAATAAGGGGAACAACCACACAACCCTACTTGGGAGGGACCCGGCCAGGTAAGACTAGTGTATGCAGTGGTATTTATCACTGTGGGCTCAAAAGGGGCCCAAATTAAATAGTTTGACTGTAGTGAGATGCACATGGAGTAGTAGAAGGGTGGCAGGTGTCACCTTGTTCTGGGTTTCTGAGTGTTGGGTGTATCATTAAACCAAACCAGTTGATAGTGAGTCAATTTCAAGTCATGGTGACCCCCTGACATTAAGACAATAATTTCCAAGAGAAAACTAATTAAGAACCATAACTTTACTGACTACTTTTTGGATGCTTACTTCTTCTCTGTTTAGATTTCCTCAGCCTCCCCCCCCCCCCAACTTTTACCATCTGTTTCACTCATTATCCACAAAAACCTCAGTCTCTCTCTCATAAGGCAGCATGCTCCAGAACTGCAACCCTATCCATCAATCTCTGCCTAAACTTTGGGGAGCATTCTAATCAATCCCCTGGCCTCAAAGACGTGCAGACAATATCTGTCCTCTCTAATTCTCTCTCACACACCCAAAGTTATTCTGGGTAAACGCAGCATCACAGGGCAGTTCATAGAATCTCCTGTCTCCTAGTTCAGTACAAGTTTTATCGATCCATCTATCTATTTAATTTGCTAAAGCAAAGTTTTCTATCAGAAGGGTTAGCCTTCCTAGTGCGACAGCTGCTGTCTTAGTTTCTCAGTGCTGCTATAACACAAATACCACAAGTAGGTGTCTTTAAAGAACAGAAATGTATTTTCTCACAGTTCAGGAAACTAGAATTCAAGGTGTCAGCTCTAGAGGAAAATCCTTGTCTCTTTCAGCTTCTGTAGCCCCTGCTTCCTTGGTGTGCTTAAGTGTCTGTCTTTCCCCTTTGTACTTCCTCTGTATCCAATCTGTTCTTTTTATAAATCAAATGTGATTAGATTTAGGGCACACCTTATACTAATATGGCCTCATTAACATAACAAAGAAACCCACCCCAAGGGGGACCACACCCATAGATACAGGGGTTAGGATTCAAATACATATTTTGGGAAAACACAACTCAAAAGAGTTACCTTCACCCAACACACCCAACACTTATTTTTTTGCCTGACCTTTTTCCTGACTCCCAGGGTTCTGGATCCAAGATCCTGTATCTATAAAAGCTTAACCACCTTGAAAACCAAATAATTCCCCAAACTGTCAATGGCATATCTCATCTATTAGAAAAGTCCATTGTTCTAGTCAAAGTAAAATCTCTACTGGAGGAGAAAAGAATTTGTGAATGTCAGCAGCACAAAGAAACTGCCAGAATATATTTCAAGCCTGTAAAGGCAGCACCTTGAATACAGAGGGAGCAATAAATATGTGCTGAGTGAAGGAATGATCTCAAGAAATCAAGGTCACCTTGTTTCCTGAGTAAAACCTTGACCTGCACACATCCCAAGCTCTCCCATTTGTCTTTCTGAACTGAGTTACTGTCTCTTTTTTCTCTGCTAGAAACACTCTGAGATCTTGAATGAAAGGTGTTAGGATTATAAAGTTTGTTAATTAGAAGTTAATGACTCTACACAGTCTTTAAATCTGTGAATGTAATGTGCCACAGACTACAAATTAAAGTCATTATTTACATAAACTTCCTAAAAGTGAACTTCAGATTGTTTTTAGGAGAGTGTCTCTCTGGTACAAAGTATATTATCAAGGATGACTAGGCACAAGCAGAAAGTGCTTCTAGTTCAGAAATAAATTTTATATCTATTATGTTAGAGGGAACTCTGGTAGCATAGTGCCTAAAGGCCCTTGACTGCTAACCAGAAGGCTGGCGGTTCAAACCCACCAGCCACTCCTCGGAAGGAAGATGGGGCAATCTACTTCCGTAGTGATACTGCCTAGGAAACCCAAGGAGGGGTCGCTATGAGTCGGGTCCTACTCGACGGCACATAACAACAACAACATTATGTTAGATGCAGTACCAGATGGTGCAAATAGTTGAGGCAGTCGGTTGCTAACAGAAAAATTAACAGTCAAGTCCACACAGAGTCCCCTCTGAAGAAAGGCCTGGCGATCTATTTCTGAAAAAAATCAGCCATTGAAAACTTTACAGGTATTCTCTTATTTTAGTGAATGTAAAACTATCTGCATGGCTTTCTCACAGGTCATTACTAAATGCTGTCCTTTTCTCTTTGTTTTTGCATAACACCTTAAATTCCTCAGGGATGTTATTAGGGACCAAACTTACTTGTGGAGAAACCACTGAACTAAACACTTAAATTCTAGATCTTAAAATTTTTGTGTTCAACTTTTACTATTAAAATTGCATGTTTTTACATGCGTATTTAGGAGCTCCAGGAGCGTATTGTCTAAGGCACTTGACTGCTAATCAGAAGGCTGGCGGTTTCAAGCCCACCAGACACTCCTCAGAAGGAAGGTTGGGCAATCTATTTCCGTAGTGATACCACCTCGGAAACCCAAGCAGGAGCTTCTATGAGTCGGGGCTGACTCGACAGCACATAACAACAACAACAACACATGCGTATTTGTATATGCTGTAAGAATGTCTGGGTGTACAGTAGAGATGACAAAGGGAAAGGCTATGGCTTCTTGGCCACAGCCAGCCACTCAGAAGGAGCCAGTAGTTGGACCTGCAGGGTCAGGACCATGGTCGCTGGGGACATCAAGCTCAATTGGCATAACATACTACACAAAAACATTGTTCTAACATCCTACATTGGTGAGTACCAACTGGGGTCTTAAAAGCTTACAAGCTGCCATCTATATGCAACAATGGGTCTCTCCTCATCCAGAGCAAAAAAAGAATGAAGAAAACCAAAGACATATGGAAACAATTAGTCCAAGGGACTGGTAGACCACGCAATCCTCAGTCTATATGACCACAAGACCAGAAGAACTAGATGGTGCCCAGCTACCACTGTCTACCACTTGGAGTGTGATCTGTACAAGAGATCCTGGATAGAGTGGGAGAAAAATGTGGAACAAAACGCAAAATCATTAACCAAAAAAAAAGAGAGAGAGAGACCAGGTTTGCTGGTCTGATAGAGCCTGGTAAGACCCCCGAGATTATAGCTTCTAGTTACCCTTTAGGTCTGGAACTGAACTCACTCCTGTGGCTTCCAGCCAAACAACAGACAGGTATATGGGGTGAACATTTACATCAGGTAGACAAACTCTTTGGAGTGATCAACTGTAGGAGAACAGAAGGACAGTGATTGCACAGGGAGACAGCTGGGAGGGAAGGACATAGGGAAGAGGTAATTTACAGGTGGGAATTGAGAAAAGAGCTATTACATTGTGAAGAAATGCAGTTATTGTCATGCAACAAAAATAAATAAAAATAAAGTTGCACTGAAAAAGGCTGCACTCACAGGCTATCATATTTTGTTCATTGTTTTTCAATAGAAAAAAAAAAGATGTTTTTTAAAAGCATTCTAATCACTTAAAAGTATATTTCATATAGTCCATAGAGCATTTTTAGCTTTAAAAATCCATACTGCTTTACATAAGTTATTTCAGTAATTTATACCATATTTATGTGTGATGGGAAAATTAAAGGAAGAAACTGAGAACATTTAACAGAATAATCATCTTCAAAAAAAATAATGAAAATCTTACAGAGCACCAGACCAAACAAAACCAGTTCCACTGCCACTGAGTTGATTCCAACTCATAGTAACCATTTAGGATAGAGTAGAACTGCCTTAAGGAGCTCTGGTGGCTTAATGCCTAAAGCACTTGACTGCTAACCAGAAGGCTGGCGGTTTCCTTCCTTCTTGGAAGGAAAATAGGGCAAGCTACTTCCATAGTGATACTGCCTTGGAAACCCAAGGAAGGGTCGCTATGAGTCGGGTCCAACTCAATGGCATGTAACAACAACAACAAACCTGGCACAATCTGTAGCTCAGCTATTCCACTTCTAGGAATCAGGACTGCTGAAATGTTCACTGCAAGAGTACAAGGGCAGAGATACCAGAATAATAATTCCAATGCTGTTTATAATAGCAAAGAATTGAAACGTGTGTGTGTGTGTGTGTGTATACGTATACCATGACAAAATGATTAAATAAATTGATTTATATAAGAGAACACTTGAGGCCAGTAACAAGGAATGAAGGAATATATGTATAGATCATATATTGACCTGAGAAGATGTTTATGATTTACCATACAGTAAAAATGAAGCTGTATAAGTATGTATAGTATGATCTCATTTTTCTTTTAAAAAATGAGTAGCTGACACTTATTAACTGACCAAACATGTGATCAAAATGTGTTAATTATCACAAGTGACTGAAATGCAAAAGTTGGAAACAAAGAACCACCACCAGTACTTAGAAAATATGGCCTTGGTTATCGAAGTAACACTGGAGATCACAAGATAGAATTTTGCAAGGCCAATGACTTATTCATTGCAAATACCTTTTTCAACAACACAAATGATGGCTATACACATGGATGTTGCCAGATGGAATATACAGGAATCCCATTGACTACATGTGTGGCAAGAGGCAATGCAGAAGAAGCTCAACATCTTCAGCCAAAACAAGGCCAGGAGCTGATTGTGGAACAGACCATCAACTACTCATATGCAAGTTCAAGTTGAAGCTGAAGATGATTAAAACAAGTCCACAAGGGCCAAAATATGACCTTGATTACATCCCTCCTGAATTGAGAGATGATCTAAAGAATAGATTCAATGCACTGAACACCAATGACTGAAAACCAAAGGAATTGTGGGTTGACATTGAGAACATCATTCATGAAGAAAGCAAAATGTCATTAAAAGGACAAGAAAGGAAAAGAAAAAAAAAAAAGACAGGAAAGGAAGAAAAGACTAAAATGGATGTCAGAAGAGACTCTGAAACCTGCCCTTGAATGGAGAAGAGCTAAAACAATTGGAAGAAATGAAAAGATAAAAGAACTGAAGATTTCAAAGAACAGCTCAAGAAGATAGTCAGTATTATGATGAAATGTGCAATGATCTGGAGTTAGAAAACCAAAAGGGAAGAACACACTTGGCATTTCTCAAGCTGAAAGAACTGAAGAAAAAATTCAAGCTTCAAGCTGCAATACTGAAACATTCTATGGCCAATATATTGAATGTTGCAGGAGACAGCAAAAGAAGATTAAGGAATACACAGAGTCACTGCACCAAAAAGAACTGGTCAATGTTCATCCACTTCAAGAGGTGGCATATGATAAAGAACCAATGGTATTGAAGGAAGAAGTCAAACCTGCACTAAAGGAATTGGCGAAAATACCACTGAGATGTTTCAACAAACAGATGCACCACTGAAGGTACTGACTCATCTATGCCAAGAAATTTGGAAGGCAGCTACCTGGCCAAGTGGCTGGAAGAGATCCATATTTGTACCCATTCCAAAGAAAGGTGATCCCACAGCATGTGAAAATTACTTAACAATATCATTAATATCACACACAAGTAAAATCTTACTGAAGATAATCCAAAAACAGTTTCAGCATTATACTGACAGAGAACTTCCAGAAATGCAAGCTGGATTCAGAAGAGGACATGGAATGAGGGATATCGCTGCTGATATCAGATGCATCCTGGCTGAAAGCAAAGAATACCAGAAAGATGTTCACTTGTGTTTTATTGAGTATGCAAAAGCATTTCATTGTGTGGATAATAACAAATTATGGATAACATTGAGAAGAATGGAATTCCAGAACATTCAATTGTGCTCATGAGGAACCTATACAGAAACCAAGAGGCTGTCGTTCAAACAGAACAATGGGATACTGCATGTTTAAAATCAGGAAAGAAGTGTGTCAGGGTTGTATCCTTTCACCATACTTATTCAATCTGTGATAGTTGAAGATGTGTCAACTTGGCTGGACTTCACTTGTGAGTGGTGTTTCCCATGATGGATCACATGACTGCATCCTAAGCGGCCGGTCAGTCTAGGGGGAGTTTCCCCAGGGGTGTGGCCTACCTGTAATACTATCCCAGGAACAAACTGGAAAAACGGCATTCCAGATATATGCTTCCTGGAGCGAACAGCTCGCTGCGCACCCCGGAGGAGCCTTTTGGATTTTTTTCCTTTGTTGGGAACGGCGACCCTGCGTGTCAGTTTTGATTCTCCCGGCTCTGCTGCGCTTGCGGGAACCAGA
>NW_006921631.1:15173096-15233792 GCF_000298275.1 Orycteropus afer afer
ATATACTTTGCTGGTTTTTGTGTTTCTCTAGAGAACCCAATCCAACACACAATCTGTATGCTGAGCAAATAATCCAAGAAGTTGGATTATATGAGGAAGAACATGGCATCAGGATTGGAGGAAGGCTCATTAACAACCTGTGATATGCAGATGACACAACTTTGCTTGCTGAAAGTGGGGATGACTTGAAGCACTTAGTGATGAAGATTGAAAACTATAGTCTGCAGTATGGATTACACCTCGATATAAAGAAAACAAAAGTCCTCACAACTGGACCAGCAGCATCACGATAAATGGAGAAAAACTGAAGTAATCAAAGACTTCATATTACTTGGTTCTACAATCAACACCAATGGAAGCATCAGTCAAGACATCAGACAACATATTGCATTGGACAAATCTGCTACAAAAGACCTCTGTCAAGTGCTGAAGAACAAAGATGTCTCCTTGAAGACTAAGGAGCACCGAACTCAAGCCAAGGTATTTTCAATCACCTTATATGCATGTGAGAGCTAGACAATGAACAAGGAAGATCGAAAAAGAGTTGACACTTTTGAGTTGTAGTGTTGGAAAAGAATAATGAAAATACCATGGACTGCTAAAAGGACTAACAAATCTGTCCTGGGAGAAGTGCAGCCGGAATGTTCCTGGGAAGCGAGAATGGCCAGACTTCATCTCATCTACTTAGGGCATGTTGTCAGAAGGAACTATTCCCAGGAGCAGGAAGGATATTATGCTTGGTAAAGTGGAGGGGCAATGAAAAAGGGGAAGGCCCTCAACAAGATGGATTGACACAGTGGTTGCAGTGACTGACACAGTAAGGATTGTGAGGCTGGCACAGGACCTGGCAGTGTTTCATGCTGTTGTACATAGGATTGCTATGAGTCAGAGATTACTCGGCACCTAACAACAATACATATTTGCATGGAGCTCTGGTGGTGTAGTGGTTAAGGCATTTGGCTGCTAATCAAAAGATCAGTAGTTCAAACTCACCAGTCACTCTGCAGAAGAAAGATGAGGCAGTCTGCTTCCATAAAGATTTACAGCCTTAGAAACCCAGTGGGGGCCCCTATGAATTGGAACTGACTTGATGGCAGTGAGCTTAGGATTTTTCTTGGTATGTATTTGCACAAATTTTTTAATTTAACATTTGGTAACAATACTATAAGTTATTTCATATACTCCATGTGAAAACTGAGGAAAGTAAGGCTTAGAGCGGTTAAGTAATTTGCCCTTGATCCAAAAGCCGAGAGTCATGCTTTGAACCCAGAGACTGCTATGAATGTGAAAGTGTGTGTATATTTGTGTGTGTGTGTGATGTGCATGTAGTAGTTGTTGTTGTTGTTAGCTGCTGAGTCAGCCCCCAACTCAAAGTAATTCTATACACAATAGGACAGAATTATTGTGATCCATATGGTTTTCAGTGGCTGATTTTCAGAAGTAGATCACAAAGCCTTTCTTCTAGCCTGGCTTAGTCTGTAAGCTCCTCTGAAATCTGTTCAGCATCATAGCAAAACACAAACCTCCACTGATAGATGAGTGGTGGCTGCACTTGAGGTGCATTGACTGGAAGTGAACCAAGGTCTTCTGCATAGGACGCAAGCATTCTACCACTGAACCACCACCACACCCAATATGTGATGATGACAAGAAGAAGAAGAAGGAGGAGGAGGGGGAGGGGGAGGGGGAAGAGGAGGAGAAGGGGGAGGAGGAGGAGAAGAAGAAGAAGAAGAACTGATAGATTACCCAAAGTGTTTACAGTGGCCAACTCTCTTGGGGAGAATGAGAGTATTCTCTTCTGAACAATTTGAGTTTTGTTCCCCAGCAAGAAATTGTGGTTTTGTAATTGGAAGGAAAGAAAATAAAGCAAAGTGAAAAAGGGAGAAAGAGAAGGGAGGAGAACAGGAGGGGGGCTAGGGGAAAATCAGCAGGCCTTGATGTGAACTCTTGAATAGATTACTAACACTATGCATTTAATCTAACCACCACCTCAAAAATGTGTTAAGAACAGTGTTTTGAGGATGTTTTGGCAACAAAGCCATGACCACTAGTCAATAAATTTTGGGTGATAAAACTTACTATCTGACAAACATATTAAAATGATGGTCATAAGAACTCTACCCCTCATTTGGCCCAAAGATTCTAAGAACATATATAGAAAAAATAAATACCCATGTGTAAAATGACAGGAATCCTTAGGACAAGGCTATGGAGACAACATAGATTTGGTCAATGAAGATATCAAAGTGTGAGAACTTAGAGCCAAAATGTAAAGGAATACCTGGGCAACACTAGAGGACCTGGTAAGCATCCGTCTGACAAAACCCAGGCATGAAATAAATGCTTAGAAATACTGCAGACACACAGAGGAGTGTCCAAAGTCCAATTGCAACTTACCTATTTTATGGGTAAATGAAAAAATTAATTTTAGCATCTGATTTCCATCAGTTTGTCTAGGCACTGTAGAGGTCCACTCAATGCCCACTCTTACCACTTGTGTTCTTTGTATATTGCCCATCTATCCCTGTTATGGATCGAATGTGTCCCAAAAGAATATGTGTGTAAACTCCTATACCAGTGGAAGGAGACCTGTTGGCTTAGTGGTTAAGTACTCAGCTGTTAATCAAAAGGTTGGCAATTCAAGCCCACCAATGGCTCTGTGGGAGAAACCAAAACCAAACTCACTGCTATGGAGTCATATCTGATTCATAGCGATCCCTCCTTGGGTTTCCAAGGCGGTATCACTACAGAAGTAGATTGCCCAACCTTCCTTCCGAGGAGTGGCTGGGGGTTTGAACCACCTGCCTTGTGGTTAGCAGTCAAATGCCTTAGGCACTATACCACCAGAGCTCCCATGGGAGAAGGACCTGGTAATTTATTCCTGTGAAGCTTACAGGCTAGAAAAGCCTACGGGGTGGTTCTATTACATTACATGACAACAACCAAAACCAACTCACTGCCCTCAAGTCAGATCCAACTCATAGCGACCCCTCCTTAGGTTTCCAAGGTGGTATCACTACAGAAGTAGATTGCCCCCTTCCTTCCGAGGAGTGGGGTCACTGTAAATCAAAAACTGACTACAAGGTACCTAACAATAATAACATACTTGTAGATGTGATCCCATTTGGAAAGAGGGTTTCCTTTGTTGTGCTAATGAGGCCATGTGGTGTAAGGGGTGTCTTCAGCTGATCACTTTTGAGATATAAAAGGAGCAGATAGGCAAGGAAGCATGCAGTGGGGGAAGACAGATGCTAGGCCACACGACAATCACCAAGAAACTGAAGCTGAAAAAAGACAAGGATCCTCCCCCAGAATCAACACAGAGAGAAAGCCTTCCCCGAGAGCCAGTGCTTGAATTCGGACTTCCAGCTCCCTAAACTGTCAGAGAAGGAGGTATGGTGGTGGCACAGTGGTTAGATGCTCAGCTGCTAACTGAAAAGTCAGCAGTTTGAACCCACCAGTTGCTCTAAGGAAGAAAAGACCTGGCTATCTGCTCCTATAAAGGTTTACAGCCTTGGAAATTCAATGGGGTAGTTCTACTCTGTCCTATAGGGTGGTCATTATGAGTCGGAACTGACTCAATAGGACATACAACAACAAACTGTGGGAAAATAAATTTCTGTTTATTAAAGTCATCTACTTGTGATATTTCTACTTGAAAACTAAGACACCACCCCATCATCCACCCCTCATTAGAATGTATGCTCTCTGCAGCTGAAACTATGTGGGTCTCAGTCACTATGATATCTAACACCTACCTCTATGCATGGCACGTAGAAGGCACTCAAATTCTAACCAGACAGAAACAAGGAAGGTAGTTATGAACAAAGGAAAGCAATCCTCAGTTCCATAGCATCTCTCAATCACATACAGAATATTGTTTATTTCATGCAATGTGTCAATGTATTCTCTTTCCCAGAGAATAGAAGCTGCTTCCTGGAAAGTCATTGTTACGTGCTGTCGAGTGGGACCCGACTCATAGTGACCCCTCCTTGGGTTTCCGAGGCAGTATCACTACGGAAGTAGGTTGCCCCATCTTCCTTCTGTGGAGTAGGCAAGGTTATTTCAAGCCATCAATCTTGCCCTCCAGCAGAAGTTAAGATTACAGTAAACCAAGTGAACCACACACACACACACACACACACACACAAAAAAAAAAGCCTAACTATTCCTACAGGAGGAAGTTTCCTGGAAGGCTAAAGGTTCCTAGTGCTTTTCTCTCTAGAACTCAATCTTGCCCAGAAGGGCAACAAGCCACTTTGAAGATGATTAACACTGTCTCTAGCTATTATTCTAGAGAATAATTATTGTGCTCCATCTGTTTCCTTGATGATGCCAGCAACAGTAACCCTGTTAGGATACTTTTGGTGAGGATGGAAAAAGAAGACATAAGACTAAAGGATAAACAAAGACCCAAGGGTTTGATCTACAATGCCTGGGTAACAAAACAGGTATTGGATGACCACTATTACACCTAGGACCTATGAGATGAAAGGGGAGCTCTGCTGACACAAGCAAGCACTCAGCTAGTAATCAAAAGGTTGATGGTTCTAACTCACCCAGTGGCTACATGGAGAAAGACAGGGTGATGTACTTCCAAAAAGATTACAATCTAGGAAATTCTATAAGGCAGTTCTACTCTTTCATATAGGGTCACTATGAGTTGAAAATCAACTTGATAGCACCCAGGAACAACAACATGAGATTAAACAAGTTGGAAACAAAAACCTATCCAAAAGCTTAAGAAATAATTCTGGGTTTTAACTAGGAAAGGTTGGACCCTCACATCCTTGGAGACAGCTGCTACTAAAGCACTTAAATGTCAAAACTCTTCATGTATTTTGTGTCATTTATCACAATGACCCAATGAGGTGGGTGTTCTCATCCACTTTATAAGAGGTAGGGCTCACAAAGTTTCAGAAGCTCCCTCAGTGAGAGATAGCTAGTAAATAACGGAATTGAGATACAAACCCAGATGTAATTTAATGCACAAGCTTTTAACTATAACATGGTAATACCTCACACCCACTCTATGCTGCTGCTACACGTGAGGCCTTTACCTGAATATCCTAAGAACTTTATTCAAAGACTCTAAATGAAAAACCGTTTAAGTCTAGCCATGCTTTGGTGATAATCAAGCCTGGTAGAGCAGAGGAAAGAGATTGTGAAAGTGTGTGCAAACACATGACTGAAGTCAGGTATGTGGTGGTGCACTATCCTCTGACAGGAAGCACCTGGCAGTGAACCCACATGGACAATGAAGGAGACTGGAAGGAAAGGATGCCCTGGCCACTCCTGACAGTGTACCCCACTTCCTGACAGGCTGGATTTGAAAACTGTAAAAGGCTGCAGTCAGGAGGCTACACAGCTGGGGAAATTGATCCTGGGTAAGTTCAACCACTGACCACCAAATCACGTGTGGGGTGTGTTTGTGTGTGTGTGTGTGTGAAAGAGAGAGAGAGAGCATCCTACAGAGACCATCAAGACTCTAATCAGTCCTGAAGACACACTCATATGATCTGCTGTAAAATGACAACTGGAGGACCTGGCCTAACCTGGCAGCAAAAGTAGGAGCAACAGTAGAGTACTCCTCATACTTATTATCATTACTACAAGTCAAAGGGGCACAACCAACCAAAGAGGCTTGAGTTCAATTAGGCAAGAAAGCTCAAAACATTGTCATTAAGACAATGTATTCATTAGGAGCTCTGGTGGTGCAGTGCCTGACGCATTTGACTGCTAACCAGAAGGCTTAGTGCCTAAGGCACTGACTGCTAACCAGAAGGCTGGCAGTTCAAACTGACCACACACTCCTCAGAAGGAAGACTGGGCAATCCACTTCCATAGAGATACCTCCTCAGAAACCCAAGGAGGGGTCGCTATGAGTCAGAACAGACTCAATGGCAGTGAGTTTTCTCTTTTTTTTTTTTTTTCATTTATTCATTAGCTGCTGATAGTATCACCTCACTTTCACAGATTGAGAAACTGAGGCTCAGAAGGGACAATTCATATCAACCCAGTGAAAGACCTTAAGTCATGAGGTTTCCAGCCAAACTTTCTCTCCTACTGCAGTAATTTTCAAATTTGTAAAGTCACGGAGCTTCTTCAAACATAGTCTCCTCTGGAAACTCAATACATAAGTTAGCCAAAAGCAGAACTGCTCTAATGGGCAAGGGGGTGAGAGGGGCCTCCACTGATAAAGGCCCAGGTTCAAATCCCAACTTGGTCACTGGCTAACTGTGATACCTTATGGAATTAGTCAAATTCTCTGACCTTCAGTTTCTTTATAACATGAATGTTGTTATCACTGTTGTTAAGTGCTACCAAGTTGGTTCCAACTCACAGCAACCCTGTATACAACAGAACAAAACACTGCCTGGTCCTGCATCATCCTGTTGCTATGTTTGAGCCCACTGTTGTAGCCACTGTGTCACTCCACCTTGTTGAGGGGCTTACTCTTTTTCACTGACCTTCTACTTTAGCAGGTATGATGTCCTTCTCCAGGGATTGGTCCCTCCTCCTACCTTGTCCAAAGTATGGAAGATACAGTCTCACCATCATCACTTCCAAAGTGCATTCTAATGACACTTCTTCCAAGATAGATTTGTTCATTCTTCTAGCAGTCCATGGTATATTCAATATTCTTCACCAACACCATAATTCAAATGGATCAATTCTTCTTATTATTCATTGTCCAGCTTTTATATGCAGATGAGGCTATTAAAAAATACCATGGATTGGGTCAGGTGCCCCTTACTGCTCAAAGTGCCATCTTTGCTTTTTAACATTTTAAAAGAAGTCTTTTGTAGCAGATTTGCCCAATGCAAATAGTTTAATTTCTTGACTGCTGCTTCTAAGGGCACACTGATTGTGGATCCAAGTAAAATAAAATCTTTGACAACTTCAATCTTTTCCCCGTTTATCATGATGTTGCTTATTGATTCAGCTGTGAGGATTTTGGTTTTCTTTATGTTGAAGTGTAATCCATACTGAAAGCTGTAGTCTTTGATCCTCATCAGTAAGTACTTTAAGTCCTCTTCACTTTCAGCAAGGAAGGTTGTGTCATCTGCATATCATAGGTTGTTGTTGATGAATCCTCCTCCAATCCTTATGCTGAGTTTCTTCATATAGCCCAGCTTTTTGGAATATATGCACAGCACATAGATTGAACAAGTATGGTGAAAGGACACAATCTTAATGCACACATTCCTGATTTTGAACCATGCAGTATCCCCTTGTTCTGTTCAAACACTGCTTCTTAGTCTATATACAGGTTCCACATGAGCCCAATTAAATGTTCTGAATTCCCATTCTTCACAATGTCATCCGTAAATTGCTGTGATCCACACAGTCAAATGCCTTCATATACTCAGTAAAATACAGGTAAACATCTTTCTGGTATTCTCTGCTTTCAGCCAATATTCATCCGATATCAGCAACGAGATCCCTAGTTCCACATCCTCTTCTCAATCTGGCTTGAATTTCTGGCAGCTCCATGTTGATAGACTGTTGGGACTGCTTTTAATTATCTTCAGCAAAATTTTATTTCCATGTGATAGTAATGACATTGTTCAATAATTTGCACATTCTGTTGGAACACCTTTCTTTGGAATGGGCACAAATATGAATCTCTTCCAGTCGGCAGTCCAAGTAGCTATCTTGCAAATTTCTTGCCATAAATGAGTAAGCGCTTCCAATGTTGCATCCATTTGTTGAAACATCTCAGTTGGTATTCTAAGAATTTCTGGAGCCTTGTTTTTCACTAATATCTTCAGTGCAGCTTGGACTTCTTTAATGCCATCAGTTCTTGAACATATGCTACCTCCTGAAATGGCTGAATATTGACCACTTCTTTTTTGGTAGAGTCATTCTGTGTATTCCTTCCATCTTCTTTTGATGCTTCCTGAATCATTCAATATTTTGCCCATAGAATCCTTCAATATTGCAACGAGTGGCTTTTATTTTTTTCTTCAGCTCATTCAGTTTGAGAAATGCCAAGCATTTCTACCCTTTCATTTGTTTAACTCCAGATCTTACACATTTCACTATAATACTTTACTTTGCCTTCTTGAGCTACCCTTTGAGATCTTCTTTTCAGCTCTTTTCCTCCATTCGTCATTTCTTCCATTCACTTTAGCTACTCTACATTGAAAAGCAAGTATCAGGTTCTCTTCTGACATCCATTTTGGTCTTTTCTTTCTTTCCTCTCTTCTTTATGTAATGTCCTTGATGTCATCTCACAACTCGTCTGCTCATCAGTCATTAGTGTTCAATGTGTCTATTCTTGAAATGTTCTCTAAATTCAGGTGGGATATACTCAAGGTCATACTTTGGATCTTGTAGATTTGTTTTAATTTTCTTCTGCTTCATTTTAAACTTGTATATGAACAATTGATGGTTTGTTCTGTAGTCTACCCCTGGCCTTACTCTGACAGATGATATTGAGCTTCTCCATCATTTCTTTCTACAGATGTTGTTAATTTGGCTCTTGTGTATTCCATCAAGTGAGGTTCATGTGTATAGTTGCTGTTTATGTTGTTTTAAAGTATTTTCAATGAATAAATCACTGGTCTTGCAAAATTCTATCATGTAATCTCCAGTATCATTTCTATCACCAAGGCCACACTTTCCAACTGCTAATCCATCTTTGTTTCCAACTTTCACATTCCAATCACCAGTAATTATCAATGCATCTTGATTGTATATTTGATCCATTTGCAATTGCAGAAGTTGGTAAAAACTTTCAATTTCTTCTTCTTTGGCATTAGTGGTAAGGCATAAATTTGACTAACAGTCATGTTCACTGGTTTTCCTTGTAGGTATATGGCTATTATCCCATCACTGACACCACTGCACTTCACGATAGATCTTGAATGTTCCAGCAAGAATGAAATACTCACAGATAACTTGGGAAAAGTAAATGAGATCATATTCCTAGACACTCAATATGTACTGGCTATTATTATCTACCACTGTCTGAATTGATAAGAAGGAAGCTAGTATCATTCAGCAACTAGTATGATGCCCTCTGCAGTCATAGTTATAAACTAGGCAGCAGAGCAGCCAAAGGTTAATTTTTAAAAATGACACTAACCAAATTACAGAAAAATGGATAGAAAAGGGAACATGATAAAGAGAAAAGTGTATACATGGGTTTAATTATATTAACAGGGTTAAAGCAGCAGTTATGCCCTTCACTCTGACATCAGTGACTCAGTTGTACATACTTTAGCCTCTTTGTCATGAATAGTAATTGGGACATCTATATTCATTAGAACACAGCAGTGGTTGCAGTTATGACAGATGTTTTAAGACTCAAATGGGAAGTGATATATTGCAGTAAAAAGACCACAAATTTGCTGTTTGAATCTTGCTAGGCTTGTCCTTCCAAGCCTCAATTTCTTCATCTAAAGAAGATGGAACTTAAAAGTTTCTAATTATACCTATCACACAACGTTGTTGTTGTTGTTGTTATTTGCCATCGGGTCGGCCCCGACTCATACAGGCACCCAATTAACATGAATGTCCTTGCTCCCCTCCAAGACAGTCACTTGAGGCCTCTTTTCTAATCATCAGGGGAAGGTCTGATGACACAGGGTCTCTATAAATGAAAACACAAACCATAACAATATTACTTCCAAGTATGCCAGCCCTGCTTTAAACATGCTATAGATGTTCACTCATTGGATCACACTGTAACTACACGCTTATAAATAAGTTCTGTCACTCTGCATTTTATAGAAGAAAAAATCAAGGCATAGAGAAGTTAGGAAACTTGCCCAATGTCACACAGCTGGTCATAGTAGTGTCAAGAGTTGAACTCAGGCTGCCTAGTTCCAGAGTCAATGTTCTTATATTAAAATATTCTTATTATAATACTTATACCTCATTTTAAAAATATAATTATTTTCTTCTATACTTAGTAATATTTCTAGAATTTTAACAGACTTCTCATGTTGTCTACAAACATACTTATGAGGTTGATGGGATAAACTTTAGTGTCCCCTTTTGGCAGATGAATATACCAAAACACAGAGGTTAAGTGACTTGTATAAAGTACACAGTGGGAATTAGTGGCAAGGATGAGACTAAACTACAGGTCACCAAGAGTCAAACTATAAAATACACAGTCCACTCTAGAAGCAAATCATCCAATGATTATTTAGGCACTGATAAAATAAACTTCAAAAGTGTCATAATTACCATCCCTCTCAACCAGTGGCACTTATTCAAGGGCAGAATTAGTTGTGCACAGACCTGACACAATCTCCTGCCTCATTCTAATTCCCCTCCCCTCATGGCATTTTCGTGTGAAGGAGGGTTTTTGTTATGGCAGGTGAGCCCACCATATACCAGCCAAAGGAGGAAACCAGCAGAGGCAAGAGTAGGAATGGAACACAGGTGCCTCAGGGCAGTGAGCAATGGATGAGAGAGAAACATGAGAAAGCAGTAGGGAAGGAGCAGCAACAGGGCAAGAAGGGGAAAAAATGTAAACGTGTCAATGAGTGCAGAAGAGGAGTGACAAGGAGAGGAGGAAGTGGGAGAGGATTAGGAAGCAGAGAGCTCCAGCTGCAAGTGGAAGTGCACGTATGGGTCTCTGAACACACCCCACTTAATATTTCACAAACAGGCAAACATAAAAGCCAGAGGAAGGCAAAGGAACAGTGTTATAATTGTGTAAAGAAGGTGTGTATAAGCCATTTACAACAGCAAAAAGATGGTAACAACCTAGGTGGCCATCAACAGAATGGATAACCAAACTATGGTAATATATATACAATGGAATATTATGTAACACTCAAGAATAATGCAGAATCTGCAAAACACCACATCATGGATAAACTTGGAGGACATTAGGCTGAGTGAAGTAAGTCAATCACAAAAGGACAAATATTGTATTAGTTCATTATTGTAAAAAGTCAAGGAAAGGTTTATATATAGAAGGAAACTTTCTTTGTTGGTTACCAGGCATGGAAGAAGAGGGGAGGGAACACTGATAGACACATAGAGACAAATACTGACTTGGGTGAAGGGAAGGGCAATGTACCAAAAGTAAGTGATCAACACAGTGGCACTGAGGAAGAGGAAGACAAAGAGAGGTAAACAGGAAGTACAGACAGTGTTGTATGTACAGAATTGTGTTGTCAGTGATGGCAAGCACTGATCTACAGGTGGATAGATGGGTGGTCAAGCAGAATGATCAGGTATGTCTAGGCAGGGGGAAGTGTGCCCATGACCATGTATAAAGTTGGCAGATGATGTTTCTACATGTGTATGTGTATCTCCTGTAAGACTGGCTGGGTGTATAGTAGAACTGACACGGGACAAGGTTGTAGTGGCTTCTTGGCCACAGCTAGCTACCCTGAAGGAACAAGTAGTTGGATCTGTGGGCTTGGGACCTTGGGACCATTGTCACAGGGGACATCAAGCTCAATTGGTATAACATATTATACAAAAACATTGTTTTACATCCTATTTTGTTGAGTAGCGACTGGGGTCTTAAAAGCTTGCAAGTGGCCATCTAGATGCAACAGTGGGTCTCTCCTCACCCAGGGCAAAGATGAATGAAGAAAAAAAAAAAAAACAAACATGCATGGAAACAATTAGTCCAAGGGACTAGTAGACTATGTGGTCCTCAGGCTATATGACTATGAGACCAGAAAAACTAGGTGGTGCAGGAGATCCTGGATAGAGTGGGAGCACAATGTGGAACAAAATTCAAAGTCATTAAAAAAAAAGAACAACCAGGTTTGCTAGTCTGATAGAGGCTGGTGAGACCCCCCAAGACTATGGCCCCTAGGTACCCTTCAGGTGTGGAACTGAACTCACTCCTATGGCTTCCAGCCAAACAAAAGATAGGCTTATGGGGTGAACATTTACATCAGGTAGATACATTCCTTAGAGTGATCGATCAATTGTGAGAGAATAAGAGGGCAGTGTTTGTATACGGAATTAGCTCAGGACAGGAGTGCATGGGACAAAAGGACACAGGGAAGAGGTAACTACAGGCAGGAATTGGAAAGAGAGCTGTTATACTGTGGGGAAATGCAGTCAATGTCATGAAACAAAATGTGTATGAATTGCTATACGGAAAATGAATTTGCTCTGTCACCTTCCACTCACAGTAAAAATTGAAGAAAAAAAAAAGAATATGTGCATAAGAAGGGAGCTCTGGTGGCACAGTGCCTAAGGCATCTGACTGCTAACCAGAAGGCTGGTGGTTCAAACCCACCAGCCACGCCTCAGAAGGAAGACTTGGCAAGCTACTTCTGTAAAGATACTGCCTCAGAAACCCAAGGAGGGGTCCCTATAAGTTGGAACTGACTCAACAGCAGTGAGTTTGGTTTTTGTGGTGCATAAGAAAGAAGAGTCTATGGAAATTCTCCAAAATGCTAACAAGGCAAGGATGGTATGAGCATGAGTTGTTAATTTTCCTGTCATCTGTTCTGCAAAGTTTCTGTAAGGTTCTACCCAAAACCAAACCCACTGCCATCAAATCAATTCTGACTCATAGTGACCCCCACTGGGTTTCCAAGGTGGTAAATTTTTATGGAAGTAAATTGCCCAGTCTTACTTCTGCAGAGTGGCTGGTGGATTTGAACCATCAACTTTCTGGTTAGCAGTCAGATGCCTTAGGCACTGTGCCACCAGAGCTCTTCTGTAAGGTTACAGTATTTTATAATTATTGCAAACTCCATGCTTGAGCCTAAATTAAATATACCTTAGGATTCAGGAACATCTGGACATTACTGAAAGACCAAAGGAGACATTTTGCTTGGAGACCATTTGAAAAATGGAGTAAAAGGCTTGTTGGAAGAGAACTCATCCTGAAGATAGCCAAGTTCACAAGCTTGGGCCAGTAGCAGGACTCAGGCCAGAGGCTGTTCTAAGCATAACACAGTGGTTGTCTCTCTGACTATCCTCTGGCCCAGCATCCATGCACTCATGTTTGCACATAAGGAAAAGACCAAAGAGTAAGCAGGCAGAAGAGTAAGCAGACCCACTACCCCTGGGCCCATGAAAGAGTCTAGCCCCATGATGGAAGTAGAGGTCTCTCCTGCTTCTCTGGAGGGCACAGTATAGTGTGACCCAGAAGGCAGCTTCAGATAGTGAAGCAGTGTGACCGCAGCAGCAGAGCAGCCTGACACTGGCAATGCATCCATGAGAACCAGCACCAGGGCCTTAGCAGGGCATTTCTTGAGACTTGCTGAGCCCTGGGTACTCAGAATGGGCATCACCACATGGTGGGGATAGAGGAATCATAGCAATCCCAACAGGAAAGTGGCCTTCAGGACCCATAAGGTACCTAACGGGTGCTCGGAAATAGTTGGAATTCAATGACAATGTAGCATAGAAGTCCTACAGTGATCAGTAAGGGAGAGAAAGATTGTTTTTTAAAAAAAGTATTATTAAAATTATTCTATTTCTGATGCACCACCTACTCATGTGGCCTATAGGGAGGAAAAAAGGTGACATTTTTCAAAACATAAAAATAAAAAATTCAGAAACAACAATCATGAATTAGTAACCCAAGGCAACCATAAATGGCATGAAAAATTGAAAAATTTGTCTGGAAAACAAATTTAAGCATTTAGAATTCTCATATGATCTCAGCTATTCTCTACAGAAGAAAAGAGTGGATAATTGTGAAGAGAAAATTAGCCAAAATAATAGCTCTATGAGGTGCTTCAAGAACATAATAAAAGATAATAAATATATGACACACAACAAAGGGCAAAGGAATAAACAGTGGCAAGTGAAGAAAAGGATATTTCTAAAAAATAATAAATTATATTCACCTGTCTCTTTTAAGATGCCCAGAATGTGCAGTGGTTAAGTACTTGACATCTATTTAATTGAAAGGTTGGCAATTCGAACCCACCAGTAGCTCCACAGAAGAAAAGATCTGTGGATCTTCCCATAAAGGTTACAGCCTTAGAAACCCTATGGGGCAGTTCTGCTCTGTTCTATAGGGTTGCTATGAGTTGGGATTGACAAGATGACACACAACAACACAACTTTCTCTTGTGCTTAGCACAGTGCCTGGCAAAGAGTAATCATTAAATCAGGGTTTACTGAATGAATGAACAAACGAATGAACAAAGAATGTTAAAGGGATTGAAATAAAAGGATGTCTCTGAAAGACGTGGGAAAAGAAAGTTTTGGTCCCATAAGGCATACCAGAAAAGACAATTCTTTCACTTGGCATTTAATTGAATTCTGTTTTGTGTATCCTCTGATGGTTTCATGTGCATCTGTCCTGTTTCCACTGAGAAGCTGTAAGGTTCTTGAAAGCAGTGATCATTTCTACTTTTATGTCCCCTATAATTGTGCCTGGCACAGTGCTAGATTTGGGGTTTAAAATAAATATTCATTAAATAGCCTTGAACAAAGAAGATGAGAAGAGACAAGTAAAGTTACTTCTAGTGGGCAAGTTTCTTTCATTTTAATTTACAGGAAAAATGAGCTGGCTATTTATCAGGCTTCATTGTGATAGGCATTCCTGAGGACAAAGGCAGCCTTTCAGGACCCCACGAGCGGCAGCGCCTTCTCCAGAGTTCCAGGCTTGGTATTTCCAAGGGAGAGCTAGGGGTCAATAGTAAAATAAGCTGGCACAGGCACATGCCAGGGGAGTTGGCCCAGCACCTGCCCAGGCTGGGACAGACTCCAGGCAGCCCGACCAAAGTCAAGAAAGCTCATAATTCATACAAAAAAGAATTTAAAAACAATCCAATTAATTGGATAGGACTGCAGATTGGGCAATCAAATGTCAACCTGAATTCAACAGTTAGGACAGTGAGGCTAGGAGGGAGGAGACAGGAAGAGAGTGTGGGCACCTCCCTCTTTCCCCAAAGCACATGACTCAGGTGAAGGTGAAAGGTCCCTGCTCCTAGAATTTGACAACGCTGGCCATAGCAACCTGTCAGCAAAAAAGCCTGCACAAGATCAGTGGGAGAGTCACCTCCCTTAATGCAGAAATTCCTGAGCAGGCAGCTCCCGGTGCAACTACCACTGGATTAAAGGGGCAAGACAAAGGAACTAATTATTAGAGAAGGAAAAGCTCTGAGACAGGAAATGCAGCTGGTTATTACAGCTAGTGCTTGGGATAAAAGTTGCTAAGGTGTTTGGAACAAACCAAATGATGTCAAGATCATAAGTTCATTTCCTTTCCAAGGAAACATGTTGGGGGGTTTTCAGATAACTCTGAATTCCCTAACTGTATTTGAGTTCCTCAAGGTGGAGGAAGTGAACAGCCAGCCTGTCCTGAACCCCCAGAGATACGTGCTACATGCTTTCCCTACACATAACTCCCCCTCCACCCCATATAGGATTCCCTGGATGGTGCAAATGGTTAAGCACTAAACTACTAGCCAAAACGGTTGGTGGTTCAAACCCACCCAGAGGCACCTCAAAAGACAGGCCCAATGATCTACTTTTGATAGGTCACAGCCTTGAAAATTCTACTCCACACACATGGGGTTGCCAGGAGTTAGAATCAACTCAATGACTACTAACAACCATCACCCACTACTATACAAGAGAGTCAAAAATAGTGACACTGGATGAGAATCAGCAGCTGAACTCAAAGTAGCAATGGGACAGGCTTTTCAGGGACAGTCTCAAGGCTGTTCCATAACTAGTGTAACTATACACAGCTGAGCTCATAGACACCACCCATAGTGCTGCTGGAGCACTCCCTGCAGAGTTCAGAAGCTCCACAACAGCAGCCCAAGTTCCAGAGAAGGGCCAGAGCAGAAAGGAGATGTAAGATAATCTGCACAGCTTTCCTGGGCTTTCATCCACAGTTAATCCCATGAACTGTTTCCGCTTTTGTAGAATTTCACTAAAATCTCTAAGCTTCTACAATTCCTTCTGGTCTCACCTTACATCCCTCTCCACCACCACCATCACCACCACTACCACCACCAAATACATACCTAATACCAGAGTAGGCACAAGTGGCTCAGAGCTTACATATTCCCCATCACAAGCCACAGTCACTCAGAGGTTCCCAATCTACATGCATCAATGAGGATAAATAGTATTGGTTCACAGAACTAGACTTGTGTTTCATGCAGACAGGTCAGGCCCATTTTGCCCATCATTATACCCAGCATCCAGCACAGATGCTAAATATTTACTGTTACCTAAATAAGAGTAAAGTTAACTGGCGCATCAGTTCTGAAGGAGAGGCTAAGTACAAGATGTGGGACCTACAGAAGACCTGCTCAGATTCTAGTCAGGCATGCCTGTGTCATAGAACACCTTCCCAACCTTGTAGGAAGGTCACACAACAAGCCACCTCAGCCTTTCCCTGTCCCTTCATGTGTGCAGTGATGAAGGGCCCCAAGAAAACAATGCTACGAGGATTGCCCAATCTCCTAGGTAGTTCAGCAGCTATAACAAAAATCAGAGAAATCATTAAACCAGGCTTATACTCCTGGCTCTACAACTAAATAATTTTAAGACCTCATATCAACCATCTAAAAGGAATTCTAGTTGCATAGTACCTAAGGCATTTGACTGCTAACCAAAAGGCTGGTGGTTCAAACACACCAGCCACCCCTTGGAAAGAAGGTTAGGCAATCTACTTCCATAGTGATACTACCTCGGAAATCCAAGGAGGGGTCGCCATGAGTCGGGTCCAACTCGATGGCAGTAAGTTTGGTGGGGTTCCCCCCCACCTTTGGACCAACATCTGAACTTCTGAGGTCTTTATTTCTTTTTCTGTGAAATTATCTTCTTTTTCTGGGAGGGGGTTGCATGTTGGTACTGAAATATAAGTACTTAAGCTCTGGTGGCATAGTGCTCAAGGCATTTGACTACTATCCAGAAGGCTGCTGGTTCAAACCCACCAGCCACTCCTTGGAAGGAAGATTGGGTGACCTCCTTCCGTAGAGATACCACCTCGGAAACCCAAGGTGGGGTCGCTATGAGTCAGGACCAACTTGACAGCAGTGACTTTGGTTTTTTTGCGTGACCTAAACCTGATTCAGGGCCAGGCACTCTTAACTTAGCCAGGCCCCTTGACAGCAACACACCCAGAGACCCCAGACCCTTGTTAGTGCTCTTTAATCTGGAAACAGTCAAGTCTTTGTGGACAATGGAATGACAAGAAGAGGAAAGAAAGTGGTTCCCTCTGGCTTGCAAACAGTCAAGGGAAAAAAGAAAAGCATGAGCTCTCACAGGAAGAATATTAGCATCCCATTGCCTCACTGGGTTCTTGATACCCTACACGGCAAATTATCCCTTGTCTTCTGAAGTTGAAAAGGAATCACCAATAAAGAAGAGACCTGAGTAGCCTGCTGGTTCTCCCCAACCTCAAATGGCATTCACTTTCATTTCCAAAACTGATCAGTCCGTCTCAGATTCATCAACTCCATATAAACTTCTGTTTGGGTAGAGAAAAGGGGTAACAATAGCAAGAACACATTGGTGGAAGGTAGGGTAATCCAGACAGCAGCAGGCTGACCAACTCCCGTCAAATGCAGGGACAACCAGAGCTCCTCAGGTATGTGGGTAGCACTGCAGATACTTAAGCATTACAGCAGGCCCAGACAGCCAGTTCATAAGCTATACCATACTGGATGACTGCAGCCAGCAGAGAGGAAGAAATAAAGGCAGTCAGGAGAGGGAGTAGGGCCAGGGTGATGGAAAATTTGGGCCTACTGCCTTTCACCCACCCTTACAGATAAAACCAACCTCCCATTCCATGGGGTAGGGGGCTAGGTTATGAATCCTTGAGCAGGATGCCTGTGAAGAGCTGCCGCTGTGGCAGGGAGCTGCAGTCATGGCCTCCCAGCAGGTCATTACAACAAGGAATTACAAATGGCATAAATACATCCAGTCAATTACAGAGTGGAACAGTCACTCCATGGAACCCTACAAAAAAAAAAAAAAAGCTCTCATGAAAAGCAAGGACTTCACAGAAAGATGCTGGCCTCAGAGGCTCAGTGATGTGACTGACAGTCATGAGCCCGAAAGAAATAATTTCCAGAGAAAGTGGATTAATTTTGGTTCTCAGTCACAGCCAACTCCCATGACAGCTGATTCCGAGCCATGAAGAGATAGACAGGAGGTGGCTGGGAAAATTGCATGGTTTTTGCTTGCTGTTCAGTAAGGCAGAACAATTCACAGTTAATATAGGCAAGTAGAGTTTTGGGAGCTGAGCTAGGAGCCAGTCACAGTGTCAATGAAGGCCAAGTTGGAGTTCCACAGCCAGTAGATCTCAAAGATGTACTTGACACATCTCTGAGCCCCTACACTTTGGCCTGCTCCCCATTCAAAAGTTGTTTTGGGGAAAGCATAGCCATATAACATTCTCTTCCCCTCAGAGCCCTAACTTTAACACCCATCCCTACCACAAAATTAGTTTCCACACAGCAGCTCCAACTATCGCCCCTTCTTCTCTTCTCTCAAGGATCTAAAGACAGGAAAATTAGCATACACACACACACACACATGTATATACATACACACACACATATGTAATTTAAAAACTTTTGCTTATTTGGAAAGAACCTAATCATCTAGTCTGATCACACAAACCTAATACCTCAATTTCTGCCAAGTCAGCATCAACCTCAGCATTTAAAATATTCCTAGTGATGAAGAATTCACTCTCTTTCAAGCTTACTTCATTTTTCAAGAAGTCTGAAGGCTAGAAAGTTCTTGTTGTATTGAGCCAGAATGTGACTTCCTATGGCCTAGTTCTGCTCTCAAGAGTATAAGAGAACTCTAGGCCCACAACTTTATAACAACCTTAGCAAAATCCAAAGCCTCTAATCATTGTCTCTTCCATGAGTATCAAAGAAGTGTCTTCTATTCTCATAAGCATAAAAGAAGTGGATTTTGAGATAAAATTTTCAAGTCACAGAATGTTCAGAGGAAGAAAGGATCATATAGATCCTATAATTTATCCCTCATCCTTTATAGGTAAGAACTATGCCCAAAGAGGAGAAAATGACTTGCCCAAGTCTATACAGCCACTTAGGAGCACAAGCCTGGTCTAACTTGAGATCTCTTCATTTCCAGAGATCTTGTACTATATCTCTGGGTTCTTCTGGGATAAATAAATCTTAAAGAAAAAAAGAAGAGTTGCCACTAAGTTGACTGCAACTCATGGTGACCCCATGTGTTTCAGAGTAGAACTGCTAGGTTTTTCAATGGCCGTGCTCTTTTGGAAGTATATTCACTAGGCCTTTTTTCCAAGATACCTCTGAGTAGATTTGAACCTCTATTCTTTCAGTTAGTAGACAGGTGGGAATACTACTTCACATTTTCCTTAAGCAAATCGGTACTCTCTCCTCACTATCACTCCATGATATGCAGATAAACACACACACACACATTCAGTCCAGCACTACTCCCCACTTAAAGGTTTAGACCCTTGACTTTAAGATACCCTGATATAACTTTACAGGTAAAACTGAGTCCCTGTGATACTAGGGCCCCACATTGGTGTCCATCCCTTGAGGGGCACAGAAAACACATATGGAATGCATTCCTGAGTGAAGAAGCAAAAAATAAGTGTTTTGCCATCTTGTGCAAATACTGCAAATACAGAGACCCCCATGGGGTGTTAAGGCCATAACCAGGATTCCAGAAGAGGAAAAAAGTTTACCGAGAAGCTTGCTCCATAAATCAACTTTTTAAAAGTATATCAGAACAAAGATGTGGGATTTGTTCATTCCTTTGAAGTACTGGCATTCTAAACATAAGGGACTTTGGGCCTAAGAGTCAGCAAGGAAAGCAAGATAAAAACCAGCAAATTGTGAGCCTTTATTTAATAAATGCTAATTGAGAATGTCAATTAGCTATAGACTGCCGGAAGAACAAACAAATCTGGCTTAGAGGAAGTACAGCCAGAATGCTCTGTAGAAGCAAGAATGGCCAGACTTAGTCTCTCATACTTTGGTCATGTTATCAAGTAAAGTAAAGGGTTGTCACAAAGGGGAAGACCCTCAACAAGATGGATTGATATAGTGGCTATAACAATGGGCTCAAGCACAGCAAGGATTGTGAGGATGGCACAAGACCAGGGAGTGTTTCCTTCCGTTGAACACAGGGTCATTATGAGTCCAACTGACTAGATGGTATCTAACAACAACAATAACAACAAAAATTGAGAATGATGAATGTAGCCTTGGATTTTCCATTGTCCCCCAGTATCAGCTGAAGGTGGCGCCAGGCCAACCAAGAAAACGAGCAGATCGAGTAACCAAACATCTATTCCGTGGCCAGAATAGAGACACTGTGGAAGTAACAAAAATTTCCCCCAGAGAACCTATGGAGGAGACAAGATATATGCAATGTCTACAACACAGTATGATCCCTGGGTGGTACAAACGGTTAATGCACTAGTCTGCACTGACAAAACTAAACACTGCCCAGTCGTACATCATCACCACAACTGCTGGCCTGTTCAAGGCTACTGTTGTGGCTACTGTGCCAATCTATCTCATCACAGGTCCCTCTCTCCCTCACTGACCCTCTACTTCACCAAATATGATGTCCTCCTCCAGAAACTGGCCAGAAGGTTGGGCAATCTACTTCTGTAGTGATACTTCTTCGGAAACCCAAGGAGGGGTTGCTATGAGTCAGGTCTGACTCGATGGCACATAACAACAACAACAATGATACATCCAATGGAAGTAAGTTAGGCAATATTCTGTTGTGATCTATAAGGTTTTCACTGGCTAATTTTCAGAAGTAGATCATCAGGCTGTTCTTCCTCGTCTGTCTTAGTCTGAAAGCTCTACTGATACTTGTTTCCCATAGGCGACCCTGCTGGTATTTGAAATATCTCTGGCTTACCTTCTAGCATCTCAGCAACACATAAGCCACCACAGTATAACAAAGAGACAGATAGGCCAACGTTAATTAGGAAGGAGGAAACAGATGAGTCTTGAGCCCGAGCCTGGAGGAGAGGTGAGATTTGGATAGAAAAGCTAGGGGAACCCTCTGGCAGGGAGAACAGGCTGGGGTAAGTAACAGTAATAACATCATTGGCTTCTCTGTGAGATGTACATGCTGCTGGACACACACAAAGCAGGGTTCCCTCTGGCCCACCCCCCCATCTCATTCTCAACAACTGGCAGATCCTAAGGTTGGCCGGAGCCTATACATCTCTACCTTCTGTGTTCTCCAGGACCCGAGACAGAATGTTGTTGTTGTTATGTGCCGTCAAGTCGGACCTGACTCATAGTCACCTCTCCTTGGGTTTCCGGGACAGTATCATTATGGAACTAGACTGCCCCATCTTCCTTCCGAGGAGTGGCTGATGGGTTTGAACCGCCAGCCTTCTGGTTAGCAGTCAAGTGCCTTAGACACTACGCTACCAGAGCTCCTTCAGGACAGAATAGGACTTAATAAATATGAAATACATAATTACATAATAACAAAAAAAAAAGAAAACAAATTCACTGCTGTCAAGTTGATTTAACTCATAGCAACCCCTCCTTGGGTTTCTGAGGCAATATCTCTATGGAAGTAGATTGCCCAATCTTCCTTCCAACAAGTGGCTGGTGGGTTTGAACCACCAGCCTTCTGGTTAGCAGTCAAATGTCTTAGGCACTACACTACCAGAGGTCCCAGACATAACAATAAAAATAAAATAAGAGCTACCATTGAATGAATATTTTACTTCATGCCAGATAGTTTGCTTAACACTTTATCATACCCAGTATCTCACTCAACGATTACCATAACCCTGTAAAGTATGTAACATTTTTAAAATAAGGACTCTCACTGGCAAAATGAATTTTAAAAAATGAACGAATGAATCAATAAAGAAACAGCTTAAATAGCTCTGCTTGTCTCACATCATAACCTGGGATCTTTCCTGGTTACATATTGATCCTTAATCCTCCATCTTGCCCCTTTCTTCAGTAGATTTACACAAGCAGTGGCCAACCTGAACCTGGCTGTCTAAAGCAGAGGTGTCCAGGGAGTAAATGGTGACTTTTTGAGGCCTCTAAGGCCAACATGACACCATCTTTCAGCACGTCCAAGAATTTCTGTTGGTCAGAGCCAATACCACAAAGGCAACAGAGGAAGGATTCTGTTCTAGAACATTCTCCGAGAAAAGGTTCAGGGTCCCAGGTCCATATTACAACAAGGTAGCAACACACAGTGGTTTCCTTTCACTAGCACATTTAGCATACCCTCTAATTATGTGATAAAAATCCTACTCACGACTGCTTTTCCCAGAGCAGCCCATCACCACCATCTAAATATTTCTCAGTCCCTAAATAATAGGGTAGTTTCATGAGGCATGTATCTGCAGCAGCTGCAACAGCACAAATAGGTGCTGGTTAATCTCTTCTATTTATACAGCCCTCCTACCATTTATAGGATGCTTTCATGGCTTTGCTTTACTGGATTCAAATAATCCTGCTGTGAAACAGGTCACTTCATCTCCATTTTACAGTCAAAGAAATCGAGGTTTGGAGAGGTAAATAGCACTGTCACACAGCAAGGCCTTTGGACCACAGCTGCCTTGTCTGGTAACCCTGCCCTGTACCACCAGTCTGCACAGCCCCTTTGCAATGAGTAAATTTTCACTCTCCTTCCTTTTCCAACTTAATATGCAAACAATAACATGAACAAATGACAATAACAATAACAAATCCTGCCTAACTGTATGTACAACAATAAAAATCACTGATACAACATCTGACAATCCCCTTATCTTATTATAAGAAGGCTTAGCCAACTTCAGAGGTTGACAAACTTTTTCTGCAAAGGGTCAGACAGTAAATACCTAACATGTAGCAGGACAGAGTGTCTCTCTTGCAACTATGCAACTTTGCCTTGTAATGCAAAAGCAGACACAGATCATATGTAAACAAATGGGTTTAGCTGTGTTCCCAGTAACACTTTATTTACAAAAACTAGTACAGGGAAGGAGGGGTGCTAGTTTGCTGATCCCTGAACTAAATTATAGTCTTCCCACCCTCTTATAAATCTGATGAACCTACAGGTATCAAATCTTCTACAAATTAAGAATTTGGAGAATACGAAACTTTGACTTTTTTTTTTTTTTCTTTTCTTTTTAATGGAAACGAGTATAAAATGCCTGTTTCCCCTTCCAGCACTCCCTAAAGTAAAAGCCCCTTTATTCTACTGCAGCCACTTGGCTTAACATTACTCTTTATTCCTCGGTTCATTTTTCTTTTTTTCCCGTTCTTCTCAGTTCCCCAGTTACCGATATGACATTACCTAAAAGGATTTATGCTGTTGCTTTGCCTTTCAAAGTGTAAACGGATGATCCCTCATCCCTTGCAAAGTGGTCTTCACTTGAGCAATATAAACAACTGTTCTCTTAAGATAATGTGGACAAACAGACGAAGACCTTTCTGATTCCTGATACCTGACTTCCTAGTTAATACTTTAGGAGCAAAAATACAAGTCAAACAAGTCAGAAATAATCTTCTTAGTGAAATATGGGAGAAACAAGCTTTAGAATAGTTCACAGGAGACACATGAAGAACAGAAATAACGAGCCACCAAAAGACCCAAAGCACCACCTTGCTTATAAAGCAAAGTCTGCAGAGTTCAGAATCTTATAAGGTGGCACAAACCAGAGCTAGCAATTACAAAAGAACTGACCTGAAACAAGACAACTACAATTCCCAAACCTTTAATTCTGCGTCAATCATCCTTTTCCACAGTCCTCCAACATCTATTTTAATAAAAAAGATCCAACAGTGATGATACCAGAATACTCTCTGAAGAAGCTGTTACATGATTGTGCATGAAAAACACAATGGAAACATAAACATGGCAATAGCTGAACGGGGTTCAGAGATAGGTAAAGAAAACCCTGTAATGCTGAATCCATTTTTCAAGAAGCATCTTACTTAACAAGTTACACATTCACTTAGAAGTCAACCTCTATCTCCCCTTCCCCACCTCACAAAAAAAAAAGGTACTTCCGTAGTGATACTGCCTCAGAAAAACAAGGAGGGGTCGCCACGAGTCGGGTCCAACTCAACGGCACATAACAACAACAACAACAACAGAAGGTAAGGAAAGAAAGTCAAAATCATTTTTAATACTTTTTTCCTGCTACAAAATGGTACAGGTCAATCCTATTTCCTATTAGCTAAACATCCATACCATCTGAAACAAATGCAAAAGAAAGCACTTATTAAATATTCCTAAAATAAAGCATAAACTAATCCTGTATCTGGGAGAAGAAATGGGATGACATGTATTCAGGCTCAAGCATGCCTAATACACAGTAATCAATATCACCTTCCTTTCTGGGCCTCAAAGGGCTTCTTTGCATATTCTCATTCATTAAAAAGTTTGTCATTGGTTCTGTTTCATCTCCAGGGCCAACAGATTACCAATGGGATTTCTGGCAATATAACTGTGCTAAATGAAACACTACAGGACAAATTCAGATGTCTTATGTAGGTTCAACATCAAGAATGTTTAGATATCTTCTCATCCAATACAGCAAAAATCCAGAATAAACTTTAATAGTGTCTTCTTGAAGTTCCCCTGTCTTACATTGTGAACTTAGTTCAGGTTCACCTTAATCCTCAAAATGACATCTTTGCTTTTTAATATTTTAAAGAGGTCTTCTGCAGCAATTTACCCAATGCAATAATTTGATTTCCTGACTGTCGCTTCCATGGGCATTGATTATGGATCCAAGTAAAATGAAATCCTTCACAACTTCAATCTTTTCTCCATTTATCATGATAGTGGTTATTGGTCCAGTTGTGAGGATTTTTGCTTTCTTTATGTCAAGGTATAATCCATATTGAAGGCTATGGGCTTTGATCTTCATCACTAAGTGCCTGAAGTCCTCTTCACTTTCAGCAAGCAAGGTAGTATTATCTGCATGTCACAAGTTGTTAATGAATCTTCCTCCAATCTTAATGCCAAACTCTTCTTCACTTGGTCCAACTACTTGGATAACTCAAGCCATGGTAATTTCAATCACTTCATGTGCATGTGAAAGCTGGACAATAAGATCAAAGAAGAATCGGTGCCTCTGAATTATGGTGTTAGCAAATCCTTCAACTCCTAGCCAACACTCAACTCACTAAATTACGTGGATGGATGAATGAACCAGATACAATTTTTCACAAGAAAAGTATAGTCTTTTCATGTTGTTGTTGTTGTTATGTGCCATCGAGTCAGCCCCAACTCATAGCGACCCCTCCTTGGGTTTCCGAGGCAGTATCACTACAGAAATAGGACTGCCCAACCTTCCTTCTGAGGAGTGGCTGGTGGGTTTGAACCACCAGCCTTCTGGTTAGCAGTCAAGTGCCTTAGGCACTATGCTACCAGAGCTTTTCATAGTCAGCAAAATCGATCAAATGGGACCAAATAAGCAGATTCCTCGGGTAACTTCTCTGGATGTTTCAGGCTGTCTGTGCTAGTAGTCATGAAGACACTGCTCTGGATTCAACAGTCAGCTATAGCCACCCCCACCCTACCACCAAAACACCAGTCACCATCATGTCAACCACGACTCCTTGTTGTCAGAGAAGAACTGTACTCCACAGGGCTTTCAATGGCAGATTTTTTAGAAGTAGATTGTCAGGACTTTCTTCTGAGAAACCTCCAGGTAGACTCTAACCTCCAACCTTTCAGTTAATAGCCAGTGTCGCCATTTGCACCACCCAGTAACTCTGCCCTCCAAAAAGACCACCACAAACAGTGGCTCTTAGTAGGATCAAACTCTTACTGATGGGGGAGGCAGGGGAACTGAGTGCTAGACACATTTGAGTCCCTGCATCTATATTTGTCTGAAGCTAAACTCTAGCTTTACAATTTTTTCCCAGTTATAAAGCAAATACATTTCTTTTTATTCAAGCCAATTAAGTTTTCTGATCATTTGAAACAAAAACATCATAACTGATACTAAATGTAAACTGGTTTAACATTTTTTTAAAACTATATAGCAATATGCATCAACAGTTTAAAATGTTCCTGCTCTTTGAGCTGGGAAAAAAAATAAAATAACATTTCAGGAACCTAACCCAAGGAAATAATTTGAAACACTGGCAATAATTTATGCATAAAGATGCTTACTGTAAAAGTATAAACTAGGAAATAAACTTCATGGCCCACATTAGAAGAAATAATTAAATAAAATCATATATTTAGGATAGACTATTATGAAACTATTAAAATGTATGTTGACCACAAATTATTAAATGCAGGGTTAAATGTTTTATCTGTAATCTTCTTTGAAACAAATAAGATTCAAAACTGCTCATGCACTATGATTTCAACTTTGTAAGGAAAAATAAAATATATAAAAATGTAAGAAAAATAAAACTGCCAAAAGCTAATAGTGGCTACTTCTGAATGGGGATATTACAGATACTTTGTTATTTTTTAAAATTATTTCTTTACTCTTCAAATGCTCTACAATGACCATTATCACTTTGATTGTGAAGGAAAATAAATTTTTTAAAAATGCCCCTCCCAGACCAGGTTTGCTGGTCTGATAGAGCTTGGTGGAACCACTGAGACTATGCCCTAGCTGCCCTTCAGGTCTGGAATTGAACCCATACCTGTGGCTTCCAGCCAAACAAAAGACAAGCATATGAGTTGAACATGTACCTGAGGTAGATACACTCCTTGGAGAGAACAATCACGGGAGAAAGAGGGGCTGTTTATGCACAGAGAGAGTTTAGGGAGCAGGAGTGCATTGGAGGGATGGACACAGGGAAGAGGTGTGGTGTAGTAAATTACCTGGTATGGCTTTTCTAGCCCTAAGTCTTTGTAAACTCCATGGTAGAATTTACTGTGAGAAACTGAGTAGCTCCTGATTGTTAAAATCATCCAGCTGGGGTATTTCTGTTGGGAGCAGCACAAAGTAATGTTCTGGGAAGTTCGCTCTCTCTCAGGTGCTTAGAATTCTGATGTTATGATTGGTTAGTTTGGCCACTCTGCCAGGCTCAAAAGGAGGCCTCCTAGAGGCAGAAGAAGTCTCTCTGACTGCTGGGTGACAAGGACATGCTGATGAGAGAAATGCGCTCCTGAGAGACACGTGCTGCTGGGAAAGAGACGCATTGCTGCAAGAGACACCGAAAGACACACACTACTGGGAGAGAGACTAAGAGAGACTGTTGGCTGAGAGACGGCAGGCTGAGAGAGACTGAGCTTTGTTCCTGAACTTGAATTACAGCCTGATGCTTCCCTATTAAACCCCGTAATCTGCGAGTTCTGTGTGGCCACTGCAGTGAATTATCGAACCCAGCAGAAAGGTGGTGGGTGCTGCAGGAGGAACGGTTGGTGTCAGGGTTGATGAAAGGGCTGGAGGGAGGCAGCACATCTGGCCTTGCAGGAATAGGCCTTGGGCTATGGATGGTGATTCTGTCTTCTTCTTGTTGGGTTAGAGGAGATCAGAAGATGCGGTATCCTTGCCGCTTTAGCAAGAGGTTACTATAGGGAGAAGTGGGAATGGAGCTGTTGCACTGGGGTAAATTGTAGTCAATGTCATGAGGCAACTGTGTGTGAACTGCTGTATGGAAAGTGAATTTGCTCTGTAAACTTTCACCCAAATCACAATTTAAAAAAAAAAAAAGGCTCTCCCAATGAAATTCATTTTTCCTTATATTAAATGGACTCTCTCCCAAAAGTCTACACCTAAGAGAAAGGGATTCCAATGTGAGGATCCCTGGGACCACACATAGATCCCCCCCACCAACACAGCCTTTCAGATATTTGGAGCTATCAAAACTTGAATCTGATCCTCCTCAGACTAAAATTCTCAGCCATCCCCACAGAATAAGGTGAGCTCTTCAACTCTCCTCTGAACACACTGCAATGTGGCTGTATTCCTTTGAAAATGTACTGTTTTGAATGCATCACAATGCTCCTTGCATGGTCTAATAATTAATAATTTTTACCTAGAACCTGGGATTCTCAACTCCCTTGTTCTAGATATAGTATCTCTCTCTGCCCTCCCCTCCCCCCTTTTTTTTTTTTCACTTTTTAATCTGATTTGGGTAAAATTTCACAGAGCAAATCAGTTTTCCATTCACCAATTCATACACATTTTGTGTCATGTCACTGGTTGCAATCCTCTCAATGTAACATCACTCATCCCACTGCCAGCTTGTGTTTCTTATTTCCATTACTCCTTCTTTTCTAACACTTCCTGCCTTCTGAACTTTTTCCTTAGGCAAATGTTACCTTTTTGATGGCAAATTGTGATTATTCTAAGGAGTACTACCTCCCTAGTGTTATTGTTCACCTTGTAGACCTGTCTATTGTTTGGCTGAAAATTGAGCCACAATGGCTAGTTCAGCTCCAGGTCCAGAAGATGACTACGGGCCATAGTCTCAGGGATTTCACCAGTCTCTATCCAACCAGTAAACCTGGTGTTTTTTTTTTCTTTTTTAATGATTTTGAATTTTGTTACATATTTTTCTCCCACTCTATCCGGGACCTTCTAATGTAATCCCTCTCAGAGCAGTCACTAGTAGTAGCCAGGCACCATCTAGCTCTTTTGGTCTCACAGTCATGGAGGCTGAGGTTCACATGGTCCATTAGTGATCTGGACTAATTATTTCCATGTGTCTTTGATTTTCACTCTTATTTTCTCCAGACAAGGAGAGACCAATGGTTGCACCTTAGATGGTCGCTCACAATCTTCTTAAGATTCCAGTTGCTACTCATCAAAGTAGGATGTAGAACATTTTCTTTGTGGACTACATCATGCCAATTGACCTTTATGGCCCCAGAAACTATGGCCCTGGGATCCCAAGCCCAATGATTCATTCCCTCAAGGTTTTTGGTTATGGCTAAAAAGTTTTCATAACTTTGCCCACTATATGCTCTACATTCATGGATATATTTGCAGTGTGTATAAATACATATGTAGCAATAGTCTCTGTCAAATCTACATATATTTGTGGGACTAATCCCATTCTCCTTCCTACAGCTGTTCTGTTGCGTGTCTATGTATTCTTTTGTAGATTACTGTTATTACTGTTATTGCAGGATTATGTGTGTAATAGTATTTACTTCTGCTGCCTTTAACTCTTGTACTCCTCCAAATGTCTTCCTTTGCCTTAATCTTTTTTTTTTTTTTTTTTTAGGGAGGTCTGGTAGTGTAGTGGTTAAGGCATTTGTCTGTTAACCAAAAGGTTGGTGGTTTGAACACACCAGACACTCCATGGAAGAAACAAGAGGCAGTCTGTTTCCATAAAGAATTACAGTCTTGTTAACCCAGTGGGCTCACTATGAGTTGCAATCAACTCAACGGCAGCGAGTTTGAGTTTTTATTATGTATTGCCTTCCCATTTACCCAAGTTAGTATGCATCTACCCTGTAGTTAGTGGTTTACTCTCCCTTCTCCTCCCACCTCAGGTAAACATCAAAAAATGCTTCTTTTTGTGTGAAAACCTTTCCTTGACTTTTTATACTAGTGCTCTCATACCATATTTGTCCTTTTGTGACTGACTAATTTTATTCAGCATAATGTCCTCCAGGTTCATCCATGTTATGAGATGTTTCACAGATTCATAACTACTCTTTAACTTTGTGTAGTATTCCATTGTGAGTATGTATTATAGTTTGTATCATAGTATTGGCCAAGAATACTGAAGGTATCATGGTCTGCCAGAAGAATGAACAAATCTGTCCTGAAGAAGTGAAGCTGGAATGCTCCCTGGAAGGGAGAATGGCCAGATTTCATCTCACCTACTTTGGTCATGTGGTCAGAAGTGGCCATTCCCTGGAGAAGGACATTATGCTTGGTAAAGTAGAGGGCCAGTGAAAAAGGCCCTCAACGAGATGGACTGACACAGTGGCTGCGATGAGGAGCTCGGGTATAGCAGGGACTGTGAAGCTGGCACAGGACTCAACAGTGTTCTGTTGTACACAGAGTCACTATTAGTTGGAGCCGACTCAGTGGCACCTAACAACAACAAAAACAACATCATCATAGTTTGTTTAACCATTCTTCTATTGGTGGGCATTTAGGTTGTTTCCATCTTTTTGCTATAGTGAAGAGCTGTGATGAACATGGGTGTATACATGTATCTTTGCATCACAGCTCTTACTTCTGTAGGATATGCACCTAGTAGAGGGATTGCTGGATCATACGGTGTTTCTATTTCTAACTTTTTAAGGAAGTGCCATCCTATTTTCCACATTTATTGTACCATTTTACAATCCCACCAGCAGTGCATGATGGTTCCAGTCTTTCCACACCCTCGCCAGCATGTTTTGGGGTGAGATGATCTCACATGGTTGTATTGATTTGCATCTTTCTAAATGGCTAATGATCACAAGCATTTCTTCATGTGTTTGTTGGCCATATTAATATCTTTGGTGAAGTGTCTGTTTATGTCCTCTGTCCTTTTTTAAACTGGATTATGTCTTTTTTTTTTTTTTTTTTTTTGAGGTGTTGAGGTTTGTAAATTCTATAGATCAGTCCCTTGTCCAAAATATCATTGTCAAATTTTTTTTTCCAAGTGTGTGGGTTCTCTTATTACTATTTTGGTGAAATCTTTTGATGCGCATAAGTGTCTAATTTTTATGAGGTCCCAGTCATCTAGTTTGTCTTCCATTATGCGCATTTTTGTTATGTTTGCTAATGTATTTATGCCATGTATCAGCGCCCCTAAGTCTGTGCCCATTTTTAATTTATAGTTTTAGGTTTTACATTTAGGTCTTTGACCCATCTTGAGATAGATTTTGTATATGGTATGAGATATGGGCCCTGTTTCAATTTTCTACAAATGGATACCCAGTTTTGCCAGTACCATTTGTTATAAAGGCTATCTGTTCCCCATTTGCTGAGTTTCAGTCCTTTGTCAAAGATCAGCTGTCTCTAGGTGGATGGATTTACTTCTGGGTTCTCCATTCTGTTCCATTGGACTGTATGTCTGTCATAGACCAGGCTGTTTTGACTACCATGGCTGTGTATTAGGATTTGAGATTGGGAAATGTGAAGCCTCCTACTTTGTTCTTCTTTAATAGTGCTTTGCTTATCTGAGGCCTCTTTCTTGTCCATATAAAGTTAGTGATTAGTTTTTCCATCTCTTTGAAGAATGATGATGGAATCTGGATCATGACTGCACTGTATCTGTAGATGACTTTGGGTAGTATTGACATTTTCACAATGTTAAGTCTTCCTATCCATGAGCATGGTATAGTCTTCCATTTATGCAGGTCTCTTTTGGGTCCTTGTGGTAGTGTTTTATAGTTTTCTTTGTATAGGTCTTTTGTATCTCTGGTTAGATTTATTCCTAAATACTTCATCTTTTGGGTAGCTATTGTAAATGGTATTGTTTTCCTGATTTCCTTTGTACAATTATCCTTGTTAGTGTAAAGAAATCTGACTGATTTTTGTAGGTTGATCTTGTACTTTGACACTTTGCTGAACCTTTTAATTAATTTGAGTAATTTTCTTATTTACTCTTTGGGATTTTCTATGTATAAATTCGTATCATCTGCAAATATAGTTTTACTTCTCTCCTTTGCCAATATGGATGACTTTTATCTGCCTTTATTTGCCTTATTGCTCTGGCTAGGACTTCCAATACAATATTGAATAGGAGTGGTGATAAAAGACATCCTTGTTTTGTACCCATTTGCAAGAGGAATACTTTCAGTCTCTCTCCATTGAGAGCAATGTTGGCTATTGGCTTTGTATATAGGCCCTTAATTATGTTAAGGAATTTTCCTTCTATTTCCAGTTTCTTCAGTATTTTTATCAGGAATGGGTGTTCCACAAATGCATTGCCATCAAATTGGATCCGATTCATAGCAACCCCTCCTTGAGTTTCTGAGGTGGAATCACTACGGAAGTAGATTGCCCAACCTTCCTTCCGAGGAGTGGCTGGTGGATTTGAACTGGCATACTTCTGGTTAGCAGTCAAATGCCTTAGGCACTATGCCACCCGAGCTCTTGTCAAATGCCTTTTCTGTATCAACTGATATTATCATGTGGTTCTTTTCCTTTGTTTTATTTATGTGATGGCTTACATTGATAGTTTTTCTAATGGTGAACCATCCTTGCATAACTGGTATGAATTCCAGTTGGTCATGATACATATTTTTTTTTTACATGTTGTTTTATTTTGTCGGTTAGAATTTTATTGAGAATTTTTGCATCTATGTTCATGAGGAATATTGCTCTATAATTTTCTTTTTCAGTTGTGTCTTTGCTTGGTTTTGGTATCAGAGTTAGACACAGCATCTCTGTTAATGCAGTTTCCAAGTTCTCATTTCATTCCAACTCAGGATAAGAGTGAATTGAGCAGTTCAGGTTCCTGAGACAAAGACAGGATTCAACAGAACACATCCCCCACCCCCCCCTTTTGACCTCAACCCCTGATTCTCCAAAGGTCATCCTTCCATGTTCCTCAAAAAATTCCTCAAGGGCTGATGTCACTCTGAACCAAGCCTGGAACTTTCTAATTCCCAAGGAAGGGGTACCAGGTAGGGTGTGGCAGATGCCCTGAGCTTCAAAGCTCTCTAGAGATAATCTGTCCTGCCTCCCAATGCAAGGCCCCCAAAATCAGTTGCCATCCTGTCAATTCCAACTCATGGCAACTCCACGAAGAGTAAAATTGTGTTCCACAGGGTTTGCAATGGCCAATTTTTAAGAAGTAGATGTCTAGGCCTTTCTTCCATGGCACCTATGGGTGGACTTAAAAGTCCAACTTTTGGTTAGCAGTAGAACACATTAACTACTTGTACTATCTAGGAACTCCAGTGCCAGTACCTGCTCCTCACAAAATACAGGAACATCTGGACCAAATTTCTGTTAGTCTGTCTTTGTGGGCCCAGGACAGGTAGATAGCAGCGCAGAGTCACAGAGAACACCTCTCTGTGTCTCCTTTTGAGAAGTTAAGGGGGATGCTTTGAGTTTATCTCTGTGCCATCATGCAGGTTCTGTGGGAGTTTCAGGGAAAGATTTAGAAAGCTGAATTCTGGACTTGATAGAATGAGTCACAGAAAAGCCATGAGGGTGAAAACCACCAAATATCTGTGCAACATATGCACACATACACAGGCTTTTTACTGTTTTCGAACTCCCACTAGTTCCTTCTCTCAGAAACACAACTTCCTCTGGATTCACATAAAGCAGCAGTAGGAAAAAGATGGCAAATAGCCAGTCATTGTTTTTCTCCCAATTCACTAGAAGAACTGAAGCCAAGGAAGTGAAATGGGTTTCCTAAGCCCTCACTGGCCTCCTCACAAAGCCAACCTGCATAAACTGCCCTTGAACTCTAGGACCAAAGTACTAATTTGCATCCTGCCTAATTTGCATTTGCATACTAAATTCACAGTTCCTAATTTCAAGTGGGTAAATCAAACAATTAGGCCAGTCTACTATAATTGTCCTGAAACCCAGAATTAGGTGTTTTAGTCACAGCTACTTCAATGTTATAACCAGTTCACTCAATTAAGTCCCAGTATAGGGGTAACTGGCAGTTTATCAGCTCTCACTGTAGAAGCAGGAGAATTTGCAAGGGCTTCTACCCCTCACACTACCTTACCTTCCTTACACACCAATTAAAAACAAAAACCAGCTGCCTTTGAGTCAATTCCAACTCTGGGTGACCCCATGTGTGTCAGAATATAACTATGCTCCACAGGGTTTTCAATGGCTTCTTTTTCAAAAGATCACTAGGCCTTTCTTCCAAGATGCCTCTGGGTGGACTCGAACCTCCAACCTTTCATGTTAGCTGTTTGCAGCACCCAGGGATTGCCCCCTCTCCTCACACCCCACCCCACTGTGATCTACGCTCTGCTCTCCAGGGATAATCAAAGGAATTTCAAGGAGTTCCAGACTTCCTGACATTTCTTGTGAAAAGAAACTACCCAAACCTTGTAATTTCACCTACTTCACTCCTTGAACATCTTCTAGAAGGGCCAGGAAACATGGTAGAAACAACTGGGACACTGGCTTCAGCCAGGTCTGTCAGTTACCATCTGTTAATCCATTGTAAATGGGAGTGTGTGTGTGTGTGTGTGTGTGAGGGGGGAATCGCACCATCTAGGATTGCACCATCTATTTAGCCTTACAAAGGTTTAAAGGATTTAAAAAAAAAAACAAGGGTGAGGAAGCAACCAGCACATAACACCACAGCAGATGGTCCATAAATAGTGCTGTCCTTTTCTCCTACCCTTTAAAGGACATATTTGCAAGTTTCCCTTAAGAGAGTAAAATCTCTATCTGCTCTCCTCCTATCTCAGTTACACATAATTCTAGACGCAAATTCTTCTAAGAGATTTGATAATGACATGCAACCTCTAAAGATGCATTCTTCATGAAAGGGAAAAATTGGTAAATTATAATCCATGTTTTAACTCCTACTCTCTTTGAGGCAAGAGGCTAGAACATATTCAGTGATGAGGGAGGAAAGACAACTGGGAGAAGATGTAAAGAACAGCTATGTTATATTTAATCATATTTAATCAATCAATCCATAGGTACTGAGCAGCTAATCTTTGCAGGTCATTATACAGAAGGACAATATTCAGCTCCTGCCCTCCTGCTGCTTACTTAGCTTAGAAAACAAGGCCTAAAATTCTGAGACCTTGAGTAGGACACTTCCTTTCTCTGGATACATCTAAATAGGGGGTATTGATCCAGACAGTCTCCTCCACCCTAAGATCTGAAGGCAGGGACTGAATGTCTGCTTCACCATTTTATCTCCAGTGCCCAACAAAGGGAGTCCCTTACAGGGGCTCTGGTGGCATAGTGGCTAAGGCATTTGATTGCTAACCAAAAGTCTGGCTGTTCAAACCCACCAGCCACTCCTCAGAAGGAAGATTGGGCAATCTACTTCCGTAGAGATACTGCCTTTAAGCAACTGTTACTAACCAAAAGGTTGATGGTTTGTTCAACCAGAGGCACCTTGGAAGAAAGACTTCTACTTCCAAAAGATCACAGCCACTGAAAATCCTGAGTACAGTTCTACTCTGAAACACATGAGGTCACCATGTGTCGGAATTGACTCAATGCCAACTGGTTTATTTTGTTTGTTTGCCCAGAAATATTTGGTTAATAAATGAGTCAACAAAATAATGGATCAAAGAATGAGTAAATTAAATCTAAGTTGGAGGCACTACAATCATTTGGAGATTTGCTGCATACTAATGTCACCCATTTCCAGAGCCTGGAAGGAGAAATCTAAGCAGATCCCAGAACCCCCTGAGGTCCATCCTCTCAGAAGTCAGGCCAGCAAGAAGCTGGCCATCATCATCCTCTAGCCCCTCCATCATCTCTAGGTTTCCTCTTTGGTTGGTTGACTTTTGCCTCAAGTTTCTTAAAAACAGACCTAGAAATCCTGAGAGGCCCTCATGCCTCAGCAAGGGGACTCCTGTTATCACAACCAGCAGCTTCAAACTCTCTTCTCCCAGGGGGCTCACACAAGGTTAGACTGACAGGATCTTTACAAAGATCAGAAAGTTGAAGTCTCAAGATCTCCAATTCGTATGCAGATGCCTCTGAGGACTGGAAAATGAGGACCATCAGGGAAGATTATAGGCCTGACAACTTACTCTGTAATTAAAATGTCATTCCCTGGCTTCCCCTGTTCCTCCCCAAGCCCCTAAACGAGCCCACTCCCTCCTACACCCTTTTGCTCATGCTTCCCTTACCATCCCTATATAATGATTTTCAGGTCAAACCCATCTCTCTGCCCCTCCTCCAGTTGCTCCCCTCAAATAGATCAGCCCTTAGAGAACTGACAGTCTTCTTCCAAGGGCAGCTCCAGGACAGCGTAGCAAAGGACTCCAGGACATGAGAGTGACACGGAGCAAAGATGGGGTGAGGGGGTGGGAAAGCAGCCCTGCCTTTCACTGAAGAGTTTAATGCATCAAATGCTGGTACTGAACACCATGCCACATCATCCACAGAACCTAACAACTCCATCTGGGGAAAAACATTACCCTCTCAAAGATACTGTTGGTGGCCCTGATCTGCCATACTGACTGAGGTCTAGAATGGCACCCCCGGGGCTTGGAGAAGCAAGTGGCATCAGAGCCCTCAGATGGGCCCATCCCATTTCCCCACCTACCCCAAAGCCACCCAGCAAGGGGAGAAGGTAAGGACATCACCCTCTTCTGCAGGCCATCCTTGAGCAAGGCCAGTGACGCAGTCAGCCCTCCCCACACTCCCTGTGCTATGAAGCTCTCTCCAGCAGGACCCTGAAGAGCAAAGGTGGAAACACAAGTTACTAATCCTGCCCTGGGGCTAGGTATCTCTGTTTCCTCACCCAGAAAATGACACTTCAGACAAAGCTCGGTGGAGGAAAGAGCTCTGCGAAGGGATATAGCCAACTAGGCTGTGGGTCTAACTTGACCAATTCATTTCCTCCCTTCCAAGTCTTAGAGGGCTGGATGAGAGGAACCCTTCAATACCCCCCTAGTCCTGAAGTCCAGGCTCCTTTCTCCATAGGCTTCCAACTGAAAAGCACTTTACTTGGTTCTTAGGGACTTATTCTTATGGAAAAATGAGGCTTTATTCCTTGTTCCATTTCACAGAGACTCAGCTCTGAAAACTTCTATTAAAGACTGAATTGTGTCTCCCAAATTTATATTGAAGTCCTAACCCCTGGAACCTGTAACAGTGACTTGGAAATAGGGTCTTTGAAGATGTTAGCAACTAAGTTAATATGAGGTCACACTGGAGTAGGATGGGTCCTCATCCTGTATTGCTGGTGCCCTTATGATAGAGGAGAAGAGACACAGAGACAGACAGACAGACAGAAGATGCTCATGTGAAGATGCACCTACAAGCCAAGCAATGTCTGGGGCCACCAGAAGCTGGGAGAGAAAAGAAAGGATCTTCCTCTAGAGCCTTCCAAGACAGCACAAATTTAGACTTCTGATCCCCAGGACTGTGAGACAATAAATTTCTGTTGTTTAAAGCACCACCCCCCGCCACCACGTACACTTGTGGCAGTTGTACAGCATCCCTAGGAAACTCCCAAGTAAGATCCAGCTGCACGAGAAAACACAGCAGTATGTGCTCCCACCTGCCATGAGCCTGCTCCCTTAGCAGCACCTTCCTGCTTGTGCCTCCACTGGGCATGAGGAAATGCAGGAGAAGCAGACACAATCATACAATTAAACATGGCAACACAAAACCAGCAGGATTTTTCTTTTTGTTTCTGCTTGTGTTTAGTCAAAACACCACCTTTCAGCTGGTTTGTCTGTGTGTGGTCTTTGTACTGGCCTGAAAACTCTCACTGAGGAGAGACAACCCCAGTATTTCTTGATTATTTACTATACAGGCCTCAAGACAATGCCATTTGCAGTTAATTATTACTCAGCAATATGGACTCTGCCCTCAAAAAACACTGTGTTTCATGCACTTGCCAGCAAACCACGAAGTGTGAGGCCTTATTTACTGGCTTTTCCTCACAATGGAATCAAGAAGGAAAGGGAAATCAGCAATAAACTCTATTGTTTCCACTCCACCCAATTTCTCATCTAGCTATGCTGAAAAATGAAAAGCTGCTGTCTGAACTACCAGAAGGGCTGGGTTTGAGAAAGAAAAAAGAAAAGCAAAAAAACATAGTCCTGTGGGCCTAGAGACCCAGTCTGCCCTGGATCCATTCATTCAATAAATGTTATCTGGCCATCTGCTAAATCCCAAGCAGTCTACTGCTCCTGAGACAGCTCCTCAGTCAGTCTAGAAAAATGTGTAATTATTTAAATATTTATCTATTTATTAGAATGCTTTATTGCATTTCTTCTCATCTAGTTTGTTGTCTACAGGACATGTGGTAATGGGAATTTTATCCAGTATCTCTTTCCTGTTCCTTTTCCCCAAAATCTCCCTCTTGAGAACCAGTGCCTCCTATCCCTCACTCGGCTCAGCCTTACACTGTTACTTCATTGCACGTATATGTTATGCACCAGACCAGACTGCACATTCCTGAAGGGCATGTTTTCCATTTGCATTCCTCCATCTCCAAACATTCACAAAGCATCTACCGTGTGCTGCACACTGTGTCTTCTGAAATCCCAACAGCATACCAAGTACCCTGCTGTACACTTGCCCTCAAAACAATACTAAAACTCAATCAATAAATCATAGTTAAATACAGAAACAGCTCAGTATCAACCGACATAATGAAGAAATGAAGACAGCATGGGTTATTAAACCCATTAAATAAATGGAAGCCCCAATGTTACCATTCATCAGTCAATCCCATCTTCTTTATCAACACCAAGTATGTTGCCTTCTTGCCACAGACGTGGCTCACAGATTTCATTTTGCCGCATTTTTCTTCACCTTTATGGAAGTGTGAACCCTTCAAAGAGTGAAAATATACTTAAAAGGAAAATAAAGTAAGGACCAGGCACCCAAGGAAGAAGATGGGATCATAAGCCTAAGAGATGACTAAGTCCTTTCAGCCCTTCAGTTCTATGATTCTTTGAATAAGAACAGTGCCAAATGAGAATCAGGCTTGGTTTCATTACAAGTGACCTATGTATCACAAGTACATTGGAACTCTCAGAGGACACACCTAATTCTCATTCGGAAAAAGAGCTGACTGGAGAAATGCAAGACCACGATTTACAAAGAAAGAGGATATTCTCAAGTATAGAAGACCCCGAGCACAACAAAACATTTAGAAACATTTAGGAACTGATAGCTGTTCCCCATTCCCCATTCACACAACTGATTCTAAAGACTGTGTTCCATCAGCAAAGACATGCTTATCTTATTTGCCCCTTTAGTCCAACCCAAAAACCAAACCCACTGCCATCAAGTTGATTCCAATTCATAGTGAACCCCATAGGGTTTCCAAGGCTGTATAAATCCTTATGGAAATAGATTGCCTCATCTTCCTTCCACAGAGCAGCTGGTGGGTTTGAACCACCGACCTTCTGGTTAGCAGCCAAATGCCTTACCCACAGTCTAACTTATTTAATTAATCTGACAATAACTTGGGAGCTCTGGTGGTGTAACGCTAATCAGAAGGCTGGTGGTTCAAACCCACCAGCCACTCCTCGGAAGGAAAACTGGGCAATCTACTTCCGTAGAGATAGCACTCTCAGAAACCCAAAGAGGGGTCGCTGTGAGTTGGAATAGAGCTGACGGCGGTGAGTATGGTTTTCTTTGTTATTGTCTATGCCTATAGAGAATGAAAACAATATATATGCCTGTTCTCAAGAAGTTGAAAATCTGGTTGGAACAATGAATCTATCACACAAAAATTCAACCAAGAACAACTGAGGGCTTATGGGCTACAAATAAAATAAGACTTAATGAATGGGATTAATATAGGATGGGATGGTTGCAAATGCATCATAAAAGAGAAGGAACACAGGAAGGAAGGAAAGGATTAGAATAACAACAGAAAAGATGAAAGGCGTTTCAAAACAAGAAAACAAAACCCATTGCTGTTGAGTCAGTTCTGACTCATGGTGACCCTGTGTATGCTGAGTAGTATTGCTCCATAGGGTTTTCAAGGCTGTAACCTTTTGGAAGCAGGTCACCAGGACTTTCTTCCAAGGCACCTCTGGGTGGGTTTGAACTACCAACCTTTCAGTTAGTAGCCAAGCACTTAACCAGTTGCATCAACTAAGTATTTTTATATATTACTTCATTTACTCCTCTAAGAATCCTCTAATTACTACCACCAGCCCATTTCATCAGAGAGTAAGCCAATTTAACAAAGATCACAGAACTACTAAGTGGTAACCTATGTTCCGAGAACACTCAGTCTCTGGCACTTCCACCATTACTAGTACAAGCAATTCTAACCCAGATAAGCCTCCTAGCATCAGTCAGGGAGACTGATGTAATGCACCCAAGCAAACTGCTTCTGACTGAATCCTCTAAATTAATGCTGGGTATCAAACTCTGGCTCCTGCAAGTTCACTTTCTCAGAACTCAGTGTGTCAACCTAGTTTCAGACATCTCTCCTAGGATAAAAAAGAAGTTGGACTTTCTCAAAGCATTAATATCCTCCCTGCTACCTCCCTTTCTATGTCTCTCAGCCTTGATCCCCAAGGACAGCCAAGGGCTGCTGGCAAGATACTGTCTTAGACCTATGAGCCCAGACCAAAGGTAAAGAAAACACTGGCAACCTTGCCAGCTTCACAGTGCAGTTTTTATGAGATTCTTTTGATCATCTGTGAGATCATTTCAGGGAAAGAAAAAAAAAAAAAAAAAGGACCATTTTCATTTCTAAGAGCCCCTTTGGAACACAGTGCAGACCTTGAAAGGTTACAGGAACTTTTCCACAGACTCAGAACTTCTAGTGGGGCAGCAGAACCACAGTGGCCTTTGAGAAAACTTCTAAAAACACAAAAGACATAGCCAGCACTAAAGGTTAGTTAAAATGGGGGGGACTCTCTTCAGTCAGAGAGACAGAACCCCAAACCAACCCAGACTGCACAACTGGTCCCAACCACGCTCTCTGCAAACCAAGTTGGGCACAGCAATTTTGCAAATTGGTCATGACCAAGGGAATATTCACTCTGCCTATTAAAGCAGTAAAGGATGTTTTGGTTCTTTATTTTATTGGAGAGAGAGAAGGGAGGGAGGGACTATATAGGGGTCATGAGAGGCGGTACTTGGGAAGTTGGAGAATCATGTTTAAAAAGCAGATGGAGATGAAAAGAGGAATCGGAGATAGGAAACAGGGCAGCTATATCTGGGATATTTATTTAAGGCTCTTCATGGGGAGCTCTAAGTGCCACGTGCGTATATCTGACACTTGTTGAAGTGACAGCCCTGGATCTCTGCAGAGCCCACGAGATGGGCAGCCTCAGCAGCTGTGTCACACAACCAGTAAGTTGGATCTCCTGGCAAATACTTGCCAATAACTAGGATGGAAAACTAGTCTTAAAATTTAAAAAAAAAAAAAAAACAAGCACGAGTCAGAAAAAGCCTCCAACTCCACTGGGTCTGGAAAAGGAGGCAGAGTTGAAGGTCAGGGGCCTTCACCAAGGTCCTAGAGCTGGCACTCTGAATTTGGACTTCTAGCCTCCTGAACTGTAAGAAAATTAATTTGTTTGTTAAAGCCAAAAAAAGAAAGGGAGGGAGGGAAGGAAGAAGAGAAAGATCAATCTAGAAATGAAAAATAGAAATTTAACTATTATTCGGAGTGAGGAGGCCCAAGCCTTGGGAAAGGGGTCACCAAACCAAAACCAACTCACTGCCATTGAGTTGGATCCGACTCATAGGGCTTCTGAGGCAGTATTACTATGGAAGTAGATTGCCCCATCTTCCTTCTCAGGAGTGGCTGGTGGGTTTGAACCACCAGCATTCTGGAGCTCCTTGAAAGGGGTCAGGAAGAGAAAAGGGGAAAAAAAAAAAAGTTCTGGCTTGATTTCTGAGACGTGCCCCTTTTCCTTGGCCCCCTCTGATATCAGGAAATAATTTTTAAAGAATTGTCAGGGAAAGAAACAGTCAACCCAACTAAATACAAATGGAAACCAAGAGAATTTATTAGTCTTTGGCTGCTGTCGTGCAAGACAGACAAACATGTAGGAAATGGTAAAAAGAAAAAAGAAGTAAAGAGAATTAGTATTGCACAAATTCTTTAACACTCTTTCCTTCCTGCACTCTAGGCAGATCTGTTTTCTAGTTCTCCCTTCCTAGCCCTTGGGCCATTCCTGCTTTATCTCTTACAGGCTTTTCAGCAGCTCACATTCCCATCAGCTGTGAGTGCTCTGAGTTCTTCCCTGTAAGCCAGAGCACTGGGATGTGCTATCTGACTCAGTCCAGAATCTTATCTCCCTTCACCTTAGCTTATCTCTACTTCAGGCAGGGAGAGCCCTGAAATCCCCCTTCAAGTATTTCAAAATGGACAACTTGTTGCTAAAGTAAATTTAAACTAGTTAATCTGGAGCTACCCATTTCTACAGTATAGGCTCCCAACTCAGGAGCTCTGGTAGTGTAGTGCCTAAGGCACTTGACTGCTAACCAGAAGGCTGGCGGTTCAAACCCACCAGCTACTCCTGGGAAGGAAGATGGGGCAATCTACTTCCGTAGTGACACTGCCTCAGAAACCCAAGGAGGGGTCGCTATGAGTCTGGTACCACTCAACAGCACATAACAACAAAAACAACAGGCTCCCAAGTCATATTGGTATTTCCTTACAGCCTGAGAGTCACCTTTTCAGTAAAATTTATTAAAAACCTCTATTAGAACTAGGATGTCCAACACCCTGAATGTTCTCACAAAGTGTTAAGCTCTCATCATTGGAATATCTCAGCAGAGGCTGCCAAAACTTTGTACACAGGCACATTGTACTCTTTCAGCATGGACCAAAGTGGTAGGGAGCCAGAGGGTCTGCCTGCAATAGGAGACTCAACTAGACAACTTCCAAAGTCTTTTCACTAGTCTATATGAAGGATGGGGGTGATGTACCTTCCCTGTAAGAAGGTGGGAACACACATGTCAAGACTCCTGCTGAGGATTAAACTTAAAAATTAAACATGTATTAGATCCACACAGAAAGATGTAAAAAATCACCTGAAGAAAGTAGAAAGGTGTCTGGGCCAGTAAACCTTGACCATAACTCATTAAAAAAATAAAGTTCCTATCTATATATACACATACCCAAAGCATGAGAGGGATTGGCCATTTTTGGAAGCACAGAAAAGCTGAGACACATAAGCAAACAGGCATTGTCCACAGAAGCACAGACCAGCCATCTGGCAGCATACATCCTTTGTAGAGGTGAAGCCAGCCTTCTAGTTTCTTAGCCTGGTTCCCCTAAGACACATGTAACTCACATCTCTCCTTCTGAATCTATGATCTTCAATGGCCCTTTTGCTAATTATTCCACTCCACCACCAAGCCTAGGAGCTGTGGTAGCATAGTTCCTAAGGCACTTGACTGCTAATCAGAAGGCTGGCAGTTCAAACCCACCAGCCACTCCTCAGAAGGAAGATGGGGCAATCTACTTCCATAGGGATACTGCCTCAGAAACCCAAGGAGGGGTCAGTATGAGTCAGGTCCAACTCCAAGGCACATAACAACAATAACAACAACACCAAGCCTGCTCTACCAGTTCTTATTCTATCCCCAAAATATCTTCTTCCTACCAGCTAAACACAACAGAGTCACTGTGATGGTTAATGAACCATGAGAGCAGCTAGGCTGAGCCTTGGTCGTTTAGCAGGCACTGGATGGGTTGCTGTTCCATAATATAATATAATGTAAATGTAATCACCTTCCATGATGTGATCAACCAGTTGGAAAGAGAGTTTCTTTGAGGGAGTGGTCTGCCTCCAGAATATAAAGCTGGTGCTTTCCCTCAATCCTGCTCTCTTCTCATCACCTGACCTTTAGATCTTGGAACATGAGTCAGCAGAGGTCACCAGCCTGCTTCCTGACCGACAGATTTAGGACTTACTAGCCCCCACAATCTCTTTCCCTCTCTTTTTATATATAAAGTAGCTGGTTTTGCTCCTCTAGAGAAGTCACCTATGCAATGCACATATAGCTTAGAGTACATCTCCTGAGACCTTTTCAGTTCAACAGAGTATCTTAATAGTAGCAACTTTCACACCAAAGTCCATGGGGAAAATCTCTGGAAAAAAAGAGGTCAGGATGAGGGCCTAGAGCAGCAGTTATCACACTCGAGCATTTATGAGAGTCACCTGAAAGGCTTGTTAAAATCAGGGCTTAGAAATGAAAAGTAAAACCAAAAAAATGAAATTTTTGCCAGAATGAAACCAAACCCCAAATCAGAAAAAAAATAATTGTTTTTCTGAACTTGAACCAAAACAAAAAACCATTTTTTTTTCACTCTGCTATTTTCAGTTCAATGGTAATTTTTAAGTTGTAAGAAAGACCATTGAACAATTTATGTTTGATTTGCAGCCAGTGCCCATGTATGCCGAATGCTTCTCTGGCCCATGGCTGGTAGGGGCACAGTTCATCGCTTCTATAAGCAATAATGTTGCATGGCCACAGCTATAGGTGATGACTGTTGTTACACAATGATTCACAGGCCAGTCAGAGTTTGCTATTTCCATTCCGTGCTTGACCTCTTTGGCGGTAATGTCCCTGAGCCTACTGAAAATACAAGAACAGCGACTGAGAACACTCGTAGTCAGAAAGCTGAAAGATATGGTTATACTCCATCGAGTTCTGAACAGAATCTCATGTGTATGCAAAGTTGTCAGGTAAGTGTAAACATTTTAGACATATATTATCCATTTTCAAGTGTGTTACTTAAATTCAAGAAATAGAAAATAGTATAAAATTTGTATTGGTTCTACTTCTGCATTCCATTTAAATATACTATCGCTCACTGTACTATGTTTAAATTTGATATTTATCTCATAAATCAAAATGCTAACAAACATCAGCAACAAGTGGGAAGAAAATTAATGTTTCAATGGTGATATACCTTTATTCCACTGAGAGCAACTTGATCACTATGAAGTGAGATTTTTTTTTCCAAAAGGTGTTGGATAAATGTACAAGAATATGGTAAAACAGGATTTCAAATGGAAGAAATTGACAAACCCTATGAATGTAAAATCAAAGTTACTCCGATTTTTGTAACATAATGACGATACATGGCTAGAATGATTTTAACACATACTGGCTCTAATTCATTGCTACAAATGAATTTATGCATTCTATTCTTTATGTTATCAAAGTCTAAGACTTTTTTACTGTAATGTAATACAATGGCTATAAAATATGCCCTAATGTTAGTATTATTTCTTATCACTTGAATTCCAGTATGGGACAAATCAGAGAAAATCCATGACAAGAATGTTTCAAGTTTGAAATTAAAAGCACCTGTAAAATTTGCAACACAGATACAGCTGGAGACCATGCAGCAAATTTAGAGAGGCAACTAAAGTGTCACCATACTGATGAATACAATACAGTGCAGAGCAAGAAGACAAAGATTGAAGAAAGTGTTCCAAACAAACAACAAAAAACATTAGATGAGTTTGCTGCTCCAGAATACCTTTAGGTAAAATTAGGTAAACAATTGCCAATGCATGTGTTGAATTAGTTACTGTTGATGGCTGTTCATTTGAGTTAATTGAATATTCAGGACTCTGTAAAATTTTAAATCCAATTATTGCTTCAATTAGTCAAAATTTTTCAATCAACTCAGAGAATATTAGGGAAATGATACCTCACTTGTCCTTAAAATTTAGCTCCAAAATTAGTAGTAATTTAGAAAAACAAATATTCTCCTTGAAAGTGGATGTTGCCAGTAGACTGAGTCAGTCAATTCTAGGAATTAATGCTCAGTTCACATAAGACAGTAAGATGCATCTGTTGATAGTGGGAATGATAGAATTAAAAGAAAGACACACAGGTCCATACATAAAAAAATACTGGGTATCGAATTTTAGAGAATTGGTTGATTTAAACAAATTTATTCTGTAACCAGATAAAATGACTATCACACACTGTTGTTGTTGTTGTTGTTATGTGCCATCAAGTCGGACCCAACTCATAGCGACCCCTCCTTGGGTTTCCGAGGCAGTATCACTACGTAAGTAGATTGTCCCATCTTGTTTAAATTTGATATTTATCTCACAAATCAAAATGTTAACAACAGCAACTAGTGGGAAGAAAACTAATGTTTCAATGGTGATATACTCTTATTCCACTGAGAACAACTTGATGGCATCACTATGAACTGAGATTTTCTTCCAAAAGGTGCCGGATAAATGTATAAGAATGCTGTAAGACAAGATTTCTGTCAATTTGTTGATTTTTTTTTCCCCTCAGAAATGATAGTGAAACTGAATGGCAAATGTCAGGGCTAAATGATAATTTTGAACACTGACTTAGTGCACTCTGACTTGCAGGCATCAACCATCACAGAGTGTGGTGAAAGCAACAAGGTTTAGAAGAAAAGATAGACTAGTATAAAGTGTGCTGAACACATACTTCAATCAGTAATTAAAGACACAAAAAAGGATATTGAACTGGAAGAATTATTAGGAGAATGTTGTGAACTTGTTCAAATACTTGATATTCAACATTACCTACCAAAATTTCAGAAGATATGGACTGCCCAACAATGTGAATAGCACATATACCATGTTAGGATCTTTGATGCAAAAATCTCTGTGATGTATTGTTGTTGTTGTTATGTGCCGTCAAGTCAGACCCGACTCATAGCGACCCCTCCTTGGGTTTCCGAGGCAGTATCACTATGGAAGTAGATTGCCCTATCTTCCTTCCGAGGAGTAACCAGTGGGTTTGAACCGCCAGCCTTCTGGTTAGCAGTCAAGTGCCTTTAGGCACTACGCTACCAGAGCTCCTCTACGATGTATTAGCTGAGAATAATATGAGATGTTTTTCTAACAACAAATGGACATATGTCAAATTAATTTTGGAAAGTTTAGAACCTTTCAAGAAAGTTATGGTAAGACTGCAAAGTCAGTGATTAACCATGAGTGATGTTTTTGTATGTGGGAAACTAAGCTAAAACTCAAAAATAGTCTAGGTTATCCATTTGCATAAACTCTTTTTATTTATTTATTTTATTGTGATTTGATGAAGATTTACAAAACAAATTCACTTTGCATACGGCAGTTCACATATACTTTGTCTCATGTCATTGACCACAGTTTACCACAATGCAACAGCTCCCCTCTCACTTCCTCCCCATAGTTACCTCTTCCCAGTATCCATCCTCCCATACACTCCTGCCCCTGAGCTGTCTCCCTGTGCATAAGCAGCCCTTCTTTCTCCCATGATTGTTCTTTCCAAGGAGTGTGTCTACTTGAGGTAAATGTTTAACTCATACATTTGCATAAATTCTTGATAATACATTTGGAAACACATTCATTGAAAAAGTTATCACTGAAAATGATACTATATCAGGAGCAGTTTATCTTGACCTCCTTATCAAATTCTAATTAGTTTTGAACTTAAGGTAAAGACAATGTTACATTTAAGAAGCATTTGAGAAATGATACAAAATATGAAAATGAACAATATTGAAAGTACAACAAAGGGAAGCAATTCAGGAAATACTCTTGCTTCTGATGATGATGTCAATGAGATGGATTCTTTCTCAAAATGAAAGAAAAAGCAAATTAAGATCAAACAACTATACTGTTAATATTGACTCTATATTATCAAATTTTGATGATGTATAAAGAGTTGAGAGAAAAAAAAAGTATTCTTGAATTTGGGGAAGAAAACTGTTATATGATATTGATATAGTAGTTGTGGGTGCACCACACTACTCAGGTCAGTGTTGAGAGAGCTTTCTCAAGTTTGAAAATCATTTTGTAAGACAACAGGGATAGCTGAAATGAAAAAAAAATACTAGAGAACATTCTTTTAATTAGATATAATTATGGTAGTGTAGTGCCTAAGGCACTTGATTGCCAACCAGAAGGATGGCGGTTCAAACCCACCAGCCTCTCCTCAGAAGGAAGGTTGGGTAATCTACTTCCGTAGTGATACCACCTTGGAAACCCAAGGAGGGGTCACTATGGTCGAGTCCGACTCAACAGCACATGACAACAACAACATGATTTATTGCAATGATGTTTTCTTAATGCATGGTATATTGTGCATGAATGAAATCTATATTTGTAATGTTTATTTTATGTAATGTTAAAGAAATTCATTATAACACTGTATTAAAATATTTAAAATACTAAATATTTTATTGTACTTTGCCTTTATGTACTGACATACTAGGTATGTTAGTACACTCTGTATTTGTAGTTCTAGTATTTTGTTAATAAATATTTATCAATTTTATTAACTGTTAGTAGTTAACTGTCACCTACCTTAAAATTAAATTTTTCAGTGTGTTTTATGGTATTAAGAATTTCCTACTAAAAATGTATTTCAAATCTTCAATTTAATATTTATACAATATGTTAGGAGTGTATTTATCATAATACTGTTTCAAAAGTGACTCAGTGCTGCAGTGAATTCTAGTATTTTAAAAAATAGAATTTTTTTTTAGATAGTAATTTTACATTAAGTTTTTCTTTGTAATGAAATGTTCCGAGATAGCGATTGAAACTGATCACCGTCACTTTAAATTTAATCATTAATGAATATACAAGAAAGAAATACTTTAACATTGCTACTTTTGAAACTAATTATAAAATCTTGAAATAAACAAAATTCAAGTTAATGTAAAAATGAAGTATTTATAATACAGGAATGGATTTGATAATCATATTTCTTCACATGAAATTACTCTAGGTTACTGTGATAGTTGGAGCTGTGTGTAACTTGGCTGGACCACAATTCAGTGTGGTTTAAGCAATTGTGATGGGAGTTGTTCCCATTTTGGGATCAGATGTATATGTTCTGAGCAGTCAATCTGCTGAGAGTTTCCCTAGGGGTGTGGCCTGCTTCTAGTATATTTATGGACATCCTGGAAAAAGAGACACTCTTCTGTGGATCGGGATTCTGTTGTGCTGCCTACAACAGTCCATGAGTGAACAATCGACCATTCAGTCTGGAGATCTTGGATTCGTCATTCGTTGGAGTCAACAGCCAGTATACTGCCTGCCAACTTTGAGCTCGTCAGCCCCTGCAGCTGCATGAGTCGGAAAAAGCCTCCAGCTTGACATTTGATCCAAGAACTTGGGACTTGAAAGCTACTGTAAGTGTATGAGCCATTTTCTTAAGATAAATTTTTCTATCTCTGTCTCTCTCTCTATATAAGCTTTACTGGTTTTGCTTCTCTAGAGAACCCAGTCTAACATTATCCATTTGCATAACAGAAAATTGAGATTGGAGAGTAAAACATAGGTTCAAACTGGTTCAGTTATGGTCAACAAAGCAAAACTGGAACAGAATCAAATTTTTAATCAGAATGACAACCAGAACTGAAAAAATTACCATGTGAGAGTCTGGTTAAAATACAGATTACTGAGCTCCACCTCAGAGTTTCTGATTGAGTAAGTCTTGGGTAAGGCTTGAAAATCTGAATTTCCAGTAAGTTCCAAAGTGAGTTTTTTTGTTTTTGTTTTAAACTTTCTAATTAGGAGCTCTGGTGGTGTAGTGCCTAAGGCATTTGACTGCTAACCAGAAGGCTGGTGGTTCAAACCCACCAGCCACTCCTTAGAAGGAAGGTTGGGCAATCTACTTCCATAGTGATACCACCTTGGAAACCCAAAGAGGGGTCGCTATGAGTCAGCTTTGACTCAATGGCACATAACAACAACAACTTCTTTACTTTGGATAGGGAGAAACCAATAGTTGCGGCTTAGATGGCTGTTCCCGAGCTTTTAAGACCCCAGTAGCCACTCACTAAAGTAGGATGCAGAACACTGTCTTTATGGACAAATTATACCAATTGACCTTGATGTCCCTCAAGGCTATGATCCTGAGCCTCCAGGCCTACTGACTCATTCCATCAAGGTTTTTGGTTATGAAAGTTAAGAAGTTTTCATAACTTTGCCCCCTGTATGCTCTACTCTGCACATGGATGTATTTGCAGCACATAAAAATACATGTGTAGAAATATCCTCTGTCAAACCTATATATATTCATGGGTGTATTTCCATTTGCCTTCCCATTCCTGTTCAGCTGCAGGTCTATCTATGTATTCACTCATAAATTATTGTTATTACAAGATTGTGTATGTAATAGTATTTACTTCTGCTGCCTTAATTCTTGTGCTCTCCCAGTGTCTTCCTTTGCCTTGATCATTTTTTGCTGAGCTCCCCCTTACTGTGTCTTGCCTTTCCCTTCACGCAAGTTCATACACAGCTACCTCTAGTCAGGATTTACCCGCCCTTCTTCTCTCACTCCTGGCAACTTTCAAAGGATATTTCTTTCTGTGTGAAAACCTCTTCTTGACTTTTCATAACAGTGGTCTCATATAATACTTGTCCTTTTGAGATTGACTATTTTCACTCAGCATAGTGCCCTCCAGGATCATACGTGTCATGAGGTGCTTGCCAAATTCACTGTTATTCTTTAATGTTACTCAGTATTCCATAGTGTGTGTATACCATAGTTTGTTTATCCCCATTCAAACACTGTCATTTATAAATCCATCGCTATTGAGTCGAACCCAACTCATAGCGACCCCTCCTTGGGTTTGAAACGCCAGCCTTCTGGTTAGCAGTCAAGTGGCTTAGGCACTATGCTACCAGAGCTCCTAAAAGCACCAAACTTGCTGCTGTGGCATCAATACCAACTCACAGTGACCAACTCCTTGCATTCCCAAGGTGATATCTCTGTGTAAGTAGATTGCCCAATCTTTCTTCCGAGGAGTGGCTGGTGGGTTTGAACCACCAGCCTTCTGGTTAGCAGTCAAATGCCTTAGGCACTACGCCACCAGAGATGTTGCTTACTTAGGTTGTTTCCATCTTTTTGCTATTGTGAATAGTGCTACAATGAACATGGGTGTGTCCCAAGTAAGTTTGATGCTGATGGTTTGGGGACCACAATTTGAGAATGACTAGCCTAGATACAGTGTCGGGAGACTGAATATTCTCTCTTAACTTCAAAACGACAATCACCCCCTATGTGAATAGCAGCAAAACAAAACCTGTTAGTTGAATACCTGACCGCTAACCACATGCCAGGGTCTAGGCAAGCACTTAGGCTTTATCTAATTCTAAATGGATAGTGTAATGTCTAGGTTAAATGAATGTCATAATTGCAATGATAACAATAACAATTATTATCATTATTAAAATTAATGGACCAATAAATTTTCTTGACAAGAGGGATCAAAAGTAATTGACAAACACAAGAGGTCAATTACAGGAGGTTTAATCTAAGATGACCTCTTCTTTTGCCCTAAGACCTTTAACAGAGGATGGGGGAGAGAGAAGGGGAGGCCTTGGCCAGCTACCCAGGAGAAAGCAGCAAGAATTTCTGGAATCCCTTGTCTCACTCTACCAGACCAAACATAAATCCTCAAGCAACTGAGTAAATCAAAGAATACAAGCTAAGAGCCCTGGGAGAAAACAGCAATCTTCTCTCACTATACTTCCAAGCTGGTGCCTGGAGCAGGCAGTCAGCAGGACCTCCTCATCTAAGATCTATGAATTGTTAGGAGAAACGAAAAGAAACAAGCTGGCCATTGCCCTCACAGATTTCTGCCTTATGGTACATTATACAGAAAGCACTTTCAAGCAGGAAAGACTCTTAGGAAAAGAATGCTCAGAGGAGAGTTGTAAAGACATACTATGCAGAAAAGAAGCAAGTTAGCTGTTGAAGTAAAGTGACAGGTACAGAATATCTTCCAAGCAGTGCCCGTCTCTTAAGAAATTCAAGGATATTTTCCAATCTGAATGTTGCAATATGGAGGGTGTCAGTGGTATAAGGCACACTGAAATAGTAAAAGAAAATTAAAATGAAGCCAAGAGCAGGATAATGCTGACATGGGCAAGTTTAGCTTTAGGGCAGTGGATGGTCTCAGCAGGCGGCACAACTGTTATCAGATTCTGGTCACAAAGACGTCTAGTGCAGGGCCATTCCTCGTTCAGAACTCCAGAAGAGTAACCATTTGCTTCTGGAAATGCATTGCTTTCAAAAACCTTGACTATGCACAATTACCCTAGCATCTTACCCCCTTTTCCATTTCCTTCCTTAGACAAACTAAATGTGTTCAGAGGAAAGAGAACCCATAGGGTTGAAGAGGCCATCTCAGCAGGTATGAGAAAGCTGAGAAAATTAGGGAGAAATTAGGGAGAGATCAAGGAGCTCACTATCTGAAGGACTATCGAGGGAAATAAAAATGAAATATATCCTATGTGGTCCTGGGCAGGGAAGGGCAGGGAGGACAGGATGGGTATTTTGCAAAAGCAGACCTAGTAAGACCATTATTTTTGCATTTTGTAGTTGCTCTGAAGAATTTCTTTTTTTTTTGGCTATAATCTTTATAGAAGCAGATCACCAGGTGTTTCTTCTGCAGAGCCTTTGGGTGGGTCTGAATGCCAACCTTAGGTTAAAAGTCAAGTGCAAACCATTTGTCTCACCCAGGGACTTAAGTATTTTGTAATACAACTACAAAACATAAAGCTCATCCAAATCTTGTTGTTGTTGTTGTTTTGTGCCATCGAATCAGCCCCGACTCATAGTGACCCCTCCTTGGGTTTCCAAGGCAGTATCACTATGGAAGTAGATTGCCCCATCTTCCTCCCGAGGAGTGGCTGGTGGATTTGAACCTCCAGCCTTCTGGTTAGCAGTCAAGCGCCTTAGGCACTACGCTACCTGAGCTCCTCATCCAGATCTTACTTGGTGCCAATTTACAGACCTAAATTATAAAATGTGGAGAAACCCCTTACCAACTCCATGTTGAAGGTCTTCCATGACCTAAGCCTATTTCTCAACCTCATGTCAGTGAGCTCTCACCTACTAGATTCTATATAAGTTTTCCTTCTTTTGCTGGAAGAGGCCACGCTTATTCTTCTCTACTAACCTTTGCTTTCACCACCCATCTCAGTTTGTCTCACTGTGGTGGCTTAAATATTGCTATGATGCTGGAAGTTATGCCACCGGTCTTTCAAATACCAGCAGGGTCACCCATGGTAGTCAGGTTTCAATGGACCTTCCACATAAAGACAGAGTAGGAAGAAAGCCTGATGATTTACTTCCAAATATTAGCCACTGAAAACAATGTTCACAACAGAACACTGTCCATGGTAGTGCTAGAAGATGAGCGCCCCAGGTTGGAAGCAATAATAATAACAACCACAATAATGGATTCAAATATACACTGACCTTGAAGACGGCACAGGATTAGACAACATTTCATTGTGTTGTACATGAGGTCACTGTGAGTCAGAGCTGACTCAGCAACAACCAATAACCCCCACCTCGTACTTGCTGATCCTTCAGCCAGAACAGAGCTTGGCAAGAATGGCTCATTGCCAATATTTAGGCCTCAGCTCAAATTATACCTCTTCGAAAGGCCTCACTGGACATATCAAAGTAGCCCGACCCCATGTTCCCCCAGCATCATTCTTGGCCATATCACCCTTTTCATTTCTTTCACAGGACTAATTACCATCTAATATTATCTTATTTATTATGTATTAATATTATAATCAGTCTTCCCCAATTGAACATAAATTCTATGATAAGAGACACTTCACTCATCTTATTAACCCATTTCCTAGTGTTTAGAATTCTATCAAATAGTGGTATTACTTAAATATTTATTAATTAAATGAATATTTGTTGAAATACCAGGCACAGTCCAATTATTGAGGTACTGAAGTATGAGAAATCTGTTTCTGTAAGCAAAGATTGTTATTTTCCATCTAAATCATGGGAAACTAAGTTGCATAAAATAAAAATTAATAGACTACTAACAAAAATATGATAGAGCTCTGATAACCCCCCAGCCACTCCTCAGAAGGAAGATGGGGCAATCTACTTCTGTAGTGATACTGCCTCGGAAACCCAAGGAGGGGTCGCTATGAGTTGGGTCCGACTCAACGGCACATAACAACAACAACAACAAGGCACTAGATTGCTAACAAAAAGGCTAGCGGTTCAAACCCACCAGCCACTCCTCGAAAGGAAGGTTGGGCAGCCTACTTCCATAGTGATACTGCCTCAGAAACCCAAGAAGGGGTCACTGTGACTCGGGTCAGACTCGACAGCACATAACAACAACAACAAAAATATGCCATTTTTTTTCCATAAATAAATCATTGGCAGAACTAATTGAGCACTTGAAACATTTTTATGTTTCAAATAGATGATGTCGGCCTAGATGGGGATATTATTTTGTCCTTTCATAATGGTAGTTTCAGGTGATAAATTCTGGGTAGTTATAAAAAATTTGTTGTTAGGTGCCATCAAGTCATCTCTGACTCATAGCGACCCTATGTACAGCAGAATGAAATACTGCCTGGTCCCTCTCCAGCTCTGCAATCCTTGCTATACCTGAGCCATAAAAAAACTTGAATGCTTAATATGTAAAAGACCATTCTTATTGCTTATAAGGAACTCAAGCGGTGTAGCGCCTACAGCATTTGACTGCTAACCAGAAGGTTGGTGGTTCAAACCCACCAGCCACTCCACGGAAGGAACACTGAGCAATCTACTTCCATAAAGATTTACCGCCTTGGAAACCCAAAGGGGGTCGCTATCAGTAGGAATCGACTTGATGGCAGTGGATTTTCTGGTTTTACTGCTTATAAACCAAAGCAGGGGGAGTCAATGCCATCAAGTCAATTATGACTCACAGTGACTGTATAGGACTGAGTAGAATTGTCCCATAGGGCTACTAAGGCTATAAATCTTTTAACACAAACACAACGTCTCATCTTTCTTCTGCAAGAGCGGCTAGTGGGTTCAAACTACAGACCTTTTGGGTAGCAGCCAAATGCATTAACCGCTGTGATACCAGACTCCTACTGCCTATATTGCTAAGTAAAATGACATAGTACATATATATCACAACACCCTAACATCATCCAACACTACCACCAGTTGCTGTCGAGTCAACTCCGACTCACGGCAATTCCCTGTGTGTCAGAATAGAAGTCCACAGGGATTTTAGTGGCTGATTTTTTAGAAATAAATCACTAGGCCTTCCTTCCAAGGTGCCTCTGGGTAGATTCGAACCTCCAATCTTTTGGTTAGCAGCCGAGCATATCAACCATTTGCATCACACAGGGACTCAACATAAATGTATACCATGGTGCAAATCCAAACTCTATGTATATGGAAAATACCAAAATAATTTTAATATCAGCCAAATGATGAATATCTGAGGAAGAAAATGGGAATGTTTATGCAACACTCAAAATTATATACCACATTTCAAGGATGGTATATAATACTGCTACACATCCAGTCTATGTTCAAGCCACCTCTGTGGCTTTTTCTCAAGATTTAATAGTAGCCAGCCAGATTGTGCAGCTGCACAGATGTTGAAAAGTATTTAGCCATTCTCAACATTCGCTGGAGCTAGGTCTCAGGCTGTGTGACATGTATCATATCTCACAAACATGAGTCCTGCCCCTGCACTCTAAAAATCCCATTTCAATAAAGCAAGTGACCCAGGTCTTTTAAGGGACATTAACAACAGTGCATTAATCAAGCATTATGAAAATGGCCTATAAAGAGACTGCTTATGGGCTCAATTCCAGCAACAGAAATATAGAGAAGAATTATCTCATTAAGCAAAAGTTTGTGGAACAGAATAGCGAGCAAGTTTCCCAGCAGGCCTCAGATAATTTCCAAAATGAATGCAAATGGCACTATTTGCTTATAAAAAATAGCATCTTCTTTCTGAAAGCTCCAGCAGGCCATTTGACCAAAGGCTGTTTCTGATGAGGTCCTAAACATGAGGGAGAATCAGTCCCAATTTTCAGGAATCCAACATTTTTCTCCACTGGGCAGATGGACAAACAGTCAATGGGAGATTAAATTGGTTGTGACTGGGCTGCTAGTTCTCCCCGTTGTCAAGATGAACTCTCAGGGTAAAAATGCCAAGCCAGGGACAATGATAACAAGAGGATGGTAGACCCCACTTCATGTATACTACCCTTCCCAAAATGCTTTTTCTTTCTGATCTCTGTATGACTGCATGAGTGTAGCTGAATCAAGCGGAAGCACAGCCATGGCTTCTGTCCAGCATATCAGAGGGCATTTTAGATGCTGGGAAATTTTAAATCAGGGCAGCAGACTGAGAATGCTTTCTGCAATTGGAAGCCACTCCAAATCAGATTCCAGCTCAACAAGAATTTTCCTTAGTCCCTCCCTCACCACAGTGGCCTATATTTCCCTGAATTATCTCCAAAATCCTCCCTTCAATGGGCCTCATAGGACTATCATGGGCACATTAGCAGAGAACCCTCCACAGACATAGGGTAGCATAGGTACACCCTCCAAAGGTACAGGATATTCAGCACGGAAAATAATTTGGCAACATGTGTATCAAAAGCTCATAGCAACCCCACATGACGGAGTATAACTGCCCCATAGGGTTTCCTAGGCTTGCAGATCACCAGATATTTCTCCCACAGAACCCCTAGGTGGGTTGGACCACCGACCTTTCAGTTAGCAGCCAAGTGCTTAGCCGTTACACCACCAGGGCTCCACTGTGATTCAAAATCAACTTGACAGCACCTAACAACAACAACAACATATCAAAATCCTTAGAATTCTGCACGCCCTTGAATGCAACAATTCTATGTAGAAATATGTTCTCAAGGAAGAATTCTGAATATGTACAACGATACAACCAAAAGGATATTGACAGCAGGCTATGAGAAACTAAGAACAAACTAAAAATGTCAAACAATGGAGGTCTAGTTAAATAAGTTATATCCATTTAATAGAATGTATATATACTGAGCCTTTAAAATGATACTGTTGTTGTTGTTATGTGCCGTCGAGTCGGCCCCGACTCATAGCGACCCCTCCTTGGGTTTCCGAGGCAGTATCACTACGGAAGTAGGATTGCCCAACCTTCCTTCCGAGGAGTGGCTGGTGGTTAAAATGATACTATAAAGGATTATTTAATAAGATGAAGTAATCTTATAAAAGGAGCTCTGGTAGCATAGTACCTAAGGCACTTGACTGCTAACCAGAAGGCTGGCAGTTCAAACCCACCAGCCACTCCTCGGAAGGAAGGTTGGGCACTACTTCCGTAGTGATACTGCCTTGGAAACCCAAGGAGGGGTCACTATGAGTCAGATCTGACTCAACAGCACATAACAACAACAACAACAATCTTATAAAATATTAAGTGACAAAAAAAAAAATAGATTATAAAACCTTCTACATGCTAATATTTCTTTTTTGTTGAAAATTTTCCATTTTTCACACAATCTAGAAGATATACACCAAACTGCTTTACAGTGGCTATTTCTGGCCAGTGGGATTATGGGAGGTTCTGTTCTTTTATTTCACATCTTTTAAAAAATATATACATAATAAATGTGAATCAGGCTGTGCATCAAAGAAAATAGAAGTTATAATTTTAAAATAATTCAATACACTGGGGAAACATTTCACAGGCTGTAAACACTCATCTGTGGGAGATGATCACAACGTCTCAGACCCACATGCAGTAACATCAGGATTTCTGCCCAGTGGCATACATTATAACATGGTGCCAAATGGAGTGTTGTTTTACTGTATGTTTCCTGAGGTTTTAAACAAATGGTGCTGGATATAGACTCATCACACCAGAAATACGCTATCCTGATACCATAATTACAAGTGTTATTTTAACATTTATAAAAAAACATATAAATAAACAAGAAGTTAAGAAAAGCAACTATGTAAAAGGAGAAGGAGGAAGAAAGGAGCTTCCAGACAGGAGCTTACCCTCAGGTCCTTTTAGTACTTGCTCCTGGTGAAGTTTGGGAATAATCTCAGAGACTCAGTATCTCCTGGAAGAGGCAACTGGTAGTGTCAGCCAAGGGCTCAGAATTAGAATCTGATTCCAAACTAGGGAGACCGTATACATGAATCCTGTCAAGAATTTGCATATGGTTTTGTATTAGCATCACCACAAATCCCATGACATTCCTCATTATTATATTTGGCTCTTTTGCTATGTGTACACATGCAGAAATGCTACATTAGATATTGCATTATAATCTTCTTAATAGTGATTCTAGCAGCCCTGGGAGGTAGGTAAGAATGCTCACTCCTATTGTAAACCAGCAGCAGAAGTTATGCAACTTGTTCCAAGGTGCACAGGAAGGTAGTAGCAGAGCCCAGGTTTGAAGATACATCACTGACCAGCAGCCTCTTTACAGTCCAGCCCTTTGCCTAACTGGCTGTTTTTATCACCCTGATCAAGATCCTGTTTCTTCAAGGCATCAAGTTATTGCCTAAAAGGTACGAGTAACTCGTTGCAGCAACAAGTTCTGGGAAATGGGGTGGAATTAATTTTCCATAAAATGAACATGGACTATGGGGAGGAAGTGGGAGGGGAGCTGGTACATTGTGGTAAACTGTGGTCAATGACATGAGACAAAGTATATGTGAACTGCTGTATGGAAAGTGAATTTGCTCTGTAAATCTTCACCCAAATCACAATAAAAAAAAATAAAATAAAATAAAAAAATGAACATGGGCTGCCAGCCAGTGTCACCAGATAGAAAGTGGGGTAGGCTCCCAAACCAAAACCAAAACCAAACCCACTGCCATCAAGTCGATTCTGACTCATAGCAACCCCATAGGGTTTCCAATGCTGTAAATCTCTACAGAAGCAGACTGCCTCATTTTCGTCCCATGGAGCAGCCAGTGGGCTTGAACCTCTGACCTTCTGGTTAGTAGCCCAATGCCTTAATCACAGTGCCACCACAGCCCCTAGAGGTAGGCCCCTCAAACTGGTGAATATGTTACATAGCAAAAGGAACCTAGTAGATGTGATTAACTTAAGTACTTTGAGATGGGGAGAGTGGCCTGAATTATCCAGGTGGGCCCAATGTAATCACAAGCATCCTAAAAAGTGGAAGAGGAAGACAGAAGAGGGAAGTCAGAGAAAGATACGTATATGAAGAATGGTCAGAGAAATGCTAAGTTGTTGAATTTGAAGATGGAAGAAGAGGGTCACTAACCAAAGAATGTGGGTAGCCTTTCAAAAAAAAAAAAAAAAAACCCAAACCAAACTCATTGCCTTCAAATCAGTCCCGACTCATAGCAATCCCTTCTTGGGTTTCTGAAGAGGTATCTCTATGGAAGTAGACTGCCCAATCTTCCTCCCAAGGAGTGGCTGATGGGTTTGAACTGCCAGCCTTCTGGTTAGCAGTCAAGTGCCTTAACACTATGCCACCAGGGCAGCCTTTAGAAGCTGGAAAAGGCAAGGAAACAGATTTTCCCCTAGAGCCTGCAGAAAGGAACTCAGCAACACTTTGATTTTAGGTAACGAGACCTATGTCAAACTTCTGACCTACAGAACTATGTAGATGTGTGTTGATTTATATAGCAGCAATAGAATACTAATAGACTACCCTGATTAAGCAACAGCCGGAATCATGCTTCACACTGTAACAGGTTAAACAAGACTTCGGCTTTGATTTAATCCAACCCTTTGACCTCAGTCAGTCTTAGGGGAGTTATCAGAAATCAGGGATGTAAGATTTTACACATGTCCTATGGGGACCCTTCAAATTGCAGTAGAAATGATGTTGATGGAATGAGATAATACCAGTAAGAACATTCCAGGATATAGTGGAAAGAGGTAGGTGGCAAACAAAAAAGTTGCTGTTGTGTGGATTCCAACTCATGGTAACCCCTGAAGTGTCAAAGTACAACTGTGCCCCTTAGTGTTCTCAATGGCTGATTTTCAGAAATAAATCAACAGGCCTTTCTTACAAGATGCCTCTAGGTGGACTCAAACTGCCAACCTTTCAATAGGAGGCTGAGCACATTAAGCATTTGCAACACCAGAAGGTTGGTGGTTCAAACCCACCAGCCACTCCGTGGAAGGAAGATGGAACAATTTACTTTCATAAAGATTTCCTATCTCGGAAACCCAATGGGGGTTGCTATGAGTCAGAATCAACTTGATGGCAGGTGGGTGTCCTCCGAGTCAGATAAAGTGGGGTTTAAATCCCAACTCTTCCATCACACAAAGGAAGTAAACCATCCAAGTCTCAGCTTTCTCACCAGTGTTGCTGTTGTTGTTATGTGCCGTGGAGTCGGACATGACTCATAGCAACTCCTCCTTGGGCTTCTGAGGCAGTATCACTACAGAAGTAGGTTGCCCCATCTTCCTTCTGAGGAGTGGCTGGTAGGTTTGAACCGCCAGCCTTCCGGTTAGCAGTCAAGTGCCTTAGGCATTATGCTACCAGAGCTCCCTTCTTACCAGTAGTGATGTAAAAAGATCAACTTGACAGTACTGTGACCAAGTGCAAAGATTTTATGACATGTGTCTGTCAGCATCCTACACAGTGCCTGTCAGAGAGCAAGGCAAATACTGTAAATGACGTCATCCACAACAATGATTACTGTTACTAATAATCAACATCTTTCTGGGCTTACAAAGGGCCATGGGACCTGTTTCTAATCTCCCCATGCTTCAGCTTCCTCATCTACTTAATGAGAAAGGTGGATGGCTCCCTGACTATCTTATTATGCAGCTCTGAGGATTAAATAGCAATGATTATGGAAGCACTGTGAAATATATGAGCCCAACAAAAACATAAAGTGGGGACTTTTTCATCTCTACCCAGGAATTCTCCAGAGCCCTTCATTTGAACAATCAGCACCGGAAAAGATGTTGCATGCACTTGAACTCAACATAAACCATACTGGGTAGTTCACCAGTTTCCCCGTCTGATGTGAGGAGAGTTTTGAACATGAATCTTTGAGAATTAGAGAAAATGATGATTTGTGAAACCATGATGAAATATACTAGACATTCTCAGAGAGAACTTAGTCATGTTCATTCCCTGATCTTCAGACAGTCAGTGAAGAATCTATTCAGGTTCACGTCAATCCTACCTCCTCATATAGCAGGGCCCTCAGTAACTGTTATCCACCAGCAGCTGGAAAAGGCCCCTGCAAGCAGGAGCCAAAACTTCAAAGCAAATAGCAAGAGAAAACAAAAAGAGCCAACTAGGACTTAATCTTTAAAAATGAAGTAAAAATTATGCAAATAAGATTATTTAAAATGTTAAAACATTCAGGTTTATATTAAATTTTGCATTAATTCCTAAGACTGGGCTAGGAATTAACTATTAATTTTTTGTTGTAATTTTTCCCACATAACTACAGAATAGCATTACATCCTTCACTTCACCTTTGACTTATACAACACTACTATACAGAGGTTAAGTTTTTTTTTTTTTTTTTTTTTT
>NW_006921631.1:15239112-15245716 GCF_000298275.1 Orycteropus afer afer
GATGGATTGATACAGTGGCTGCGATGATGGGCTCGAGTATAGCAGGGATTGTGGGGCTGGTGCGGGATCGGGCAGTGTTTCGTTCTGCTGTGCATGGGTTCGCTATGAGTCGGAAACGACTCAACGGCACTTAACAACAACAACAACAACATTCATTTTCTATTATTATGTAGCAGATTACCACAAACTCAGTAGCTTGAAACAACACCTATTTATTATCTCACAATTTCCCTGGATCAGAAATCCAGGCAAAGTTTAGCTGGGTTCTCTGCTGATGGTCTCACAAGGCTGAAACCAAGGTGTTTACTGGGATGTTGCTACAGTCTGAAGCTCAGGGTCCTCGTTCAGGCTCACCTGATGGCTGGCAGAATTCAGTTCCTTGCAGCTAGAGGATAAAGGCCCCCATTTTCTGTCAGCCTAGAAGCTGCCTGCGGTTGCTTTCCATACACCCTTCTCAGATGCCCTCTCAACAACATGGTAGTTTACTTCTTCAAAGTCAGCAAGGGAGAGTCTCTCAAATTAGTTGGGCTGAGATGGGATCTCATATAAGATAGTGTGATCATGGAAATGACGTCCCTTCAACCTTTCCCATATTCTGTTGGTTAAAGTCATAGATTCTCTCCACACTCAAGGCGTGGGGATTACACAAGGCTGTGACTCACTGAGGTGTGTCACCTTAGTATGTGTCCATCACAGAAACCATACTTAGAAGTGATCAGTTCATTAGTGAACATTTTGATGTTATAGCCACTGTTGTTTTCCTGTGCAACCTCTTAATTCAGAAATCCAGATGATGAATACCTGCAAATTCCTGCTATTCCAGGTCCTGAGCAATGGACATTGTTGTTGTCGTTGTTATGTACCCCTCCTTGGGTTTCTGAGGTAGTATCACTATGGAAGTAGATTGCCCAATCTTCCTTCTGAGGAGTGGCTGGTGGATTTGAACCGCCAGCCTTCTGGTTAGCAGTCAAGTGCCTTAGGCACTACACCGCAAGAGCTCCCTTCGCAATGGACATAAGAACCATAAAACCAAACCCACTGCTAGTGAGTCAATTCAAACTCATAGCAACCCTATATTGTGTATCTTTGACAATTTTCGGATTGAAAAATTTTTAATCTGTGCTTATTACAGATTATGAAAAAGCAGCACAATGTCTGGTACATGACAAACATTTATTTTTAAAAATAAGATACAATTAGGTTAAGTGTACCCTAACATTAACTATAGATTTTAGTTGAAAATAAGATGTCAGGTTACAGTAGAAAATTTTGTTATATATCTTTTACCACAATTTGTTTTGAAACTTAAAACACTGTGATGATTTTCAGAAAAAAAAAAAAAAAAAAAACCAGCAGTGTATCAATATTGTTCATTATTGTATCAAATGCACATTAATGTAGTATGTTCACAATAGGAGAAGCTGGGGAGGGGAATAAGTTGTATTGGGTACCTTCTGTTCAATTTTTCTATAAAACTGCTCTAAAAATAAGCCTATTAATTTAAAAAATAATAATAATTATCAGTGAATTCAGGATAGCTAACCTAAAACTTCTACAGACCAGAGATGTACCTACCCATTGAGGCCCAGGTAAACCAGGAGGAAGGCTGAACTACACTGACTGCATGCTGGTTCCCTTCATGCCAGCTGTTCAAATACCAGAGTACACCACATATTCACATGGTAAAACAAACTTACCATCACAACTGGCCCCAACATGTGTAAGGGTCCTGTGTGGGGCAGCCTGTCTCCTGAGACACACAGGATGAATCACCCAGCTGCAGCAAGCTCCCTGATTACTGGTCCTAAATGCCATACCAAAGGAAGTGAAAACAGCTTTCAGGGATCAGGATTCAACATAATGCAGTAATCCTCAGGCTCAGCTCTGCCCCAACTCTAGGGCTGCTCCAACTCACATAATCCTCCCTATTCTCCCATATCACTTCTGGATTTAGGGAAGGAAAAAAAAAAAAAATTCTCAGCAAGAGGGCTAGAAATGCTTAACACTCATAGATGGAGGAGAAATATATGGTCACATTATGGGTAACTCAGCAGCAGAACTAGTTAGTTTTCACAATGTGCTACCACTGTCTAGGTGGGATTAGGGAGAGGCATATGCCAATGCTTAGTAGAGCAAGTGGTTACTTGGCTGTTAACCAAAAGGTCAGTGGTTCAAACTCACCAGCTGCCATGCAGAAGAAAAGACTAGGCAATCTACTCCCATAAAGATTATAGCCTAGGAAACTCTATGGGGCAAGTTCTACTCTGTCCTACAGGGTAGCTATAAGTCAGAATTGACTATGAGTTGGAAATGGCTCTATGCCACACAAGTGCCAAAAGAGAGGGGTTAAAATGAGGCAGACTCCCTGAGGTAACTCAACTGATTTAAAAACAAGTCTACAAACAACCTGCATATGAATGTTTATAGCTCTTTCAATAAGTGAATGGATAAACACATTGATGCATCATAGAATGGAACATTTTTCAGAGAGAAAACAAAATGAGCTATCAAGCCATGAAAAGACATGGATGGAATGTGAATGCACATTCCTAGGGAGCTCTGGTGGCTTAGTGCCTAAGGCATTTATTTGATTGCTAACCAAAAGGCTGGCGGTTCAAACCCACCAGCCACTCCTCAGAAGGAAGGTTGGGCAATCTACTTCCGTAGTATGGCCTCGGAAACCCAAGGAGAGGTCACTATGAGTTGAGTCCGACTCCATGGCAATGGTTGCGTTTGTTTTTTTTTTTTTAGTGAGAAACCAGTTTGAAAAAGTGATATACTGCTTGTTTCCAATGATGTAACATTCTGGAAAATGGAAAACTATAGAGAAAGTAGACAGACGAGTGGTTGCCAGAGGATCAGGAATGGAAGTGTCAAATAGGTGAAGCACAGGGTATTATTTATGATGATAAGATTATTCTGTATGATATTATAATGGTAAATACAAGACATTAAGCATTTGACATAGAAATTAACAGTACAAAGAATAAACCATCATGTATGAAAATTTTTTAAAAAATCACTTAGGAAGTGGGGGAGCCAAGATTGAACACAAAATGTGAAAAAGGAATCAAAATATATTATAAATGTATGGGATGAGCTCAACGAAAGTGATAGGGCAATAAGGTAGAGACCTAAGTTACTCTGGAGAATGAGTGGTGTCTTAAAGATTACAGGCAAAAGGAATTGTATATAAGCACTATACCCCAGTTGGTAAAGTTATTTCCCAGGGGGGTACAGGGTCACAATTCTGAAACTACTCTGCTGGGATTGTGTAGTGGAATTGAACAATTAAGTAAATGGATGCAGTATGATGGGAGCCAAGTTTCTCACTTTTGGAGTGGGGTATTACAGATAAGCAAAGAGAGGAGACTAGAATGATTGATGTGGTAATGGCTTAGAGCTGGAGATATCAGTATGAATTCACTTTTAGCTTAATACAGATATAGATATTTACATATAAAAATGTTTATAAATATGTATATGCAAACAAAGCAACTCTGGTAGTGCTGTGGTTAAAGCATTGGGTTGCTATCCAAAAGGTTGCAGGTTCAAACCAACCAGACACTCTGTGGGAGAAAGATGAGGCAGTCTGCTTGCATAAATATTTTCAGCCTTGGAAACCCTATGAGACAGTTCTACTTTGTTCTACAGAGTCACTATGAATCAGAATCGACTTGGTGGTAGTAGGTTTGTTTTTTTGGTTTTGGTATACACAAAGGCTGCATGCATACACACATACATTTACTTGCTGTATCATATGAGAGGTCCCAGAAGCAAAGACATGGCAATAGCAACAAGAACACCTAAAATCCAAATCTTGATTTCTAACATCATTGTCTAAAATCAGGGCTCCTCAGAGAAATGGCTATTGGCTAGGACTGAGGTAAGAAGTATACAAAATGAGCCCGGAGCATCTTGTAGCACCAGAAAGTAAAAAAGGAACCAAAAATACATTTTGGTGTGCATATTGTCACCACAAGTTAAGCATACACACACACACACACACATACACAAATAAAGGGATATAGGAGCTAGGTGAAAGAACTCCAAACAGTCAAAGTGTGAACAACTCACAACAAATAAATAGTATTTATAAGCTAGAGTATAAAATAAAATATCCATGAGTCCATTCTGATATAAATACATGATTTAATAAAGAAATAAATGAAAGAGAACAGGAGAACAGACAAGTCTCTCATGAAGAAAATTCCAAGTAGTTTATGTCATACTCCTCCTTTAAGAAGGAGGCTCCTAACTCTCCACTCTATACATGTGGCCCACACATTGTAACTTTCTGGCAACGATTATAGTATGGAAAGAGAGAGGGAGAAAAAAGAATAAATTGACAGACATTACTTCAAGCTCGATGATCAAGGTTAACATTAACAATGATAAGCTGTACCGATCATATATCCCTTTGATATGTGATGGGAATGGTACTTTACCTCTGTGGTCCTCCTCCCCAAAACACATTACTCAGTTTAATTAGAAGAAAAACATCAAACAAATCCCAACTGAGGGACATTCTACAAAATGTCTAAGTTCTCAAAACTATCATGGTCATCTCAAACAAGGAAAGTCTGAGAAACCATCCCAACCCAGCGGATGCTAGTGGACATGATGACTAAAAGCAGCATGGTATCCTGGAACAGAAAAAGAACATCAGAGGATAACTAAACAAATCTAAGTAAAGCATGGACTTTGGTTAATAATGATGTATCAATACAAGATCATTAATTGTGACCAAGGTACCATACTAATATAAGATGTTAATAATAGGGAAAACTAAGTGTACAGCATATAAGAACTCTCTGTACTATCTTTGCAATTATTCTGTAAATATAAAGCTGTCTTAAAATAAAAAGGTAACTTAAAAGAGAAAAAAAAAGAGGCAGACTCCAATGAAATACTCATTTAAGAAGTGAACTTACAATGTGTGGTATTGAGAATGACACTCAAGTAGCAGTCAGGGAAATTTCGTGCCTGAATATTTTAGTATCAAGGCTCAGAATCAGTAACAGCAAAATTACTCAAATGACTCATAACCCTTATCTGATTAATCTATGCAAAAGTTTAAGATGAAAGAAAAATAACATCTTTATCTGACAGAAAGGCAAAGTCATACACCTAAAGATCTGACCAGGTCAGAGGAGACAGTTATGTGCTAATAACCTCAGAAGATTCATCTACTGATATTCCACTCAAACCATCTTCTCACCAAAATTATTCCTGAAGACTGCTGGCTCACAATATTGTATGATTTAGGTACATACAGTCAGCAGTCACCTAGAGGATAATAACAGCAAAAACAATCAATTGTGTGAACAAGCGGTACACACACTCACAGGCCCACACAGTTCACTCCAGACTGGGATAAAAGAGTCACTCATTTTTTATCAAGGGTTAATGTGTACCACAGAGAACTCTCAGTCTCTCTGGCTGCAATTTCTCAAAGTTCTGATAAAGTTAAGATCTCATGACCCATATTTCTATTGCTATAGCTACCCTACTCTCCATGAAATGTGAGAACTTAAGATTTATTTTTCTCCAGTATGAGTACATTTGTTAATGTTCTACTTTAGCTCAATAAACATGTGTCAAGTAAGTACCTTCCTTAATTGGTGTGTGTTTGGATTTCTTTTCATCTCTGTCATCAACCCCCTCATAGGTTCATTCTAAACCTGGACCCCTGTTTAGTGTTTTAGGGGAACAAAGGATTTACAGAAAGTTCTTTCTTGGGACAGGTGAAAGATAATCAGTAGTCTGAGTGTGGCCTGAAGATGCTTCTCTCATTGAGCACAAACCTTTGGTCTTCCTGTGTAACATTTCCAAACATCCCACTGACTACAGCCACCACTTTTTACTGCCTAATAGGTTCCCTGGAATGACATCTTCCCATTTTAATGGATTGAGAAGGTAAGGAGGAAAGATATTTCCCCAAAAAAAGGTAAGGTTGGGAAATGCCATCAGCTTTCCCTCAATGCACTGGGAGGACTCCATGAAGGGGAGGAGATTGACGCAGCTGGCTGAAATACGGCCTTGAGAAGCAACACTGCAGGAGAGGTAAGAAGGGAGGCCACTGGATTAAACAAAGTCTCTGGAGTAGAGTAGGGAACCAAAACTGGAGAGTGGATAGGGAAAAAAGATGAATGCAGGAAAGTGGGCCAGAGAACACTAATGAAAGACTTCTAAAAAGACTAAGGGTTTGTATTACTTTCCTAAGGCTGCAGTAACAAAATACCACAAACTAGATGGCTTCAAACAACAGAAATGAATTCCCCCATAGTTCTGGAAGCTAGAAGTCTGAAATCAGGGTATTGGCCGGCCAGGCATGTTCCTTCCGAAGTTCTAGGGAAGAATCTATTCCATGCCTCTCTCTTGGTTGCTGGTGGCTCCAGTATTCTTGGCATTTCTTGGTGCAGTGAATTGCTTGATGTGGCCCTTCTAGCCACTGTCCTCCATTCTGTGGTGTTTCGTAAATCCCATTATCCATGCCTGTTTGGGGTGGTGTGGTAGTTAAGGTCAGGTATCAACTTGGCTGGGCAGCTGGTAGTAGTCATTCCCTACAATGACTGGCAATCGACTCTGTGATGGGATTTAG
>NW_006921631.1:15246031-15248929 GCF_000298275.1 Orycteropus afer afer
TGAGGCGTTACAGCGAAATTCAGAACCCTAAGACTGGGGAAATTACTGGGAGGAGGAGGAGGGGTTAATGTCTGAGATGATGGAGTGGCATGGTAGTTTGGACATTTGGGACATCTTTGACCTCCGCCTCATGGGGACTAGCCTCGTGCTGATCTTTCTAAGAGAAATTGTTCAAGCACTTGGCTTATACCTCATCACTTGAATCCCTCTCTCTATCTTTATATGGCCATCTTCCTAATATATCTGTATGTCTCGTCTCTTCTTTTAAGAACACCCGTCATGTTCATTAGGGCTCACCCTACACCAAAAAAAAAAAAAAAAAAAGCCCAAACTCCAAGCTCACTGCCATCGAGTTGATTCCAACTCATAGCAACTCCCTTTGGGTTTCTGAGGCGGTAAATCTTTACAGAAGTAGATTGCCCAGTCTTCCCTCCACAGAGTAGCTGATGGGTTTGAACTGCCAACCTTCTGGTTAGCCGTCAAATGACTTAGGCACTGTGCCACCAGAGCTCCTTCATCCTACTCCAGTATGACCTTATGTTAACTTTATTTACGTCTGCAAAGACCTTATTTCCAAATAAGGTCAAACTCACAGGTACCAGACGATAGGACTTCTTGTCTTTTGGGGAAACACAATTCAACCCCATAATAGGATCTAAAAGGCTATTCAGAACCAAAGGCACTGAGCTCAAGGTGGAGACAGCTGAGGCAAGGGGACAGAAAATACAACTTCGACTGTAGTGAAGACTAAGTACAGAAGCGTAATGCCAGAAGTCAATAGATTAGACAAGAGATGGCTGGGGCCTAGGCCAAAGTGACGGCTATAGGGATAGAGAAATATGGATGATCTAAAAGATGTAGGCAGAATAGAAGACCATGAGTAGCCCCACTCTGCCAGGCTTAAGTGTCCCTTTCCAGGAAAAGTAACAGTAAGAGAAAGTCTTGCAACAAAGTCTTGGAAGAAATGCAGCTGGAATGCTCCTTAGAAGCAAGAATGGCCAGACTTCATCTCTTATACTTTGGTCATGTTATCAGAAGGAATCAATTCCTGGAGAAGGATATTATGCTTGGTAAAGTAGACGTCAGCAAAAAAGGGTAAGATTCTCAACAAGAAGGACTGGCACAGTGGCTGCAACAACGGGCTCTAGCATAGCAATGATTGTGAGGATGATGCAGGGCCAGGCAGTGTTTCGCACTGTTATACACGGGGTCGCTGTGAGTCAGAAGTGACTCGGCAGCATCTAACAACACACAAGAGAGACTCATTTGTCATTCCTTCGGAAACTTAAAGGGGGTCAACACAAGTCAGAACTGATCAACAGCAGTTAAGTTTTCTTGGTTTTATAAAAAGGTATAAAGGAAGCAAAAATACCAGGGGGACTTGAACTCTAGTCACAGCACTGTTGTCTTTCAGTGGAGCTTGGGGCAAGTCACACTTTTCCAGGTTTCAGTTTCCTTATCAGTAAGAATGGTGGCAGAGCTTAATCTCTGCAACCTCTTCCATCCATGCCATTAGATAAAAGCTAGAAGTCACACTTGGCATGTTTGCAGCCATGGTGCTGAGTGTGCCGAGATCCAGGTACAGAGACTGACAGTCCCTGCCTCTTCCCTGTTGTGTAAATACCACAGCAAATTCTGAACCCTATTCCAAAAGCCTAAATGTACAGCTTCCTCTCACAGTAAGCTCCACCTTAAGTGTCTCTTTTGTTCCTTTGTTTCCTAGCTCTTCTCCTTTCTTCTTTTTCTACCTATCATTCTACGATAATTTCTTTTCTTCCCTCTCATTGCCTTTAAACTAATTTATTTCTGCTCATTTATGCCTCTTAACTTTAATACAACTTTTCTTGACAGACATACAGCGAGCAAACACCGAAACTTAGTGTAGTGGTTGAAAGGCTGGACTTGGAAGCCAGACTGTTGGTGGGAAACTCAACTCTGCCACTTTCTAGCTGGGTGGATGGACTCAGGCAAGTTACTCAGCCTCAAGTGAGACTAATAACAGCACCTACCTCTGAGGGCTTTTGTGACAACTGATGAAGGTGAACACATTTCTATGCTCAGAATAGAGCTGGCACATAGCAAGATCTCAGGAACTATTAACACTACTCCAGGCACTGAGCTCTGTACTATTGGTAGACACATGTGACTAACACAGGGTCAGTGTTCTCAATTAATCTTAATTTAATAATAAGTACATAAATAATCATATACCATAGTAATGATAATACAAAACAGGCTAAAATACCTGAAGAAAGATAGAGAATGACTGATTTCAAAGGGAAGATGCTGCTGGCCGAGAGAAACCAGGGAAGATTTCACAATAAAGGTTCTCATTTTAAATGGCCCTTGAAGAATATAGACTAGTTCGGCAGGCAGGAAAAGGAGAGTTCCAGAGAAAGGGAAGAATATAAAGGCAGAAAGTCAGAGGCAAACAGAACACTACATGTTTAAAGGCTAACAAGAAATTCAAACATAAAGAAATTGTTGAGACAGTGTTTGTTTTGTTATGTATATTTTACCACGAAAGTTAAAAATAGTAATTCTTTACAAAAAGAAAACTGCAAAAGAAATAAAGAAACTCAATTTGGCCAGAGAATTGGATGACCATAGGGCAATGATGGAAAATGAGTTTTGACAGGTGCAGTGAAGTTTGACAGGGGAGAGACCCCTGATCACCAGCTGAAGAACCCATATTTCATCTACAGGCAATGGGGAGCTACTCCAGGTTTCTGAGCAAAGAGAGACACAACAGACCTAATGCTTTAGGAGCTAGTCTGGAAGCAGCATTTCAGGTGGGCTACAGGAGAGGGACCAGGTCTTCGGGAGCAAGGTAAGCACAGGCGTAGCACAGAGTAGCAGGCCGGAAGAGCAGGAGGAAGGGGTGGAACCCAGGAAGCC
>NW_006921631.1:15254346-15262283 GCF_000298275.1 Orycteropus afer afer
CGACTTGACGGCACTTAACAACAACAACAACAACAGGAGACTTCCAGTTCTGACAGTTCCTCTGTGAGGACAGATGGATGCATGCCACGTGCACACAGTGGTCTTGCATGCACACTGAAGAGAAACCCTTCTCTCTCTGGAGATAAGTACTGGACTGTCAAAGAGCAGTCTGCGTGCTCAGCCATGCAATTAAATGCAGGGGTGACTGGGAATGGATTTTTTAAGTGAAAATCATAAATCAATATGATGTCTTTCAATAAACAATCTGGCTACTGACTCCCCATTGCCCCCTCAGCAGGGTGCAGTTGTTTAGCTTAAAGGAAGCCAAATTCTTACTTAAATTAAGTGTCATCCCTGCTAAATGAAGACCAGATGTGTAAGCTGACAAAGAAATCTAATCAAGTTTTAAGAAGGGATTTCTGTAAAAGAGAAAACTGGTGGAGGGGTGGTGTTGGTCAGAAGACAGCAGGTACTGAGGAGAAAAGTCATTATCAGGGCTCCAGATCAATACATTTGCTTGACAAAGAAAGGGAGGGAGCCCCCTAGAGCCAACTCGTGGAGGGCTCTTGTCTGGAAGTGGCATCTGGAATCCTGATAGTCTGCACTGCATCCCAGGCTCTTTCAGAAATCTGAGCCAGGGACAGGAGTCACAGACTTTTGTTTAACCTCAAAAGTCCACTGCTCAGAAGACTGCCCCATCCTGGCTCTCCAAGTAGGAGAGAATCTTTAGGCATAAAGCTCACACAAGGTGTGTGATAGACTCCCAACCCAGCCCAGCCCCAACGGAGGCCTGGCCTGGCCACTCAAGTCTGAACCCAGCCAGAATTCACTTCAATCTTTCAGTGCCTCAGCCCCTTAAGTCTCTTGTTCAATACGGATTAGCAACTTTCTACAGTGTGGAGAAAGTTTTGGAGGCTCAGAGCCTCTCTTCCATCTATAATTTTTATCAGGACCTTGATTTAGTCTTTCAATGGGGGGAGGGAAGAAAAAGAAGCAAACTCATTTGCCATGATTACAGTTCCCAGTTCCCATATCAACTGCACAATGGACTTCTAGGCCTTTGCCCTTCCAAGTGAGCAGGTAACCTCCACTAGGAACCCCGCTGCCACTCGCTCGCTCTTGCTCTGGTTCTCACTCTCACTCTTGCTCTCGCTGAGCAGCCTGACCCTGTTTATCAGTTGTTTCTGCAGCTGCACCAGCTGATGTCACAAAGCTTTGCTGAGGACTGGAGAAGAACAGGTTGGTAGGAAGTTCATACCTGAGAAGACGGGCTCAACAAGCAGCCCCAGAGAAAAGCAGATGGCTAGGATGGGACCAGTTTCAACAGGATGGAGCAGACAGAGACTCCTGCTAACTTTGTGCAGGAAGAGACCTTGTGGGGAGCTCAGGACTGCATTCTGTGGTCAACACCAGATGTCCAATGAGCAGATAATCCCAAATGAGGTAATTAAAGAGTGATTTATATCCACCATGTGATAGGCAGTATAGTGCAGTGGTTAGAAGCCCAGGTTCTAGAAGCAAAATCCTGGCCACTAACTAACTGTGTGACCTTTGGCAAGGTACTTGCCCTCTTCTTCATGAAGCAATTATGAGGATTAATTGAATTACTATAAGTAAAATGCTTAGAATACTTATTACATAATAGCTATAATTTGTTGAACCCTTGCTATCATTGGTATTTTTGAACTAGCCACTTGAATTCCGATGTATCTGATGTTTGGGTATCAATGTCACATTTAAAAAAAAAAAAAAACCCACTCTCTCCCCATTCTTTCTCAGCTTTTCCATGAATTAGCTTTAAGCACTGAAAAGATACTAAATGAAGTTAAAAAATATTCATAACTAATATGCACCCAGAAATATTCACACTGCCTTCTCTTCCAGCGCCTGCTAGGCCAGGATACACAGAGAAAAACTTGGGACTACAAGTGACACACCAAGCAGCCAAGGATGTGATGGCTGTCAACAAGGACAAGAAGTGAGGTCTATGTCTGAGCTATGTGGAAACTGCCCATCCCATGAGGTCATCTTGCAAAAAGGCTGCTGGCTGTCAGGTAGCAAGGCTCCCTGGGGGAGAAGGGAGGAGGCTGAGATCAAAGCTCCATCACACAGGGAGCTGAGAGGGAGAGAAGTTTGGGGAGAACTGGAGCTCCCACATAGAGATGGCTTACAGAGGCATCCCCCTCAGCCTCACTACCACTCCCAGAGCAAGTGATGATTAAGTCACTCACTCAGGACACATGTCTTGGCCAAGCAGGTTGTCAAGCAGGGTCTCTCTGGCCCCAAAGTCCAAACTCTCCCTGTCATGGCCTCTAAAAGGGAAGGAGTCCAGGGTTCAGGCAGCTAGAGGAGAGAAGCCATGTAAGGAGGAAGAGATCTCGGAATGACTGTTTTCAAAAAGAGAAAGCTAGGGTGTGTGCTCCACCTACTTAACAAGCCCTCCAGTAATGAGACTATTAACAGTAGCAAAGGAGTATGCCAAATCTTCTCAGGATGGTTAGTGGTTAAGGAGATGGGAGAAACTGCTAATATCACACTAGCAAGGGTGATTCCAAGTGGTAGACAGCAGGGTTGAGCTCATTATGGAGAAGCGATTTATCACTCCCCAGCCAACTATCTCAGTTTTAAATGCATCCCCAGGGAGGCAGAAGACTTAGGCAGCAGGAGGTGAGAGTGAAGAACAGCAGCTCCCCTGTTATTTTTTGTACTGATTAAATGTCGAAGGGCTGGGTGCTGTACAGAATACACAAAGACAGCAGGTCTCTGCTCAGCAGGTTTTCAGTCTAGACCTGAGAGATGAACCAGATTCAGCCAAGGGGAGTGACACCAGGGGAGGGAGCTTCCACCCAGCATGGGGCCCTGACCAAAGTGGCTTGTGTTGCCAATTCTCACTGCCTTCTTGGTCTGACAACCATCTATCTGTACAGGCACTGGTAATATATAAAACCTTCCAAGTATGATCTCATGTAACCATCCATGATGAGAGCCTCATGGATGAGAATCTGCATAAAGCTGATTCTCAGGAGGCAGAGATTAATCATATCCCTGCTTTTCATTCCTCTGTCATTTCTGACACCAGGCGCCCACATGGCTCACTTGCTCGTGGCTCTCGTGCTCTCGCTTTCTCACTCTCTCTCTTACCCTAACCACCTAGGGCTAGGTCAGACCTTACAAGTTCAGAGGACATGGTCCTTGGGTCCATTAATTATCTGGAATGACTCACAGAACTCACAAAAGATGTTACACTTATGAATACTGGTTTTATTATAGTAAAATGATAAAAATCAGGATCATCAAAAGGAGGAGATGCACAGGTAAGGTCTGGAAGGTTCCATCATGGAGTTGCCATGTCCCTGAGGGGGCACATCGCCCTCCCTTCACCAACCAGGAAGCTCTCTGAGCCTTCATGTACCAGCTTTTTATTGGCTAGTCCTGCTTGATCGGCTAAATCATTCCTCCTGATGCTAGTTGATACCGGCCTCCCAAATGAGTCTTGTCTGGTCTGGCCAGCCCCCATTTGCTAGCATAAATCCTTCAGGTATGGCCTGAAGTCCCAAAGCAAGGCACCTCAATTACTCCAAGGCTTACTTCTCCAGAGCCAAGGACAAAGACCACCTTATTTAGGGTAAAATTAGGTATTTGACCCCACATTCTCACTAAATAGCTATGAGACAACAGGGCAAATTGACCCTGTCTTTACAGATGAGAAGCCTGAGGTTCAGAGAAACTGCCCAAAGTCAGTGTTAGAACAGGGAAATACAAAGAGTTCAGAAGGAAACATGGGATCACAGGGTAAATTCTCTCTCCCACCACACATGTAACAGGGATGGAGAGAGATGTGGACATTAACTGAGTATCTGTGATCAACCAGTCACTGTGCTAAGAACCTGACACCCATTACATTTAACTCCAAAGGGTTGACAGTATCCCTGTTTTATAAATGAAGAATTAACAGCTAAGTAATTCACTCTTTGGCTCTCAAGAAGATCATCTTTGCCCTTAAGGAGACAAATTGTTGTTGTTGTTAGTAGGTGCCATTGAGTTGATTCCAACTCAAAGTGACCCTCTGTACAACAAAACAAACTGCTTCCCAATCCTGTGCCAGCCTCATAATCATTGCTAGCTTTGAGCCCACTGCTGCAGCCACTGTGTCAATTCATCTTATTGAGGGTCATCCTCTTTCTTGCTGACCCTCTACTTTATTAAAGCATGATGTCCTTCTGCAGGGACTGGTCTCTTGATAACAAAGTACATGAGATGATGCCTCACCATGCTCGCTTCCAAGGTGCACTCTGGCTGCACCCTCTCCAAGACAGATTTGTTCGTTCTTCTGGCAGTCCATGGTATATTCAATATTCTTTGTCAATATGAGGTGCTAACGGCAGTGACCACTATCTGTCTGGCTGTCTATTGTACTGTGGTGGATTGCATGGTTCTATGATACTGGAAGTTATGCCACTATATTTCAAATATCAGCAGCATCATCCATGATGGACAGGTTTCAGTGGAGCATCCAGATTAAGACAAACTAGGAAAAAAGAGTTGGTGATATACTCCCAAAAAGTAGGTGACAAAAACACTATGCCTCACAACAGAACACTGTCCATCTCATTTGCTTTGGACATGTCATCAGGAAGAATCAATTGCTGGATGAAGACATCATGTTTAGTGAAGAAGAGGGCCAGTGAGAGCAAGGAAGATCCTTGATGATATGGATTAGCACAGTAGCCACAATGATGGACTATAACATGCCAATGATCCTAAGGATGACATAAGACCAGGCAATGTTTTGTCCTATTGTATATAAGGTCAGAGCCAAATTGATGGCAGCTGTTTTTCTATCTATATGCAAGCAGACACAGAGGTCTCTATAGAGTACGATGGGGACACAACAAAAGGGCAAATTACTTTGTAGGCATCAGGGAAAGATTCTGGGAGGCAAGAAAGCCCAAGCTGACTAGTGGAACATAAGGAGAACTCTGACTGAGTCCCAAGGAGACAGACATCAGCCACAGTAAGAAGGGACTGCTTCCCAGGCAGAAGGAAGAATAGGAACAGAAGTGGCCCTAGCAGGACACATACAGATCATTAAGAGCAGCTGGATTATCACTGTGGTCTGAGATACCAGGTAGAACCCATGTGCCTTGCTTTAAGTTCAGATTCCAGCCTGCAAGTGAGGGACCATCACTAAGTGGTTTTAAGTAGAACAACTGCTACAGAACTATAGTTAGATAGATGCATCAGGCAATGGTGTAGAGAATGGGTAGGAGGCACCAAGTGTAAAGACTGGCAGAAGTCTGAAGGATGGGTGCACCTGTCCACATAATAAAATAACCTGGGCCTCCACAAGTAGTTGAGGAGTGAGGGGACACATTTGCAAAATCTTTAGGAGGCAAAAGTAGCAACAGTAGGTGAGGGGGTAGTAACAGAGAAGGAACCAAGGGGCCTCTCAGGTTTCTAGCCTGCGTTCCTGAATGAATGAGATGCCTTTCATTGAGATAAGGAACCCATAAGAAGAAAACCTTCCAGGGGAGGGGTTTAGAGCAAAGAGTAGTCCATGGAAATGATAAATTCCATTTCTGACACACTGAATTTAAGTTGCCTTTGGGACTTTCAAATGGGGATGTCACACAAGATATATGCGTCTCAAGCTCTAAAAAGAAGTTTATAAAAATTAAATAATGGCCTTATTTACATCTAGTGTTGTACACCACCTGGCAGTGTTCCCAGACTGGAGAGAGGCACAATCAGGGACACAGATGATGCTCCTTGGACTGACATTTGGTAATTCAGGGACAGTCAGTATGTTCTTGTAGGCTCTCTGACCAGGAGTCTTGTCTGGTCTGATACTACAACTGTACCATGTTCAAATTCTGGAGTAAATCCTAGATTCTCCACTCACTAGCTCTGTGATCTGGGGCAAGTTATTTAACTTCTCTGTGTCTCAGTTTCCTTGTCTACAAAATAGGAGAGTTATTGTGGGGATAAAGTAACAAAATACTTGTAAAGCACTTGGCATGGACACAGTAACAGCAAATCATATTCTCATCTGTGGTTATTATTGATGAGGACAACAACAATATTATTAGTTTGCCTAACTCATTTCACTTCCTTGGCTTTCTGTAAAATAAGAGCAATGTCTACTTTTTATGGGATTACTGGGGACTAAAATTACAAGATAGAGGAAATGAAAAGTCACTTAACAAGTACCAAGTGCTACACAATGATGAATTGGGACTTTTCAGCATGGGTCAACCATGTTTACCCTTCTGGCAGCTCAGGTCTTCAATGTACAATACTAAGGACATTTTGTTCCATGGCCAGAGATTATGCTCCCTGTCTTTTGATCCCAAGAGGAAACTAGCCACACACAAAAGTAACAACTGAGTGCAAAAGGTCCCAGAAGTCATCAAAGGAATCTGTTACCAATGCCAAGAAATGAATGAGTAGGTGTCCAAAGACTGGGCAAGGTAGCAGCAGTGAACTACCTATTGTCCTGTTGGATATCCTGAGGATATTCTGTATATCCTCCTGCTGTGAGGGATAAACACTGCTAACTTGAAAAATAAAGAATTAAATGGATCAGTGCAATAAACTACAGACTGAGCTGAGTCCATACCATAAATGTAAAACTAGGTAATTCCCGAGGGAGTGAGTAATTGGACCTGTGGGCTTGGAACCATGGTCCCAAGGGACATTAAGCTCAATTGCATAGCATATTACACAAATACATTGTTCTACATCCTACTTTAGCATATCGTAACTGAGGTCTTTAAATCTTGCAAGTGGCCATCTAGATGCAACAATGGGTCTCTCCTTGTCCAGAACAAAAAAGAATGAAGAAAACCAAAGACGCATGGAAAAAATTAGTCCAAGGGACTAGCAGAACATGCAATCCTCAGCCTATAGGACCATGAGACCAGAAGAACTAGATGGTGCCCAGCTACCATTGTCAACTACTTGGAAAAGGATCAGTGCAGGAAATCCTGGATTGAATGGGAAAAAAATGTGGAACAAAACTCAAAATCATTTAAAAAAAAAAAAAAAAGATTTCTTTTTGGAGGCCCGGTAAGATGGCAGACTAGGCAGAGAGACAGCACAGACCCTCTTCAACAAAGAAAAGGTAAAACAACACAGACACAGAAGATAATCTTGTACCCCTGAGCCTTGAAGGGAAGGATATAGAAGTGGACTAAACCCCAACTAGCAGAAGAGTTTGCATGAAAATACCAAAAAAGGAGACATACGGAGCTGTGGTCTAGCAGTGATCCTGAGCAATCCTGACGGCACAGACAGCTTAGAGATTCCCGAATGCTGGTAGGACTTAAGAATTAACCTAAAAATCAGACCTGCTAGCCAGGGTCTGCATGGAGGACTGCTCTGGTGGCTGGGGAATAAACGGAGAAGGTGAAGAGAAAGGCGGGCTGAGCTGTGGACTTTTGCTGGTCCAGAGGACGCTGCCATTTTGAAGGTTTAAAAGTGGCTTGACTATTTTGGATATTTAGAGAGACAGTGCTCTTCGCTGATTCCTGGGGCTTAAGAACACATTCTGCTTTCCAGCAACCCCAAGGACCCTCAAGACCTGCAAGACTGAAAAGGCACGACATTCCTTTTGTAACTCTTAATACTCCACACCTACTAGTTGAACGGAGGTGCAGCCATCCCCCACTCCCACTTACCTTCTGGGCCCACAGGAACTCCATCACAGTCTGTATGCTCAGACAGAGCCTAGGTGCCCTGCCCTGTCCTCCACCAATTTTTTTTTTTCCCTCTTTCTCTCTTTTATTTTTATTTTTTGCTTTCTTTTTTCTGGTGATTAGTTTGCTTGTATTTGTCTGTTTTAAAACAACTATTATTATTAATACTTTTGTCCTTTTTACTATTATTCTTAATCTTTCCCTCCCAGGTCCTAGTTTTCAGCATTTTTTCTTTCCCCA
>NW_006921631.1:15265693-15270555 GCF_000298275.1 Orycteropus afer afer
TGTTGCATTGTGGTAAACTGTGGTCAATGTCATGAGACAAAGTATATGTGAACTGCTGTATGGAAAGTGAATTTGCTCTGTAAATCCTGACCCAAATCACAATAAAAAATAAATAAATAAATACAACTAAAAAAAAAAAAACTGTCTCCTGGTCTGATAGAGACTGGTGAGACTCCCAAGACTATGGCCCCTAATTACCCTTCAGGTCTGGAACTAAACTCACTCAGGTGGCTTCCAGCCAAACAACAAACAGGCATTTAGGGTGAACATTCACATAAGGTAGATACACTCCTTAGAGCCATCAACGATTGGAGAACAGATGGGCAGTGTTTGATTAGGGAGGTAACTCAGCGGGTGGGAATGCATAGGAAAGGACATGGGGAAGAGGTAAATACAGGGAGGAAGTGGGAAGAGAGCTGTTAGACTGTGAAGTCAATTACATTGTGCAGTCAATGTCATGTAACAAAATGTGTATAAACTGCTGTATAGAAAACAATTTACTCTGTAAATTTTCATGGATAATTCAAAACATTCCAGTGAAGATTTAATTACATTATTTCTTACTCGAGCACAAATGACTGCAATAAAGCAAGGTATCTTATTTCTAAATGAACATGCATTTGACTTTGATAACAATGATTCTCACTAACTCTTATGTGCTGGTAGATAATGTGTTCAATAGCCTCTGCTCTAGTTTTAAAATCATTGCCAAATCACTTACCTCAGGAGCAGAATCAAAGCTCCTCATGCTGAGCAACTTTTCAGTTTGGTACGGATTCAGTAGAAACTTAAATGCATTTATTTCTTCATGTGTGGTCAGATATTCAGTAGGTACTCAGCCAACCAGATTCTCTGAAGGGATGATTCAAAACTAAACCAAACTCACTGTCGTTGAGTCAGATCTGACTCACAGAGACCCCTCCTTGGGTTTCCGAGGCAGTATCGCTAAGGAAGTAGATTGCCCGATCTTCCTTCCAAGGAGTGGCTGGTGAGTTTGAACTGCCAGCCTTCTGGTTAGTAGTCAAATGCCTTAGGCACTATGCTATCAGAGCTCCTGAAGGTGTGATTACTGAGAATAAATTCCTTGAAATTATCATTCTTTCTTGGACTCATGAGTGTCCAGCCACACTGGTTATGTTGCTGTACCTTGAAACTGCAAAGCCCATTTCTGTCCCAGGAAGTTTGTACTCGCTGTTCCCTCTGTGTGTAACACCTTTACCCTAGATGTCCACATGACTTTCTCTTTTTAGTTGCTTATCTACAGACTCAAGTGTCATTGTAAACTGGAGGTGTTCCCTAATAATACTGTATAAAATCGCACCCACCCCCTACCTCCTGGCATTGTCTATCCTCAAGTCCTGCCTTACCTTTCAGCACAGCATTTACATGTGATATTATAAGGTGTTTATATTTTCCTCCCTCCACCCCATCCCAACTACTAGAATATAAGCTCCATGAAGGATATTTGTTTTGTAGACTGCTGTTCTCAGTGCCTAGAATGATACTGGCTCATACAAAGATGTCCTACATATTTCAAATGAATGAGGGAAAAAAAAAAAAAAAAGGTTCTACTCTTAGTGTACTATTCTTCATATACCTACTCTTCACTTACTAACTATCTTATTATCTGACATTCCACATTTACAACTATAGTAAAAAATCTACTATCTGACTATTTTGTTCATTAACAACATACAACTGGCAGTAACAAACACCAAGGTGCAAGGCAAGAGTAATGCTGGCTGTGATGGTTAAGATGATGTGTCATCTTGGTTGAGCCCAGTGGTTTGGCAGTGTGATAGCTGGAGCTATGTGTCAACTTGGCTGGACCACAATTCTATGTGGTTTAAGCAGTTGTGATGTGGTTATTCCCATGATGGAATCAGATGTCTATGTTTTCAGCAGCCAATCCATTGAAAGGGAGTTTCCCTAAGGGTGTGGCCTGCTTCCAGTATATTTATGGACATCCTGGGGAAAAAGACACTCTTCTGTGGATCAGGATTCTGTTGTGCTGCCTACAACTGTCTGTAAGCAAACAATCCACCATTCATCCTGGAGATCTTGGATTCGTCATTCCTTGGAGTCAACAGCCAATATACTGCCTGCCAACTTTGATCTCCTTAGGCCCTGCAGCTACATGAGTCAGGAAAAGCCTCCAGCTTGACGTTTGATCCAAGAACTTTAGATTTGCCAGCTTCTAAAATGTGTGAGCCATTTTCCTAAGATAAATTTCTCTTTCTTTCACTATATATAAGCTTTACTGGTTTTGCTTCTCTAGAGAACACAGTCTAACACAGACAGTTATGTAATGATGCAGTCATCCTCCATTTTGTGATTTGATATGGTAATCCTCCATTTTCACATAACATCAATTTTTGTATAACAACATGATCTTTGGAACATAACCATGTCAATTAGTGAGGAGTGAGTGCAATGATGATAATGCTGATCCTCAATATCCCTAAGAAAGTGCTTTCATTTTTTCCTTTAGCTTAGTGGAGGATAGCTGTAATCATCCCACCACACACTATTCAATCCTAAACAAGAGTTTTCTTAACTCTTTTATGACTGGATTATTTTCTGCCTTGAGTTTTTTGTTGATACCATGTCTTTTCGGTAATGGAAGGTATGCTGAAATCAAGGGAAATACAATTACATGGGGACATATACGTCCCATGTGAACTCTAAGTGGCAGAATTGATAGGTGAGGGCTGTTTCTTCAGATTCACACAATTACACAGTTCCCCTCCAGGACATAACATGCACAACTGGGATAGAAGGTTCCCAAGAAACTTGAGAGGCTGGAAATGTTGGTGGGTGACATATGTCACCATGGGTCATGAAAGGTTAAACTTAATAAACTCTGGACTCCTCTTACACAAAAATAATCTTGCAAACACTCAGTGTTTGAGTTAAAAAAGAAAATGTGATGTAACCATACAACGAATGTCAAAAAGATGCTGAAACTTACTCTTGAACGGAGAATAGCTAAAGTGACTGAAAGAAATTATGAAATAAAAAAGCTGAACAAAGGTTTCAAAGGGTAGTCCAAGAAGACAAATGCGCAAAGACCTAGAATTCGAAATAAAGGGTAGAACACTGTTCTGGTTACCTAGTGCCACTCTGACAAGAAGTATACCACAAACGGGATGGCCTTAACAAACAGGAGTTTATTCTTACAATTTGGAGACTTTAAGTCCAAGTTCAAAGTGCCAGGCTCTAGGGACTGGGTGAAAGCCCCTCAACCTTCAGGTCCAGCTCTACCTCCTGCTCCCGGCCCACTGGAGCTAGAGGTATTTATCTCTTCACTCAGACAGCTGCTGGCTGCTGAGGCTGAGAAGCCCCAAGGTTGACAAGGAAAAAGGCACAGTCTGATGTTACCAAACCACACGGCAGGCCATTAACTTAAGTCCACTGTAAGTCCCAAGGTCTGCAGAGCATAGCAGGCTGCTGAGCAACGACACAGATACATGCAGGGTCCAAGCGTGCCAAAGGCTAAATACATTCCGAAGGCTTCTCCTTAAATACAGGAAGCAGACCACACATCCCAAAGGCAGCTACTCAGCTGCTTGTGGTAGATCCTACCATGGAGTTGACTGTCAGTCTCATCATGGGGAATAACTACCACCAGCTGTCCAGCCACTCAACCAGGCCTAGCCAAGGTGACACGCAAACTGAACTACCACATAAAATGACAGCAATAAATTCATACTTGTCAATAATTACACTGAATGTCAATGGATTAAATGCACCACTCAAGAGATGGAGAGTTGAAAACTGGATAAGAAAACTTAACCCATCAATACACTGTCTACAAGAGACACACGTTAGAGACAAAGACAAAAACAGACTAAAAATCAAAGGCTGGAAAAAGATGTATCAAGAAAATGGCAACCATAAAAGAGCAGAAGTGGCAATATTTATTTCTGATAAAATTGACTTTAAGACAGAAATTTAAGCTGGATTGAGAAGAAGGCATGAAATGAGGAATAGATGCTGATGTCAGATGGATCTTGGCTGAAGGCAAAGAATACCAGAAAGATGTTTACCTGTGTTTTACTGACTATGCAAAGACATTCAACTGTGTGGAGATCATAACAATTATGGATAACATTGTGAAGAATGGGAATCCCGGAACACTTAACTGTGTTCATGAAGAATCTGTACATAGACCAAGAGGTTCTCATTTAAACAGAACAAGGGGCTACTGTGTGGCTTAAAATCAGGAAAAGTGTGTGTCAGGGTTTTATCTTTTCATCATACTTACTCAATCTGTATGCTGAGCAAATAAGCCAGGAAGCTGGACTATAAAAAGAACATAGCATCAGGATTGGAGAAAGACTACCTGTTTTTGTTAGGTACCATTGAGTAATTTCTGACTCATAGCGACCCCATGCATAGCAGAATGAAACACTGCCCGATCCCGCGCCAGCTCCATGATCCCTGCTATACTTGAGCCCAACATCGCAGCCACTGTGTTAATCCATCTTGTTGAAGGCCTTCCCCTCTTTTGTGGACCTTCCACATTACTAAGCATGACATCCTTCTCTAGGGAATGGTCCCTTCTGACAACATGACCAAAATAGGTAAGACGAAGTCTGGCCATTCTCTCTTCCAAGGAGCATTTCGGGTGCACTTTCCCCAGGACAGATCTGTTAGTTCTTTTAGCAATCCACGGTACTTTCAGGATTCTTCACCAGCACCACAACTCAAAAGCATCAACTCTTCTTTGGTCTTCCTTATTCATTGTCCAGCTCCTGCATGCATAGGAGGTGATTGGAAATATCATGGCTTGTGTCAGGTGCACCTTAGTCCTCAAGGAGACATCCTTGCTCCTCAGCACTTGAAACAGTTCCTTCGCG
>NW_006921631.1:15272910-15296378 GCF_000298275.1 Orycteropus afer afer
TGGACAGCCTCTTCCTTCTTCCTAGTCTGTCTCAGTCTGTAAGCTGGGCTGATACCTGTGTACCATGTGCATTCTGCTGGGTTTGAAACACCAGTGGCTCAGCCTCAAAACTCACATCAACATGTCACCACGGTAGGACAAACCGACAGACAAGTTTGTCTCCCTGTTGGAAACCTCTCCTACCATCCTTACCTGGGTCCCTGCAGATGACTCCTCCTCTGTCCTGGTTCCTGGGCCTTTTAATCCCCTTTCTCCTGCTCTCCCGCCCTGCTGCTTTGGGCGTGCCTGGGTTCCCTCTTCTCACCTGGATCCCTGTGGCATGGGAGCTAACAAATCAGAAAAGATACTGAAATTAATCAGAACACACACCAGCCATAAGCAAGTCCTCCCGCCAAGCTAGTGTGTATTGCTACATATCAGTCCTGCCCACAGTGCCGTATGCCACAAGCTGACTCTATTTTCCTGCCACTTTATATATTGCAAAATCTTAACTCATAACAGTACAGAGTGAAGTCACTTGTCCTTCACTTTATGGAAATTCAACACACACACTTGACTTATCGACATAATTAGGTTCCAAAGACCATGCCCTTATGCAAAATTGGCATTATATAAGGAGTAGGACACAGAGGCAGCCCTGGAGCCTGGACCCTCAGAACTTCTGTGCCCCCTGCACCACTGTGCTCTGAACTCCAAGACCCAGCCTTCAGGGCTGGTGCTTGAGAGGTCCTGGGGCCCAGTGGCTGGACTAGAGATACAACTGGAAGCTCTGGTCCTCAGGCAACTAGTAGGGCCAGGTGTCAAGCTGGCCACTGGGGGTTGCTGCCCCAGATGCCTGCTGCCGCCCCATAGTCCAGGAAGAACCTCAAGGAAATGAGTGCTGCTGGCCTTAGAGGGCTTGTAATCCGAGGCTGAGAGCCTGAAGACTAACAGCTGCTCAGAAGATTAGTTCAGCAACAGCCCAGGCTGGGAAGGAAGAAAGGGCGGCCAGTTTCTGATGCAGCTCCCAGGTCCTAAACTGCCCCCAGATCCTTCTCGCAGCAAGACTGGGACCCTCCAGGGTACTTGAGTAAAGGAGAGCAGCAGCGGCAACCTCCCCTACCCCTGTCTCCTTCTTGGCCCCTCTAGCCACTCACTCACAGGCCCTTCTTGGAAGGGATCTCTCAAAATCCACCTTTGTCGCCTCTTTTACACAAAGCTGCAATGGTGCCTTCGTTGGTGGAGATGGGAATGAAAGATGGCTTCTGGATAGCTGGCTGCTTCAGCGGTAAGCCTGACAGACATGGGTGGCTCTGTGGGCCAGCAGCTGGATACGGGGAGAATCTCAGGTTAACGGATAAAATAGTCAGGTAATTTTTTTTTTACTATGGTCATAAATGTGAAATATCAGATGATGCAATAGTCGATAAGTGAGCAGTAGGTATATGTAAAGAACTTTCCTGTTCTTTTTCTTCAGTGCATGACAATTACAAAAAAACCGGACTTGGTGCTGACAGAAATAGACACAACTAGACAAACAGAGTTGGTGGGCAATAATAACAGACAAGAGTGCTCATGTATAAAGTCCAGAACAGGCTTATTTTACTTTGTATCAAAAGAAAACACAAAATGTTTAAATCCTTATAGGCAATTATCTGACCCCTGAGAATACATCCATAAATTCCAGGAAAACCACAGAATTCACTGTAAGAAACACTAATCTACAGACTGGATAAAAGGGGGAAGGAGGAGTGATTGGCCCACAAAATATTTGAATTCATGTTTTTAATAATCGTAGCTAGCATTTATCAGGGGCTTATATGTCCCTAGCAGCTAATTCTCACTGTCCCAGCCCAATATACACTAATTAGAAAGGAGGGAAAAACCCACTGCCATCAAGACAATTCCAACTCATAGTGACCCCTACTGTGTTTCCAAGGCAGTGATCTTTACAGAAGTAGATTGTCTCATCTTCCCTCCACGGAGTTGCTGGTGGGTTTGAACTACCAACCAGAAGATTAGCAGTCAAATACCTTAGGCACTGCACCACCAGAGCACCTTAGAAAGAAGGGGAAGGAACTACTATTCATGATATATGTGAATAATGCTTTGCATGCATTCACATATATAAATTAGATCTGCCAGAAGATGTTAATCCAATCTTATTGATGAGTAAACTAAAACTGATAGGTTTCAGGTGGCAGCTGAGCACTTAACTGCTATGCCACCAGGGCTTCTTAATGGGTTAAGTAATTTGGGCATTCAGCCAGTACACAGAAGGAACCAGATCTGAATATAATTCTTCCTGATCCCAATACTATAGCACATGTAATGAGGTGGGAGAATTTTTTCCATCCTTGACACAAGCCTAATGTTCTAATCCCATTGTGGTAGCCAGGATAATGGCATTCTAAAAATGTCCACATTCTAATCCCCACAAATTGTGAATATGTTACCTTACATGGCAAAAGGGACTTTACAGACATGATAAATTAATCATCTTGAGATGAGGAGATTATTCTTGATTGTCTTGAGTGAGGGGACATGGGAGTTGGGGAAAAAAAAAAAAAAAAAAACCACTCCCACAAAGTCAATTTCAACTCACAGCTATAGGCTAGGGCAGAACTGCCTGGTAAAGCTTCCAAAGCTGTAAATCTTTATAAAAGCAGACTGCCTCATCTTTCTTCCATGGAGTGGTTGGTGGTTTTGAACCACAGACCTTTTGGTTAGTAGCCCAATGCTTTAACCACTGCACCACCAGAGCTCCTTGTGTGAAGTCAGGAAGTAACAAAACACCAGCTGACACACTGGTGCCCAGCACTGTAGTGTGGTTCTCAACACACCAGAGTCCTCAGCAAAGTTACAGAATATGGAATTGGCCAAGTCTGACTTTAGTCCAGTCCTGGTACCCCCACTGTAGAGGCTCCCAGGTTTGGCTGCCTTATGCTCACAGAGCTATCAACTAACATTAATTTTCTCGGTCACTCAACAAATATCTACTAAGCACAGATGGGCACAGTGGGAGTGTAACAGTGAGCCAAAAAAAAGACCCAGTCCTTGCCCTCATGTAACACACAAATAAAAGAAAACATACTTGCTATATGTGCTATGAAAGAAAGGGATATGGTGTCATGTGACACATAAGAGGGCAAAATGACCTAGTCATTCCTCCCCAAGGAAGTGATGTTTGGGCTGAAGTCAGATAAAAGACACTATCTATTAAAAGGAGCTAGATAAGACAGTCCAATATCTCTCGGTATTTATCTTCATTTATGAAATGCATTATGAAACGCTTTGAAATCCAAAGGAAGGTATAAAAATGATACCAATGAATATAAATAACGCTTTATGGTTTATGAAGAATTTTTTCATGCATTATCCTAGATTCAACAATAGCACCAGAGAGACAGAACAAGAAGTATCGTGTTCTCTCTTTCATGAATGAGGAAATTGAGATTAATAACACTGAAATGACTCCCCAAGGTTAACATTAAGCCAAGAAGACTCAAACCCACATCTCACTACTCCTTATTGGGAGCTCTTTCTGCTATAAAAGGTTTGTTGGTCTTCTGCTACAAAGCGCTGCCCTCGCAAGCAAGCTAAAAGGTGAAATATAGGAGTTGGTGCTAATATTTGAGAACAAAGGACACAGATCATCCCAAATATTTGGCTGCTGGATTCACCTAGTCACAGAGCAGGCCTGATGGTGCAATGCTAATGTCTGTTTTCAGCATTACTGGCAACCCCTCATGCCAGCTAGCAACCTCCAAGCCAGCAAGCCCACAGTCAGACCAACCCTGGGCTCACACAGAACTTCTTAGAATGTTTTGAGTTGTTCTAAGCTGTAGAGCTTAAAAAAATATATATATATTCTTTCTCCTCTTCCATCTCCTCTTCCAGTTGGTGTCTTCTAAAAACTGGATCTTTGGTAGGCAAAGAGCAGGACAATCATCCAGTCCAGACAATATTAAGGTTCCTTCTTGCACAGTTTGTTGTAGGCATCAAAGAGGAGGATACTATGCCAAGTAGCACTGAGTCAGAAGACTGGTAGGCTTGGTCTCAGCTCTGTAACTTGATTTATCCTTATTTCCTTCCCCTTTTTTCAGACTAAGACAGACTAAGAAATTAACCTGGTGATCTACTTTTGAAAACTAACCAATGAAAACCCGATGGATCACAACAGAATATTGTCCAATATAGTGCTAGAAGAAGAGCCCCCTAAGCTGAAAGCACTCAAAATACACAGGGGCCAAACAACCCAGAAAGGAGAGTAAGAAAGTTTGCACAGCTCAGAGAATGTAATCAATGTCACTAAGTGATACATGTAGAAACCTAGAAACCAATGAATCTGTGTATGTTTTGCTGTGCATATTCTCAACAAAAACAAAATAAATTAAAAAAATAAAAACCAGTGGCTGCAACAATGGGCTCAAGTGCACCAACAATCATAAATATGACACAGAAGCAAGCAATGTTTCATTCCACTGTACACAGGGTTGCCATGAGTCAGAGCTGACCTGACCACAACAACCCCTTCTGGTGAAAGGCCACAAACAAGGAATATGGAGTAGATAGAATAATGGTCTCTCAAATGTATCTAGTTCTCATTCCCACAACCTGTGAATACACTACCTTACGTGGCAAAAGAGACCTTGCAGACATGATTAAGTAAAGGATCTTGAGATGAGAAAATTATCCTAGGTTATCCAGATAAGCACAACAAAATCACAAAGATCCTTATAGAGGGAAGTAGGAGGCCCAGAGTCAAAGAAGGTGTGTCTCCAACAGGAATCAAGCCTTGTCCACATCATGCTTTTCACCCCACAATACCCATTTCAAACTTCTGACCTTCAGAAACTATAAGATTATAAATCTGTATTAAGGCACTAAATTTGTGGTAATTTGTTACAGCACAAATAGGAAACTAATACAGAATATAAAAAAACACAAGATTTTTTAAGAGTAAAGTTTAAGGGAACAAATCAAGGTCATTGTATTAGTTTGCTAGAGCTGCCATAACAAATTACAAGTAATCCCTGACACACGACACATTTCAATGATTCTGTCATAAGTCAGTTCTGACATAAGTTGAATACCTTATTTTTTTCCCCATTATTATTCCTTTTATGGTCAGGATCTTTATAAATGTGATCTTTATTTGTCTTTGGGGGTTGGCATGAGAATGGTAATATCAGCAAATTCCATGCTGCAACACTGTATGTAGTACATATTGGTAACAATAAGATGTACAAACAAAAAAAATAGTAAGTCATAAGTGCAGTTTGTCATAACTCGAGTAAGTCACAAGTCAGGGACTACCTGTACTACAAACTACGTGGCTTAAAGCACCAGAAATATATTATTTCATAGCCTGGCGGCCAGAAATCCAAAATCAAGGTGTTAGCAGGTTTGGTTCCTGCTGGACACTCAGAGAGAGAATCTCTCCCATGTCTCTCTCCTAACTTCTGGGGACTGCCAGCACACCTTGGCATTCTTCAGCTCATGAATACATCTCAGCCTCCAACTTAACGTAGCCTTTGCTTCTGTTCGTCTGTGTCCCAAATCTCCCTGTGTCTTTCTCTTATAAAAATAATTGGACTGTCATTGGATTGGGAGCTCTGGTAGCATAATGCCTAAGGCACTTGACTGCTAACCAGAAGGCTGGAGGTTCAAACCCACGAGCCACTCCTCGGAAAGAAGGTTGGGCAATCTACTTCTATAGTGATACTGCCTCGGAAACCCAAGGAGGGGTCACTATGAGTCGGGTCCAACTCAACGGCACATAACAGCAATATATATATATTTGGGTAGTCAATCATCATTTAATCTACAGCAGTCGTTGTGTGTGCAAGACCACCGGCTAAAGGTACTTCCCTCAGCCTTGATGAAAGTGGCAAATCCCAGAGTAGGAAGCTAAGAAGGAAGGTGGCGGAGTAGATTCAAAAGCCTACATGGACAGTGAGGTAGGTATCCCTTCCTTCTCTGCCCCACCTGCCCACCTCCCATCAAGGAGGAGTAACAAATAGGAACAAACTGGGCTGATCAAATGAAATAATGTGTGAAGATGTTTTTATAGTTGTAAATACAGCAGTTATAAATACATATAAATAATTATTAGTCACAAGGTCAGAGGAAGCACTAAACACCTTTACCCAGTTGGGGTGGGGCTGGCTCTCCCACACCTTACTTCTTCCTCCACCATCTCTCACATCTCAGGCTTCACCAGTGTGGTCTCCAGCTAACCAGCCTCCTAATGTAGTGTCCCAAGAATAGGCCAACAATGGTCAGTACCCTGAGGCAGCATCCCACTGAGGGTAATCAGGACCAGGGAGGGTGAGAAGTGATTATACTTGGGGGATTGTTAGAGAGGTGATGGTGAAAAGGCTAAATTCATGGCATGATTTTTAAGAAGCTCTGATTAATTTTTCGCTCTGGAGCATCTTAATACCAACAGTTGTGCTAGCATGTAGTCCTAACCACAAGGAACAGTCCTACATCTAGTACTTAGTATAATATAAGGAACTCCCAAGCCCTGGTCTGAAGCGGTTCATCCAGGAACCCCCTGTGATAACAAGCAACCTGGTGAGCCATTGTCGATGCATGTCCTGCTTCCTCAGACCATCGGGGTCCAACAGTTCCTTCCTTACTAGAAAAAGAAAACCCACCTATCTAATGGGTCAGCATGCAAGGTGGTACAAAGCAAAAATACCTTGAAAGCACTTGAATTACAAAAAAATTAAAAAGGCCAAGACAGATAACACAACTTTAGAAAGGAAATTAAAAATGCAAGAGAGAAATAAGAAATAGAAAGGAAAAAATACCAGTCAAATCAACAAAGTCCATCTATTTAGCTCAGAAACAACCAAACTGGGGAAGGAACAGAGACCTATACATTTGCTGGAGCCTTAGCCCAAAGGATGAATGCTCTCTCAGGTAGATTACCTCACTGCTCTGAGCACTTGCCCATCTGAAAAGTAGAGGCCATCTTTACTATCAGCTGTCCTGTACAGAGCTCCAGAGAGGGTCACAGAGATTGGCAAATAAAGGGTTTGGCAAGGTATAAAGCATTTCACAAATACAGGCACTGTGATCCTTATCATAAATTCTTCCCTCTGAGGACTATCTGCTCCTCTGGCCAAGATGTGGGGCCTGTGTCTTAAGAAACCATGAACACATCCAGCAACCAGAACCCCGCAGTCTCCTCCTGCCCCGTGTAACTCCAGCACCATTCAATAGAAAAGGATGGAGTCAGGAAAAGTCCTTTACACAAAAATCCATGCCTCAGTTCTTGAAAGCTGTAATTACAGCCAAAATAGCTTTTGAAAGGGAGAAAAGAGTAGAAAATAGCAGCCTGGACCAAGAGTGAATTATGGGGTTCAGGGTAAAACACACACTCAGAGCTTTTGCTGTTAATGGTGGCCAGTCTAAACAAGTGACTGGACAGCCAAACCAAACAGCTTTCTGGCCAATTAATTCCTCCCTCTAATTTAATGAGCTTCTCATTAAGCACTGGAAGCAGCTCACAGAGAAGGAAGCTGAAGGAAGAGGTGCATGGGCCAGAGCACTGACAGATGAGGAGGGACAGAGACTAGGGTGTCACTCCAGCCACAAAGGTCTCTGGATCCCATGCCCCCAGGTGATGTTCTCCTGCTTCCAGGTGATGTTCTCCTGCACAAAGTTCTACAAAGCTATGCTTCTGCACTGCCTCCCTTACTGGAGAGTTTCCATGCCCTAATCCTTTGGCTCCTCAACTCGGTCATCACCCAAAGAGCATCACAAAGAGCCTTTAGTGGGGACACAAAGGAGGCAGCACAGTCCTGGGTATGAATGCCAGCCCCATCTGTTAACAGCAATTTGACCCTGAATGAATTCTTTAACTTTCCCAAGCTTCCACCTCCTTAGTTATGTTACTAGTAGTTGCCATCAAGTCAGCTCCAGCTCATAGTGACCTTACGTATAGCAGAACAAAATGCTACCCAGTCCTGTGGCATCTTTATGATCACTGGCATATCTGAGCCCACTGTTGTACCTCTTGTATGATACCTTCCAACCTAGGAGGTTCATCTTCCAGCACCATATTCTGTTGTGCTCCAGAAGGTTTGCAAATAATAATATCTTTATCTCATCTAGAGTAGTTACAAAGCATAAATAAAATGATAAAACATTATTTCAATATTTAAAAACCCAACAAAGCATATGACATATAACCAAAATAAAAAAAAACTCACTGCCACCGAGTCAGATCCAACTCACAGAGACCCCTCCTTGGGTTTCCAAGGCAGTATCACTATGATAGTAGATTGCCCAACCTTCCTTCCGAGGAGTGGCTGGTAAATTTGAATCACCAGCCTTCTGGTTAGCAGTCAAGTGACTTAGGGACTACGCTACCAGAGCTCCCATATGACATACAGTATGTGCTAAATAAATAGTAGCTATTTTTAAGGCACTCTGGTGGCACAATGGTTAAAGCATTTAACTGCTAACCAAAAAAGTTGGCAGTTCAAACCCCCCAGACACTCCATGGGACAAAGACGAGGCAGTCAGCTTCCAAAAGGATTTACAGACTTGGAAACCCTACGGGGCAGTGCTACTCTGTCCTGCATGGTTGCAATGAGTTGGAACTGACTTGAAGGCAGTGGGTTATTATTATCTATAGCTAATGTTATTACGGATAGTGATATGAACAGCAACCTCTTCCCCATGAGTTGGAACTGACTTGAAGGCAGTGGGTTATTATTATCTATAGCTAATGTTATTACGGATAGTGATATGAACAGCAACCTCTTCCCCACACCTTAGTCAAACATGACACAGAGAATTATTTTGGTCAAAACTTCAGAAAAGAGGCCAGCTCCAGTTCCAGTCCTCCTCATCATAGCAGCAACAATGGCAACAGTGATGAGGGCAGCAGCCCACCCTAACAATGGTCGCCACTGCTGTCGAGTCAATTCCAACTTAAAGCAACCCTAAAGGACAGAGAAGTGTCTCATAGAGTTTCCACTGTTACAGGGGCAGATGGCCACATCTTTCTCCTGCAGAGAAGCTAGAAGATTTAAACTACCAACCTTTTGGTTACCAGCTGAGTGATTCACCACTGCTCTTCCAGGAATCCTTACTTTGAAGCTATACATCACTATATTCATGAAAATTAATACTGTTGACAGTAATTTCAGTAAATTCAATTTAATAATAAAAAATGTTGAAAGACTGGAAAGATCATGGCAGTGACAAGATTGGTTTATTAGGTTGATAAACTACTCAGAGAAACAGTAGCAAACATGCTAACTTTCTTCTCAAAGTTGTTCTCACTCTCGCAAGCGGCCATCTAGATGGAACGATGCATCTCTCCTCATCCAGAGCAAAGGAGAAAGAAGAAAAACAAAGACCCATCAAAACAATTAGTTCAAGCAATTGACAGACCATGTGATCCTCAGCCTATACAACTATGAGACTAGAAGAACCAGATGGTGCCCAGGTACCACTGTCAACCACTTGGAGGGGGATCTATGCAGGAGATCTTGAATAGAATGGGAGAACAATGTAGAACAAAACTCAAATCATTTAAAAAAAGGGGGGGGGGGTCTGATAGGTCCTGATGGAACTCCTGAGACCATGGGCCCTATCTGCCCTTCAGGTCTGGAATTGAACCCACTCCTGTGGCTTCCACCCAAACTAAAGACAGGCATGTGAGCTGGCCATTTACATTAGGCAGATACACTCCTTGGAGAGATAAATCATGGGAGAATAGAAGGGCTGTCTATGCATAAGGAGACAGCTCAGGGGGCAGGAGTGCATGGGAGGGAAGGACACAGGGAAGAGGTGGCTATGGGGAGAAAGTGGGAGGAGAGCTGTTGCATCATGGGAGACTGCAGTCAATGCCATAAGACAAAATGTATGTGAACTGCTGTATGGAAGATTAATTTTCTCTATAAACTTTCATCCAAATCACAATTAAAAAAAAAAAATCAGTGCTGTCACTGAATTTAGATTTCTGTCAATCAGATGAAGAACTGCCTAAAACTATAAGTGGTCAAGCAAAATGAAGGGTGCACCATCTGCTACATGTTTTGTGAGTAGATAATCCTGAAGGACAATGAGGCCAAACCAGGCTACAGCCAGGGATGACCAATCCCACCTCCTCTAACAATTTATTCTCTCAAACAACTAATATAATGAAATTTATACATTCTCATGAGACCATGTGAAAAACTACAATCCCAAACCTATCTTTGAAATGTCCAAGTCTATAGTAATTTCTCCTGTTTCAGTGGCGAGCACATGGACAAATTCCTGGACAGTCATTAGAACACAATGTAATTCTTGTTAATCTCTGCTCCATGTACCACAGAGTCAGAAAGTAACAGATTGGAATGGCTGCCAAACTCTTCTAACGTACACAGAATGGCAGAAGAGTATGCACATATTTCCAGAGGCTAACAGTCAACCAAGAAAATTTTGTTAAAATCTCACATTTGTTCTTAAAAATTGAAATACATCTTATTTTCTATACCATAATAAGTAGCTGTATTTTGAAAATGTTTTGAGCCAATCACCAGCTAATTACTGAAACTTCTTCCTAAAATCTTTGAATGCAAAAGCTACTTCACCACTTTCTCTTATCCACACACCATTCAAGGGTAAGCATGCATCTCACTTTGAGAAGCATCAGGTCACCAGACAGCAAGAATGCTACTTCTCCAGCCATCGTACTTATTTTAACCTGATCTTTAGTCAAGATCAACCACCCTGCTCAGAACAGCTTCCCTGAACAGTATAGAGAGAAGAGGTCTGAGGTTTGCAAAGAGCAGAAGGTGCAGCCATTCGTTTTGGCACCTCCAGCAGTTGATACATTCGAGTGCTAGTTCCACAAAGCCCCACCTCAGTCACTCACCCTTATCCGGCGCATGGCAGCCACTATCTCCACCCTGCTGTTAGGCCTCGGCACATCCAAGCTTCCTACGTACTGTGGGAAAGAAGTAAATACTCATTAAAAACAAATGGCAAGTGTCCCTAATCACAGAATGTTAGAGTAGAAGGACTTGGAAGTGATTCAGTTCAATCCCCTTTTACAGATGAGGAGATTAGGGCCAAGAGTGCTTTGTTTTGAGACTGATTTCAGCTTTATCAAAAGCCAACTTCACTAAACATTATTGTTTCCACTTTTTTAATTGTGGTAAAGTATATGTATAACAATATTTGCCATTTCAACATTCTTCTACATGTAAAAAAATCAGTGGCATTATATTCACCAAGTTGTGTAATCATCACTACTATTCATTTCCAAGTTTTTCCATTACTCTTACAAAAGCTTAGTGCCCCTAAGTAGTGGCCCCCATTCCCCCTCCCTACTGGCCCTGATAAACCACTAAAAGTTAAACAAGGAACAACCATATGACCAAGTAATTCCACTCCTAGGCATACACCCGAAAGAAATGAAAGCAGCAATGCAATCTTATACACAAATATTCACAGCAGCACCATTCCCAATAGCCAAAAGGTAGAAATAGCCTACAAGTCCATGAAAATGGATAAACAAAATGTGGTACATACATACAATGGAATTATTACTCTGCCATAAAGAGAAAAGAAATATATACATACTACCACATGAACCTTGAAAATATTGTGCTGAGTGAAACAAGTTACTCACAAAAGGACAAATATTGTATGATCCCACTTAAATGAAATGTCTAAAATAGGCAAGTGGATTGTTTCATTTTTAATCATGTTCTTAATCAGAGATGCAACAGAACACTGTGTGTTAACCAACAGGCTCCAGAATCGGAAAGACTGTGGTTTTAGGCAAGCCACTTGCCCTTTCTGTGTCTCAATTTCCTCATCTGTAAAATGGAGCTTCAGTGAAAATGAAATGAGAGAAGGTATAAATCTCTTACACTTGTGCTTGACACATATTAAAGCACTTGAAGGAAAAATACATTTGAAAAAAGGAAAAACACATTTAAAAAAAAAAAGAGAGAAACCTAACAAAATATCCTTGAGTTATCCCCATGTTATGGAGACCTCAAACATTTGAATAAGTGTCTGACTGAAACAAAAGAATAGACTAAAGAATTTTTATTTCATTAAAAATTTAACCTGATTATACTTTTGAGTTGTAAGATACAGCCGGTAGTTAGAAAATATGGCCTGGGTGATAGAAATAATGCTGAAGATCGCATGATAGAATTTTACAAGACCAACGAGACTGTTCATTGCAAATACCTTTTTCAAAACATAAATGGTGGCTATATACATGGACTTTGCTAGATGGAGTACACAGGAATCAGATCTACTACATCTGTGGAAAGAAGAGATGGAGAAGGCTCAGTATCTTCAGCCAAAACAAGGCCAGGAGCTGACTGTGAAACAGACCATCAACTGATCATATGCAAGTTCAAGTTGAAGCTGAACACAATTAAAACAAGTCCTCAAGAGCCAAAATATGACCTTGATTATATCCCTCCTGAATTTAGAGACCATCTAAAGAAAAGATTTGATGCACTGAATACCAGTGACCAAAAACCAGGGGAACTGTGGGATGACATCAAGGACATCATCCAGGAAGAAAGCAAAAGGTCATTAAAAAGACAGGAAAGGAACAAAAGACCAAAATGATGGCAGAAGAGACTCTGAAACTTGCCCTTGAACAGAAAGTAGCTAAAGCAAATGGAAGAAATGACAAGATAAAAGAGCTGAACAAAAGATTTCAAAGAGCAACTCGAGAAGACAAAGTCAATTATTATAATGAAACGTGCAAAGACATGGAGTTGGAAAGCTAAAAGGGAAGAACACATTCGGCATTTCTCAAGCTGAAAGAACTGAAGGAAAAATTCAAGCCTCGAGTTGCAATACTGAAAGATTCTATGGGCAAAATATTGAATGATGCAGGAAACATCAAAAGAAGATGGAAGGAATACACAGAGTCACTGTACCAAAAAGAACTGGTTGATGTTCACCCATTTCAGAAGGTGGCATATGATCAAGAACCAATGGTACTAGAGGAAGACGTTGAAACTGCACTGAAGGAATTTGCAAAGAACAAAGCTCCAGGAATTGATGGAACGCCTAGTGAGATGTTTTAACAAACTAATGCCCCACTGGAGGCACTCACTTGTCTATACCAAGAAATCTGGAAAACAGTTACCTGGCCAACTGACTAGAAGAGATCCATATTTGTACCCATTTAAAATAAAGGTGATCCCACAGAATGGGGAAATTATTGAACAAAACCATTAATATCACACATAAGTAAAATCTTGCTGGAGAAAATTCAAAAATGGTTGCAGTAGTATAGTAACAGAGAACTTCCAGAAATGCAAGCTGGATTCAGAAGAGGATGTGGAATAAGAGATATCATTGTTGATGTCAGACAGATCTTGGATGAAAGCAAAGAATACCAGAAAGATGTTTACTTGTGTTTTATTGACTATGCAAAAGCATTCCATTGTGTGCATAACAAATTATGGATAACATTGAGAAGAATCGGAATTTCAGAACACTTGATTGTGCACATCAGAAACCTGTATACAGGCCAGGAGGCTGTCGTTCAAACAGAACAAGAGGATACTGCATGGTTTAAAATCAGGAAGAGAGTGGGTCAGGGTTGTATCCTTTCACCATACTTATTCAATCTGTGTGCTGAACAAATAATCTGAGAAGCTGGACCATATGAAGAAGAATGTGGCATCAGGATTGGAGGAAGACTCATTAACAACCTGCGATATGCAGATGACACAACTTTGCTTGCTGAAAGTGAGGATGACTTGAAGCACTTACTGATGAAGATTAAAGACTTCAGTCTGCAGTATGGATTACATCTCAACATAAAGAAAATGAAAATCCTCGCAACTGGACCAATAAGCAGCATCACAATAAATAGAGAACAGATTGAAGTTGTTAAAGGTTTCATATCACGTGGTTCTACAATCAACACCAATGGAAACAGCAGTCAAGACATCAGATGATGTATCGCACTGGGCAAATTTGCTGCAAAAGACCTGTTTAAAGAGCTCAAGAACAAAGATGTTTTCTTGAAGACTAAGGTGCGTCTAACCAAGCTATGGTATTTTTAATCGCCTCATATGCATGTGAGAGCTGGATGATGAACAAAGAAGACCAAAGAAGAGTTGATGATTTGGGGTTGTGGTGTTGGCGAAGAATATTAAAAGTACCATGTACTGCCCAAAGAACGAACAAATCTGTCCTGGAAGAAGTGCAGCTGGAATGCCCTTGAAAGTGAGAATGGCCAGACTTTGTCTCACTTACTTTGGTCATGTTGACATAAGGGACCATTCCCTGAAGAAGGATATCATACTTGGGAAAGTGGAGAGTCAGTGAAAAAGGGAAAGGCCCTAAATGAGATGGACTGATACAGTGGCTGCAATGACGGGCTCATGTATAGCAAGGATTGTAAGACTGGTGCAGGACCAGGCATTGTTTCATTCTGTTGTACATAGGTCCACTGTAATTCAGAACCAACTCAATGGCACCTAACAACAATATTTTTTAGTTATTTTTTTAAACCACATTACATGCAGGTTAATGTTTAACACATGAGTACTTTCTTGCTTTAAACTATACAAATAATACAAAAATATACAAAGCAACTAAATAAAGTCTCTACTGTCAAAAGTTTGATGTACAGTACTCCTGTGCACAGACATATGTTCATAGATACACAAGGAAATTTGTTCTATATAAAAAAGTTCATACTATTTGTATTTTTCTGTAACTTGTTTATTTTTCACTTCGAATACAACTTGAGCGTCTTTCCACATCAATGCATTCAGGTCTGACAAAACATGTAATGACTTCCTACTGATGGTGCTTTAATGCTATTTAATGCTATTTCACAAGCAATGCTTCTATGAACCTCTTCACTGACACATCTTTGAGTTCATCCAAGTATCTCTTTAGGTTGGATTCCTAGAAGGGGCTGCTGGATCAAAAGGTATGGATAATAGCTGGGTATCATTCTACAGAAGGATGAAACAAGAAGAGGGGGAGCCAATCCAGCATTTATTAAGAAGACATGATACTAGGTTTTTCATATACACCATCCATTACATATTGATTCATGTGGATTTGTCTTTCCTTTTTCCAGACAAATTATATAAAACAGCCCAAGGAATAGCCTAGAAATCAACAGCCCCAGGATAAACTTGCATGAATAAGGGAAGATGAGAGTAGGACAATTGTGTCTACAGGAAATGTATTTCCTGTGGTTACGGGAAGAGAGGGTTCTTCCTGAAATTTGGAGCTAAGACTTGGCTCCAGTTAGCAGGGTTTCAAAAACCAAATACTGCATAAGGGATTTCCCCTAGTTATTGATCAATAGTTTGTACTAATACACTGCAGAGCACAACTCCGAGCAGCCAGTGGGAAGCAGTGAGCACGTTACAGTTTGGGCCCAAGGTGGAGACTCACCCCAAACAGCAGGGAGCTACCTGCTAACTGGTAAAACTAGCTGCTGTATGGTCAACACTGACTCATGAAGACAAGACCCCACGTGTGTCTGAGTAGACCTGTCCTCCAGAGGGTTTTCAGTGGCAGGTTTTTCCGAAGTAGATCACCAGGTCTTTCCTTCTAGGTATCTCTAGGTGGACTCAAACCTCCAACCTTTCAATTAGCAGCTGAGCACAATAACCTTTTGTACTACCCAGGAACACCTATTGGTAAAGCATTTTGCAACTTGCTCAGGTAAACAAAGCCTCTTAGGTCTAAGAGTTTAGCCAGATTTACCTGTGAATAGCATTTCTCCCTCTGTGTTCTGCTAGGGCCACACAGTCTGTCAATATGTCAATGACCCATGCAGCCAGGAATGACGTGAGGCTGGGTCCATGACTGCCCAACTTCAAAGGCTCTCCAGCGGGGGGGGGGGGGGGGGGGGGCAGTTTCCACGCTCCCTCTCCTAAAGATTGCATGCCTGATGGCTCCTGCCCTTAACTCTGTGCAGTTAGGATTGACTTAGAAATGAGACCTTCAAGGATTCATATTCTATCAGCCATAACGTGAGAGGCAGGTCCTGAGGACCAAGTGAGGTTACGGGTTAGAGGTGAACCTCAAGGGCTGTATAATCCTACCTCATCTGCCAGACTGGAAAAAGTCCTGCTGCCCAGTGAGGTCCAGAATTAGCCTGAACACAGATGAGACCCAACCCCACTCTGCTATCCCCACCCAGCCAGTCTCACACTCCATGAGGAGGGGTGCTGTTGGGCTGAGAATCTCAGAAGCAGTCAGGAAACATGGAGTGTGGGGAACACAGCAGCAACACAAATGGAGAAGAGAGGCTGCTGTTTAGCTTTGGACTATGCTTCCTCACAGGAAAACATTCTGCATGTGAAGAAGCTCACGTTAGGACACCTAACATCTGCACCTCATCAGTGCCTCCTTTTTACTCCATCAGCCACCCAAGCTGGTACATGTACATGCAAATATTCACAGTGCACAAATGCTGGCACATCTCATGCACCACACCCATTACCAATCTCACACACCACATATACTCATCTCAACATACCCCACACACATACAACAAACACACGTGCACATGTGTGATCATCCCTCACACTCACCTCATGTCACATACCCACATACTCCTATTCAAACCACACTTACTCTTTTTATCTCCTTTACAATCTTATGGAGAAAACCACAAACCTGCCTTTCTAAGAAACAGTCTGAAGCAGATAACCTACCTCCAGTATAGTTGCATCTTAGGGTTATTCAAAAAGATTAAAAGGATAATAAAGTAGGGTTCAGATCCACATCTCCCTGTAAAAACATGAATTAAAAAAGCAGAATCACAATGACAGGGAACCAGAGAAAAGGGCAGAAAGCTTATCCCTCAGCACAAAACCACAGGGTGTAAAGAATGAATACCATCCTTATTTATATGGTTAACACCACAACAAAAGAAGTATCTCAGTAACTAAGTATTACCACCTCCACAACTAATTGTCCCAAGTTTCTCCATGTTAACCAAAGGGCAAGATAAAGAATAAAACCAAACTCACTTGTTGAAGGTGGTCCTTAAAACCACTTAACTCCAATGGTCAAACTCCTTATCATTTCTGTGGTACACTGAACCTAGATCTGCACCCTCCCATTCCAGATTAGAAAATTGGCTCCCAGGACTAAACCTCATCCACCTGCTGGGCTAATAACAGCTTTTAGAGAGCCAGGCTCCAGTCACCATCTCCAGGGTCAGGCAAAATAAATTCCCTTCTTCAGTCAAAGGACGATGCATGGTGACAGGTTATCACTCAGAAATGACATCCTTTCCATCTGCCTCCTCTGAAGGATAGGGGTTGCCAAGAGATTCTAGGAAGGTGGAGGCAGGTTAACTCAATGCCTAGGAACTAAAGGAATAATTCTGAAAATAGAAACTCAAGCTCTCCCTGACTCCTCCCCCTACATCATATTCTCTCCTAGCCTTCCTCATCTTAGTGAATGACTCCCAGTAAGTCCACCCAGTTGCTCAAGCCTAAACCTTGGGAATCATCCTTGAATGTGCTTCTTCTACCTTATCCACCAAAGACAGTCAGATCCAACTCTCTCTCCTCCACCTCTCCACCTACACTGCCACTACCCCATCCCAAGAAACCCTCCCCTCTCACCTACACTACATTACTACAGCTTTCTGCACTGCCCCTGTGGTCCCCTCCAAAGTGATCTCTTTAAAATGCAAATCAGATCTTGTCACTCCCTTGTTTAAGAGCATCCCATGTTTGCTTCCACCTACTCAAAGGAGCTCTGGTAGCATAGTGGCTAAGGTACTTGACTGTCAACCAAAAGGCTAATGGTTCAAACCCACCAAGCACTCCTCAGAAGGAAGGCTGGGCAATCCACTTCCATAGTGATGCCACCTCGGAAACCCAAGGAGGGGTCGCTATGAGTCAGATCTGACTCAATGGCACATAACAACAACAACTCAAACATGATGATCGAAATCCTTAGCATGCCCCACACAGCCCACATGATCTGCATCTGCCTTCATTTTCCCTCACTGGCCTCTGTAATACTATGTTTTACCTGACTCTTATCTAGGTACTTTAACTGGACCTAGACCAGATGCTCTTATATGTAATACCACATGAATTCAGAAATTCCTCATGCACACCATGTCTTCTCACATCCCAAGGCTTCTACACTTGTTCCTCCCCTATGCAGAGAATGCTCTTCTTCTATGCTCCCTCCTCCTAGGCCTCCAACATCCATGATTTAGTGCATATCTATTTAATCTCTACTTCCCCAGTTCTGACCACCAAGGTGAGATGCCCATATTGAGGACCCTCATTTGCTAGTTCGCTGCCACTGAGTCAGCCACCAATTAATGGCAACCTCATGCACAACAGAACAAAATCCTGCCAGTCCTGTGACATCCCCACATTCTGTTGTGGATCGAACCATTGTGATCCACAGCGTTTTCACTGACTGCTTTTTAGAAGTAGATCTCCCAGGTCTTTCTTCCTAATCTATCTTAGTCTGGAAGCTCCACTTCAACCTTCTCAGTATCATAGCAACATACAAGCCTCCACTGATAGAGGTGTGCTAGCTGCATATGACGTGCATTGGCCAAGAATTGAGTCCAGGTCCCCAACATGGAAGGTGAGAGAGAACCTTACCAATGAACCACATTGTCCTCACATGAGGACTCCCATTAAAAAAAAACCTCACTGTCATGGAGTCAGATCCAACTCATAGCAACCCCTCCTTTGGTTTCTCAGGCAGTATCACTATGGAAGTAGATTGCCCAACCTTCCTTCTGAGGAGTGGCTGGGGGTTTGAACCGCCAGCCTTCTGGTTAGCAGTCAAATGTCTTAGGCACTATGCTATCAGAGCTCCTGAGGACTCCTGTAGATCCTTTGAATTCTACTTTATAGCACTAATACATGGCTAAATATACATTTAATGCACATCTTCCTCCAAAAGCAGATACCAGGAGTGGACTGACCATGCCTAGCACAACTACAGGCACATAGGAGGTGCTCAAAAAATATTTTACTGACAGGAATTCTTCAATAATGAGAGCATATTCATTCCAGATGCTCACAGGAGAACCTCCACTCTGAAGAGGGGCAAGAGGAGACATCTGAGCCCTGGATTCTGCCTGGTGATCGGCCTTCAGAGACATTAGCCTGCTTCTTCCAGTAAGCCATTCCACCCTGCAGAGTCTTGTTGTGATACTATGTTTTACCTGACTCTTATCTAGGTACTTTAACTGGACCTAGACCAGATGCTCTTATATGTAATACCACATGTAATCCCTGGTTTATCACAGATGATGGCAGATTTAATCTTTCTGCTGGTAGATTTTTAATCATCCAGCATTTTGTAGGATGTCTGTAGCATTTCTGTGTTCTCCTTTCAGTAATTCTCACTGTCAGACATCCCACGGGCTTCTTTTCAGAATATTCCTCACAGTATAACGAGGGAATAAGGTTGTTGTTGTTGTTATGTGCCATCAAGTCGGCCCCGACTCATAGCGACCCCTCCTTGGGTTTCCGAGGCAGTATCACTACGGAAGTAGGATTGCCCAACCTTCCTTCTGAGGAGTGGCTGGTAGGTTTGAACCGCCAGCCTTCTGGTTAGCAGTCAAGTGCTTTCGCCACTATGCTACCAGAGCTCCTAGGGAATAAGGTAAAAGAGTTAAATGTATTGGGCTCAAATTCTTTTTCATTAGCATCTACAAACAATAAATAAATAATTATAAGGAAGATGCAAATTGTATTAGTTTATCAAGATATGAGATTACCTGTGTCAGTCTTATTTGTGGCTTCCTCTTCCAGATAGCGTAGTGCCTAAGGCACTTGACTGCTAACCAGAAGGCTGGAGGTTCAAACCCACCAGCCACTCCTCGGAAGGAAGGTTGGGCAATCTATTTCCGTAGTGATACCGCCTTGGAAATCCAAGGAGGAGTCAGCTATGAGTCAGGTCTGACTTGACAGCGCAAAACAACAATAACAACTTCCAGATAAGCAGGACTTAACCGCAAATAAAGTTAACCAAGGAACTTTAAATATTTTTATAAGTTTCTGACAATGTCAGCCTCTGTGTTAGATTAATATCTCATTAAGTCTTTAACTTCTGAAGTCAATGATAAACTGATAAACTGTAGTGTTCCAAGTACATGAACCAGAATATTACAAGCAGCAAGACACGACAACTTGAAATATTAACCAATGTAATCCACCACTTTCCTTTGACAACCATTTTATTAACAAACTTTCTATCAGGTGTTTCCAGAGACAAGAAAATATTTACATATTAATAAAAAGTAAGCTCATCATATGATTCTGCTTCTGGTAAGCAGAAGTTGGAGTAGCTGGTGTCAGATTAAGTCTCTGAAAAATAACTAATATAAACTTTGGACAAGATATGAAAAATAACTTTGAAGTCACTGGCCAAACCCATTGCCATCAAGTTGGATCCGACTCATAGCCCAAAAAACAGTTAAGAGATCGGATAGGACTCAAACTTTGAAAGAAGGGAAATGAACCATTTGATATTTGCCACTGGCTCGAGCCCAAGTGGAAAGTTCACTCTAATTGGGCTGAGAAGTTAGAAACCAGAGATCAGGACTGCCTGAGAGCTTGAAAGTGAAAACAGAAACCCCAGGAAGGAAGGCATAACAGAGGGAGACCCCAAAATCCTATGTAAACTCCACCCAGGTTCTTAGATGACCCCCAGACTGCACATGTGCACAAGAGATTGTGAGGAGCCCAGTAGGCAGTAGCAGATGGAAGAACAAGGAAAGTGACTAAAGATTTTAGCTGCTGCCTACCTCAGGGAAGGCAGATTTAGGATTTATTTTCTTAAAGTTAACTGCCTTTAAGAAAAAAAATCAATACTCTTCAAAGAGAGTAATAGAATCTTCTGTCATGGAAATATTAAAACCCTACCCAATGACTACTGCAAGCAAGACCCCAGAGTTTCATTTTCCTTGGGTAAAAGGACCAAAATAAAATCAAACCAGTTACCATTGAGTGGATTCCTACTCATGGTGACCCCTGACCCCATGTGTTACAGACAAACACATACAACATAGAACTGTGCTTATGGAATTTTCTTCGCTACTTTTACAGAAGTAAGTTGCAGATCTTTCTTCCAGTGGTGCCACTGGGTGGGATCGAACCACAAATTATTAGATTAATGTAGTTACTGTTGTTGTTTGCGTCATCGAGTCGGACCTGATTCATAGAGACCCCTCGTTGGGTTTCTGAGGTGGTATCACCACAGAAGTAGATTGCCCAACCTTCCTTCCAAGGAGTGGCTGGTGGGTTTGAACTGCCAGCCTTCTGGTTAGCAGTAAAATGCCTTAGGCACTACACTACCAGAGTGCAAACCATTTGCACCACAAAGTACAGGGCCTCCCCAAATATGCACAATGCAAAGGCCTTTGGCTCTGCTGCCTTCCCTACTCTCATCTCCTCTGAAAAACTCTCAGCCCAAGCCCATGACATATACCCTGTGAGACTCAGGAGTAAACCCCTCATCTCAAAGAGGACAATGAGGCCCCAAACTATTAGGAGATGTCAGAGAAAAGACTTCCTCCAAGCTCCTGGCTCCCAGTCCAAGACTGTCCCCCTTGCATTCTTCCCAACTCTCTCCCTTCAGTTCCCAAGCCTGTCTGGGTTCTATTTCATCACCATGCCCACCTCCTTATATCCCTCTGTCTCCTGTCCACACTATGCTCTCTCTCTAAAAACACATACAAGAATAAGGAAATCTGACACTCTGCTTGTATCTAGAAATCTGATCTGTTGCTTGCCCATCTGAGCTAGCACCTTATTTATACTCTGTTCTATACCTTCCAAAGGCTCAGAATCATAGAAGGAGAGGATTTTAAACCCCAAGGAAACCTTAGAAATCTTATCCAATGTATTTCACATTGAATAAGAATGCATGAAAAGTAATTTAGTATAGTCAGGTATCCTGCCAGTGCTTAATAAACGTTCACTATTATGATAGCATATCATAGTTGTGTCATCTGCATATCACAGGTGTTAATGAGCTTTCCTCCAATCCTCATGCCACATTTTACTCCAGCTTCTTGGATTATTTGCTTAGCATGCAAATTGAATAAGTATGGTGAAAGGATACAACACTGCTTACTGAAAATGAAGAAGACTTGAAGTACTTACTGATGAAGATCAAAGACTACAACCTTCAGTATGGATTACACCTTAATATAAAGAAAACAAAAATCTTTGCAACTGGACCAATGAACAACATCATGATAAATGGAGAAAAGATTGCAGTTTTCAAGAATTTCATTTTACTTGGATCCATAAGCAATGCCCATGGAAGCAGCAGTCAAAAAATCAAACAATGGGGAGTTATAGTAAGACGGTAGAATATGCAGAAAGACTGCACAGACACTCCTCAACAAAGAAAATGGGAACCAATCAACACAGATACAGAAGAAAATCCTGGACCCCTGAGCTTCAAAGGGAAGGATATAGAAGTGGACTAAAGTCCAACTAGCAGAAGAATTTGAATAAAAACACCAAAAAAGGAGACATACGGAGCTGCAGTCTGGCAGTGAGCCCGACGGCACAGACAGCGTAGGTATTACCGAGTGGTGGTAGGACCTACGAATTAACATAAAAATCAGACCTGCTAGCCAGGGACTGCACAGAAGACTGCTCTGGTGGCTGATTAATAGAAGAGGAAGCTGCAAAGAGGAAAGGGGGCTGAGATGTGGACTTTTGCCTGTCCAGAGGGTGCAGCCATGTTGAATGTTTACAAGCAGTTTGACTATTTTGGATATTTAAAGCAACAGTGTTCTCCCAGTGTGGTAGTTATGTTTGTGTGTCAACTTGGCTGGGCCTAGTTGAGTGGCTGGACAGCTGGTGGTAGTTATTCCTCATGATGAAACTAGCAGTCAATTCCATGGTGGGATCTACCACAAGCAGCTAAGTTGCCTTTGGGATTTGGTCTGTTTCCTGTATATAAGGTGAAGCCTTGGGAATGGTCTCTAGCCTATGGTACTAGGTAACAAGAACATCCAGATTCCAGGGACTTATGAACAGACTCCACTTTCCGGGAACTACAAGGATATTCCAGATGCAGATGACTGGAAAGGTGTAACATTTCACCTGTTACTCTTACACCACACACCCTCTTGGTGAATGGAAGTATGGCCATACCTCACTCCCACCCAATTTCTGGGCTGGCAGGAATTCCATCCCAGTCTGCATGCTTAGACGGAGCCTGGGTGCCCTGCCCCAATTTTTTTTTTTCCTTTTTTTTTAGTTTGTTTTTGTCTGTTTTAAAACTACTACTATTATCATTACTTTCATTCTTTTTTACTATTATTCTTTATTCTTCCACTCCCAAGTTCTAGTTTTCAGCTTTTTTTTCTTTTCCCTGTTCCTGGTTTCAATTTTATTTCTTTCTCATGGTTAACCCCATTCCTTGTTTTTCTTTTTGCATTTTTCCCATTTTTTTCTTCATTATTCTCCTTCTCTACCTTTTTTCTCTTA
>NW_006921631.1:15297093-15299737 GCF_000298275.1 Orycteropus afer afer
ACACTTCTTTGGAAAGGGATCAATCAGAAAAAAGATCAAAACAAAATGAAGAAAGCCTAAGGTTCATGTGGGATACCATCAAAAGGAATAACCTACATGTCACTGGAATTCTAGAACAGGAAGAGAAAAATAAAACCACTGAAAAAATTGTCCAAGATTTGCTGGAGGAGAACTTTTCTGATATGATGAAACATGAGAATATATCCATGCAGGAAGTCTAACGAACCCCAATCAGGACAGACCCCAAAAGAAAATCACCAAGACATATCATATCAAACTCATCAAAACCAAAGACAAAGAAAGTAACCTGAAAGCAGCATGGGAAAAACAAAAAGTTACTTACAAAGGACAACCAGTAAGAATAAACTCTGATTTCTCAGCAGAAACCATGCAAGCAAGAAGGAAATGGGATGGTATATATAAAACCCGGAAAGAGAAAAATTTTCAACCAAGAATTATATACCTGGCAAAACTGTCCCTCAAATATGATGGTGAAATTAGGAGATTTCCAGATAAGCAGAAACTAAGGGAATTTCTTAAAACCAGACCAACCTTACCCTTACAAGAAATGCTAAAGGGAGACCTTTGAACAAAGAACCAAAAATAACAAACAACAAACAACCATTAATATACAAGATAACATAACCCAAAAATCACAGTTATGGACATATCCAAAGTAAAATAAGCTTACAAAATTGTAAACAGGGAACCAGAGACATCAATTGGCAAGTGAGGACAACTACAAACCAAAAAGAGTGAAAACACCATGTAGTTACAGAACTTCTAAATGTGAGGATGTCAAGAGAGTTGCAAGATAGAATAGACTATTCTAAACTCAGGGAGAAAATTATAAATCACAGGGTAACCTCAAAGAAAAATGATAAACCTTCACATCACAATAAAAAAGAGGAAAAGGACAAATATTCAGCAAATACTAAAACAACAAGAAGAAAGGAAATGATAAAATGATTCATAAACATAATGAACTCAGCACAGAAAATAATAAGGAACAAAGAAACCAGGGACAGCATGAAACAACACATAACAAAATGACAGCAACCAACTCATACTTGTCAAAAATTACACTGAATGTTAATGGATTAAATGCACCACTCAAGACACAGAGAGTTGCAGATTGGATAAGAAAACAAAATCCATCAATATGTTGTCTACAAGAGACACACCTTAGAGACAAAGACAAAAATAGACTAAAAATCAAAGCTTGGAAAAAGGTATGTCAAGCAAATGGCAACCATAAAAGAGCAGGAGTGGAAATATTAATTTCTGATCCAATTGACTTTAAGACAAAAACCACCATATGAGACAAGGAAGGATATTATATAATGATTAAAGGCTCACTTTAACAAGAAGACATAACCATAATAAATATCTATTGACCCAATGAAAAAGCCCCAAAATACATAAATCAGACTTTAAAAGAGTTGAAAAGGCAAAGAGATGACTCTACAGTCTTAGTGGAAGACTTTAACACACCACATTCAATGAAAGATAGAAAACTGGAAAGAAACTCAAAAAAGATGCAGAAGAGCTAAATAATATAATCCACCAATTTGACCTCATAAGACATCCACAGAGCACTTCACCCAACAACAGCACAATATACATTCTTTTCCAGTGCACATGGAATATTTTCCATGATAGACCATATGTTAGGCCAAAAAGCTAGGCTTAATAAATTTAAAAACATTGAAATACTACACAGCATCTGCTCAGATCATAATGCTATCAAATTAGAAATCAACAATAGGAAGATTAATGGAAAACGAGTAAACACATGGAAACTGAACAACACCCTCCTTAACAAAGATTGGGTAAAAGAAGAAATAAAAATTGAAATTCAAAAATTCCTTGAATCAAACGAGAATGAAAACACAAAATACCAAAATCTTTGGGACACAGCAAAAGCAGTATCAGAGGCCAATTTATAGCAATAACCACACACATCAAAAAAGGAAGAGCCAAAATCAACACTTTAAACCAACATCTTCAACAATTAGAAAAAGAACATCAAGAAAAGCCTACAGTCACCAGAAGAAAGGAAATAATCAAGATTTGAGCAGAAATCAATGAAACAGAAAACAGAAGGACAACAGAAAAAATCAACAAGATCAGAAGTTGGTTGTTTGAAAACATTAATAAAATTGACAAACCACCGGCAAAGTTAACAAAGGAAAAGATGGAGAGAATACAAATAACATGAATAAGAAATGAATTGGGTGGGGTCACAACTGAACCAACTGAAATAAAAAGGATAATATCAGGATACTATGAAGAATTATACTCCAACAAATTTGAAAATATGGAAGAAATGGACAGACTTCTAGAAACACACCACTCACCTAAACTCACACAGACCGATGTGGAAAAGCTGAACAGATGCATAACAAAAGAAGAAATTGAATAGGTCATCAAAAAACTACCAACAAAAAAAAAAGTCCTGGCCCAGACAATTTCACTGGAGAATTCTACCAAACATTCGTAAAAGAACAGACAACAATTGTACTCAAACTATTCCAAAACATAGAAGAGGATGGAATACTCCCTAACTCATTTTATGAAGCAAGCATAACCTTGATACCAAAACCAGGCAAAGACATCACTCAAAAGGAAAACTACAGACCAA
>NW_006921631.1:15316978-15319670 GCF_000298275.1 Orycteropus afer afer
ATCTATATGTGAACTGCTGTATGAAAAGTGAATTTACTCTGTAAATCTTCACCCAAATCCTAATAAAAAAATAAATAAATAAATAAATAAACCAATACATTTACAAAAACATGGAAGAGAACACCTGAGAATAAATTTTTGAAAAGAAATGTAAGACTTATAAACTGAAAATTATAAAATATCATTGAAAGAAATTAAGGACAAATAAATGAAAAGACATTCCATGCTTATAGATTGAAATATTCAGTACTGTTAAAATGATAATACTCTACAAATCAACAGCTTTGATACAATCTCTATCAAATTTGTATCGGTACTTTTTGCAAAAACTGAAATGGTGATTCAAAAATTTATATGGAAATGTAAAGGAACTAGAATACCCAAAACAATGTTGAAAAAGAGGAACAAAGTTAGAGGCCTCTTACGTCCCAATTTCAAAAATTACTACAAAGCTACAATAATCAAGACAGTGTGGTACTAGCATAAAACCAGATATACATAGCAATGGAATAGGATTCAGAGTATAAAAATAAGCCCTTACATTTATGGTCAATCAATTGTTTTACAAGAGTGTCTAGAAAGAACAATTTGTTCAACAAATGATGCTTGAACAACTGATGTTGTTGTTGCTGTTACTTGCTGTTGAGTCAGCCCAACTCATAGCGACCCCTCCTTAGGTTTCCGAGGCAGTATCACTACAGAAGTAGATTGCCCAAACTTCCTTCCAAGGAGTGGCTGGTGGTTTGAACCACCAGCCTTCTGGTTAGCAGTCCAGTGCCTTAGGCACCACACTACTAGAGCTCATGAACAACTGGTATCTATATGTAAAAGGATGAAAGTGGACCATTACTTCACACGATATGAAAAATTAACTCAAAATGGATCATACACCTAAATGTAAAAGATAAAACTACAAAACACTTAGCAGAAAATTAGGTGTAAATCTTCATGACCTTGAATTTAGCAAATGAATTTCAGATATGACGCCAAAAGCACAAGTAACAAAAGAAAAATTAATTGGGCTTCAACAAAATGAAAAGGATAGCATCAAGAAAGTATAACCACCAGCCACAGATGGGAGAATATATCTGCAAATCATATAGCTGACAAACCCAAGCTACTGCCATTGAATCAATTCTGACTCACAGTGACCCCCCCACACACTGGCTTTCTGAGGCGTTAAGTCTTTATGGAAGTAGATTGCCCAGTCTTCCTTCCGAGGAGTGGTTGGTAGGTTTGAACTGCCAACCTTCTGATTAGCAGTCAAATGCCTTAGGCACTGCACCACCAGAGTTCCTTATATATCTGACAAGGAACTTGTCTAAAATATGTAAAGAACTCATAACTCAAAAATAAAAAGAAACTCAAAAAAAAAAGGACAAGGATCTAAATAGATATTTCTCCAAAGAATCTATTGTTTTTGTTGTTGTTAGGGGCCATCAAGTCAGCTCTAATTCATAATGACCCTATGTACAACAGAACAAAACTCTGCCCAGTCCTATGCCATCCTCACAATATTTGCTATGCTTGGGTTTATCATCCCAGCCACTGTGTCAATCCATTTTGTTGAGGGTCTTTCCCTTTTTCATTGACCCTATACTTTACTCCAAGCATGATATGCTTCTACAAGGACTGGTCCCATCTGATAACATAACCAAAGTACATGAAACAAAGTCTGCCTATTATCAATTCTAAGTATTCCAGCTGTACTTCTCCCAAGACAGATCTATTCATTCTTTTGGCAGTTCATGGTATTTTCAGTATTCTTCACCAATGTCACAATTCAAATACATCAATTCTTCTTCAGTCTTCTTTATTCATTATCCGGATTTCACACGCATATGAGGCTATTGAAAATAACATGGCTTGGATCAGGTGCACCTTAGTCAACAAAGTGACATCTTTGCTCTTTAACACTTTATAGAGGTCTTTTGCAGAACCGTCCATTGTAATTTGTCATCTGATTTTCTGACTGCTGCTTCCATGTGTGTTGATTGTGGGTCCAATTAAAATGAAATCCCTGACAACTTCAATCTTTTCTCCATTTATTGTGATATTGGTTATTGATCCAGTTGAAAGGATTTTTATTTTCTTTATATTGACATGTAATTCATATTGAAGGCTGTAATGTTTCATCTTCATCACTAAGTGCTTCAAGTCATCTTCACTTTCAGCAAGCAAGATTGTGTCATCTGCATACTGCAGAATGTTAATGAGTCTTCCTCCAATCCTGATGCCATGTTCTTCTTCATATAGTCCAGTGTCTCAGAATTGCTCAGCACACAAATTGAATAAGTATGATGAAAGGATACAACCCTGATACACATCTTCCCTGATTTTAAAGACTTCAGTATCCCTTTTTCTGTTTGAACAACTGCTTCTTGTCTATGTACAGGTTCCACAAGAGCACAATTAAGTGTTCTGGAATTCTCATTATTCACAATGTTATCCATAATTTGTTATGATCCACATAGTAAAAAAAAAAAAAAAACACAGGTAAGTATCTTCCTGGTATTCTTTGCTTTCAACAAAGATCCATCTGACATCAGCAATGATATCCTTCATTCCACATCCTCTTCTGAATCCAGCTTGAATTTCTGGCAATTCCCTGTCAACATACTGCTGCAACCATTTTTAAAATTATCTTCAATAACATTTTACTTGCAAGTGATATTAATTATGTTGTTCTAAA
>NW_006921631.1:15319811-15323512 GCF_000298275.1 Orycteropus afer afer
TGCATCCTTTTGTTGAAATATCTCAATCGGTATTCTGTCAATTCCTGGAGCCTTGTTTTTCATCAAGAATCTATACTAATGGCCAGAAAGAACATGAAAAGATTCTCATCATTAACAATTGTTGTTGTTGTTGTTGTTATATGCCGTCGAGTCGACCCTGACTCATAGCGACCCCTCCTTGGGTTTCCGAGGCAGTATCACTATGGAAGTAGGATTGCCCAACCTTCCTTCCGAAGAGTGGCCGGTGGGTTTGTACCACCAGCCTTCTAGTTAGCAGTCAAGTGCTTTAGCCACTATGCTACCAGAGCTCCTCATTAACCATTAGAGAAATGCAAATCAAAACCATGAGATAACACTTCACATCCACTATGATAACTAAAATAAAAGACAGACAATAACAAGTGTTGGTAAGGATGTGGAGAGACTGGAACCACGACGCATTGCAGATGGGATTATAAAATGATACAGCCACTGTGGAAAACAATTTGGCAGTTCCTCAAAAAGTTAAAGACAGAGTTGCCATATGATCGAGTAATTCCATTTTTCCAAGAGAAATGAAAGCACATGCCCACACATAAACATGCATATGAATTTTCATAGCATTATTTATAATAGCCAAAAAACAAACAACAAAAATGTCCATCAACTAATGAGTAACATGGTATACTTACACTTGTTGTTAGCTGCTGTCAAGTCAATTCTGACTCATGGCAACCTCATGAATACAAAGTAGAGCTGCTCTATAGGGTTTTCAAAGTTCTGACCTTACAGAAACAGATCACCAGGTCTTTTAAGGCACCTCTGAGTGAATGTGAACTGCCAGCCTTTCAACCAGCAGTTGAGAACTTAACTGTCTGTACTACCCAGGGACTCCGTGTACCCAATATAACAAAATATAACTTGGCAACAAAAAGAAATGAAGTTGTCATACATGCTACAACATGGATAAATCTCAAGAACATTATGCTAAGTGAAAAGCCAGAGACAAAAGACCATATATGATATGATTCCTGTGGTAGTTAGGGTTGTGTGTCAACTTGGCTGGGTCTGGCTGAGTGGCTGGGCAGCTGGTTATAGTTATTCCCCATGGTGAATTTGGTAATTAACTCTATGGTGGAATATACTGGACCAGCTGAGTAGCTGCTTCAGCGATGTGGGCTGCTTCCTGTATATAAGAAGCAACTTTGAAGAAGGTCTCCAGCTTTTTGGTACACTTGAACCCTTCAGGTAGCCAAATCTTCATGCAGCAGCCTGCCATACTCTGACAATCTTGGGACTTTTAATGGACTTGAATCAATGGCCTGCCATGTGGTTTGGTAATATCAGGACTGTGCCTTTTCACTTGTCAACCTTGGATTTGTCAGCCTCAGCAGCCAGCAGCTGCCTGAGTGAAGAGATGCCTCTAGCTTCAGTGGGCTGGAGCAAGAAACAGAGCTGAAGCTTTCACTCAGCCCCTAAAGCCTGGCACTTTGAACTTAGACTTAAAGCCTCCAAATTGTAAGAATAACTCCTGTTGGTTAAGACCATCCCATTTGCGGTGTATTTCTTGTCAGAACAGCACTAGGTAACCAGAACACATATTAACCAATTTATAAATGCAAAGTATTCAGACTGTGACTGAAAAGAAATTTAAAAAAAAAGAAGAAGAAGTAGAAAGTCATGTCCTGTTGAGTTTAAGAAAGGGAACCATAATTTCAAGGTAGGTTGTTGTTCTTATTAGGTGCCACTGAATCAGCTCTGACTCATAGCAATTCTATGTACCACAGAATGAAACATTGCCCAGTCCACTGCCATCCTCACAATCCTTGCTAAGCTTGAGCCCATTGTTGCAACCATTCTGTCAATCCATCTTATTGAGGGTCTTCTCCTTTTTTACTGACTCTCTACTTTACCAAGCATGGTATCCTTCCTCCAGGGAATGGTACCTTCTGACAACATGACCAAAGTACATGAGATGAAATCTGGACATTCTCATTTCCAAGGATCATTCCAGCTGCACTTCTTACAGGACAGATTTCTTCTGGCAGGTCATGGTATTTTCAGTATTCTTCACCAATACCATAATTCAAAGGCATAAACTCTTCTCCGGTCTTCCTTCTTCACTGTCCATCTTTCACATATGCATATGTGGCTTACATTAAATGCATCTTAGTCTTCAAAGAGACATCTTTCCTCCTCAACACTTTAAAGAGGTCTTTTACAATACATTTACCAAGTGCAATATGATATCTGATTTCTTGACTGCTGCTTCGCTAGGTGTTGATTGTGGATCCAAGTAAAATAAAATCCCTGACAATTTCAATCTTTCAATCTTCAGGGTAAAAAGGACCTTAAATAAACATCATGTTGATTAACACATATATACCCAAAATTTTAATCTCTTCTATAATTCCAAGTGGTTAATCAGCCTATGGTTAAACACCCCCAATGCTGAGGAAATCACTACCTCAGAAGATAGTATAGATCCTTGGATACTTGCAAAGTTCTCTCTTATGGCAAGCTAAAATTTATCCCCACAAAGACTCACTAAGTTTACTCACTCCTCAAATATGTGAAGATAGTTCTCATTACTCCAGCACCTTCAGGCCCTCTCTTGTGTATATTATAGCTCTTCTCATCTTTACAGTTCAAAGGATATTATGGATAAGGCATCACTGTTCTTGTTGTTAGGTGCCATTATAGCAACACTATGTACAACAGAACAAAACACTGCCTGATCCTCTGCCATCCTCACAATCGCTGCTGTTTGAGCCCACTGTTGCAGCCACTGTGTCAATCTATCTTGTTGAGGGGCCTCCTCTTTTTCACTGACCCTCTACTTTACAAAGCATGATGTCCTTCTCTAGGGACTGTTGTTGTTGTTGTTATGTGCCGTGGAGTCAGACCTGACTGCAGTGTAGTAAATTACCTGCTACGGCTTTTCTAGCCATAAGTCTTTGTAAACTCTGTGGTAAAATTTGCTGTGAGCAACTGAGGAGCTCCTGATTGTAAAAGTTATCCACCTGGGGTATTTCTGTTGAGCATGGTAAAAAGCAATGTTCTGGGAAGTTTGCTCTTTCAGGTGCTTAGAATTCTGATGTTATGATTGGCTAGTTTGGCCACTCTGCCAGGCTCAAAAGGAGGCCTCTTAGAGGCAGAAGTCTCTCTCTGACTGCTGGCTGAGAAGGACGTGCTGCTGAGAGAAATGCCCTCCCAAGTAGAAACGTGCTCCTAAAAGACACACGCTCCTGAGAGACTTACGCTGCTGGGAAAGAGATGCAAGAGACATGTATTGCATTGCTGAGAAAGACACCGAGGGACATGCACTGCTGGGACAGAGACTGTGAGAGACTGTTGGCTGAGAGACGGCGGGCCGAGAGAGACTGAGTGTTTTTCCTAAACTTGAATTGTAACCTGGTGCTTCCCTAATAAACCCATAATCTGTAAGTTCTGTGTGGCCACTGCAGTGAATTATCGAACCCAGCAGAAAGGTGGTGAGTACTGCAGGAGGAACGATTGGTGTCAGGGTTGGTGAAAGGGCTAGAGGGAGGCAGCAAGTCTGGCCTCACAGGAATAGGCCTTGAGCCACTGATGGTGATTCTGTCTTCCTCTTGCATGGTTAGAGGAAGTAAGACGATATGGCCTCCCTGCCCTTTTGGCACTGACTTATAGAGACTCCTCCTTGGGTTTCAGAGGCAATATCAACTACGGAAATAGATTGC
>NW_006921631.1:15323612-15325372 GCF_000298275.1 Orycteropus afer afer
CAACCTTCCTTCCGAGGAGTGGCTGGTGGGTTTGAACCACCAGCCTTCTGGTTAGCAGTCAAGTGCCTTAGGCACTATGCTACCAGAACTCCCTCCAGGGACTGGTCCTTCCTAATAACATGTCCAAACTAAGCGAAACAAGTCTCACCATGCTTGTTTCCAAGGAGCAATCAGGCTGTAATTCTTCCAATGCAGATTTGTTTGTTCTTTTGGCAGTCTATGGTATGATCAATACTTTTCACCAACACTGTAATTCAAAGGCATCAATTCTTTAGTCTTCCTTACTCACTGTCCAGCTTTCACACGCATATGAGGCAACTGAAAAATACCATGGCTTAGGTCAGGTGCACTTTAGTCCTTCTAATACTTAAGGTTGTGTGTCAATTGGGCTGGACCATGATTTTGAGTGGGTTGGCAGCTGTGATGTAGTTGTTCTCCATGATGAGATTAGATGTGGTGTAATCAGCTCCATGATGGAATCTGCTGTTCCCAGTTAATCAGTTGAAGGGGAGTTGCCTTCAGGGTTTGACCTGCTTCCAGTATATATGAAAAGGATCCTGCATTTGGCCCCATCATATCTCCAGTTCCCAGACCTGAACCAGTGGCCTGACGTATTGCCTGCCGATCTTGGGATTGTTGCCTTGACAGCCTGTGAGCCAACAATCTGCCATTTCACCTGCTGATCTTCGATTTGTCAACCTCAAAAGCCATCAGCCTGCTATACTGCCTGCCAATCTTTAGTCTGTTAGTCTCTACAGCTATATAAATCAGGAAAAGGCTCCAGTCTGCTCCAGTGGGCTTGGAAGGCCGAGCTGAAGTCCAAGATCAAAGGGCCTCCACCCAGCTCCTAGAGCCAGCACCCTGAACTCAGGCTTGTAGCCTAGTCTTCCCCTAGAGCTGGCACTCTGAATTCAGACGTCTAGCCTCCTAAACTGTAAAAGATTAAGTTTCTGTTTATTGAAGCCATCCACTTGTGCTGTTTCTGTTATAGCAGCACTGGAGAACTAAGACAGTCCTCAAAGTGACATCTTTGTTACTTAACACTTTCAAGAGCTCTTTTCCAGCAGATTTGCCCAATGCAATGTCATTCAATTTCTTAACTGCTGATTCCAACTATAATGAAATCCTTGACAACTTCAATATTTTCTTTGTTTATCATGATGTTGCTTATTGATCATGTGGAAGATTTTTGTTTTCTTTATGTTGAAGTGTAATCCATAGTGAAGGCCATAGTCTTTTTAATCTTCACCAGTAAATGCTTCAAGTCCTCTTCACTTCAGCAAGCAAGGTTGTATCATCTGCGTGTTACAGGTTGTTAATTAGTCTTCTTCCAATCCTGATTACGTGTTCTTCTTCTTATAGTCCAGTTTCTTGAATTATTTGCTGAGAATAAAGACTGAATAAGTATGGTGAAAGAATATAACCTTTTCTGATACTAAACCACACAGTATCCCCTTGTTCTATTTTAACAACTGCCTCTTGGTCTATGTTAGGCTTCCACATGAGCACAATTAAGTGTGCTGGAGTCACTTGTTGTTGTTGTTGTTAGGTGCCATCGAGTTGTTTCCGACTCATAGTGACCCTATGCACAGCAGAATGAAACACTACCCGATCCCGCGCCAGCTCCACGATCCCTGCTATACTTGAGCCCATCATCGTAGCCACCGTGTCAATCCATCTCCTTGAAGGCCTCCCCCTCTTTCGTCGACCCTCCACCCTACCAAGCATGACATCCTTCTCCAGGGAATGGTCCCTTCTTA
>NW_006921631.1:15329097-15329964 GCF_000298275.1 Orycteropus afer afer
TTCATAAGGTTTTCCCTGGCCAATTCTTTCAGAAGTGGACGGCCTCTTCCTTCTTCCTAGTCTGTCTCAGTCTATAAACTGGGCTGTTACCTAAGACATAGAAGGGGACAGTTTAAAAGATGACAAATTGAGGAGAAACAAAGTAAGTAAGTAGGAGAAGGAAGAGAGTGTGAAAGAGAAACTGCTCAAGTGGCACTTGGAAGGGCCAGTCACAACTCCAACAAGTACAGCTTTCACCGTGATGCCAACCAAACCTTGAACTGTTTGTTTAAGAACTTCAGATGGACACATGAGTCAATCTACCTGTTTTAATCAGTGTACAACAAAGATGATACATGATGTTTTTGCCATCAAGTTGATTCCAACTCATAGCACTTCCATGTGATAAAACAGAACTGCCTGTGGGGTTTCTCAGCTGTTCTCTTTATGGAAGTAGATCACCAGGTCTTTCTCCTGCAGAGTCACTGGGTGGGTTTGAACTGTCAACCCTTCAATTAGAAGCCAAGCACTAAACCACTGCACCGTCAGCTCCTTTTTTCCTCACACAGGAGTTGAGAAAATAGCAAAAAGGCACATTTTATATCTTTCAGGACAGAAATGCTACAGAAACAGACCAATTATGAACACAACCAGTCCAGGCAAAGTTTATCTCTGGTGAACTTTTGCCTCTCAGTTTTAGTGCCATTCTTCATCTTTCCAGGTACTTTCCTCCCTGTGTAGCACCAGTCCTCTGGGCAATTTCCTTTTGGCTCCCTTTTCCTCACTAAAACTTCCCTGTCCCATATTTTAAGTCTTCAGCTTACCCCCAATCCATGTTGTTGTTGTTGTTGTTGTTGTTGTTAGGTGCTGTTGAGTCATCTCCAACTC
>NW_006921631.1:15330319-15333335 GCF_000298275.1 Orycteropus afer afer
TCTTCTCCAACACCACAACTCAAAGGCATCAACTCTTCCTCAGTCTTCCGAATCTCTAATCCATACAACAGTTAATTAGACAAACTAATCCATGTTCAGACAGCATTGGGAACAAATGGCTTAATTATTATTAGCCCAACTGGATAACATATTTGCATCTTAACAGCAACTCATGGAAACCAAGTATTATTCCCAGAGGCTATTATTCTCAAGAGTTTCCAGCACTGAGTAGCAGATTAGCAGAATGGCTATTTGGGGATAAAAATACATTTTAACTGTAATTTTCAAATTATAGCATGGACGCTTCTATTAATTCTGTCTAAGAGTAAATGATGCCCCTGCTCAGAGAATTACAGGGGTAGTGAGGGATAGTAGGAAAAACCTGGCTTGTGTCAGATTTGGATTGAAATTCCAGCTCCACATCTGAGCTTCTGTTCCTTCTTCTATAAAATGAGAACAATAATATCTCCTTACAGAAACACTCTAGGTCCTTGGGAGGCAACAAAGGTTTGCACTCAGTCACTAACCTAAAGGTTGGTAGTTCAAACCCACCCAACAGTGGCATGGAAGAAAGGCCTGGCAATCTGCTTCCACAAAGATTAAAAAAAAAAAAAAATCCTATGAAATAGTTCTATTCTATCACAGATGGGGTTGCCATGAGTCAGAATCAAGTTGATGACAATGGGTTTGGTTTATAGTGCCATGATAAAGATTAAATAAGATAATGTATATAGTGTGTTTGTCCTTTAAGTCTTCTCTCAGCTCCAGTTTACATTAGTTCTCCCTGTTATATATTTGGTTTCACTTTTCAGAGTTGTGAGCTCATATTTGTTTGTTTTATTCTTAGATTAACCATATGTCCCCAACTAGACAAAGGTGGTAGAGATGGAGGCCAATCAGGAAGCATCTTGAGATTCAGTTAAGTGACCAGCTATGCTGGTTTGCAGGGAGTTGTCCTGGCTTTAGCATTGTTTCTTAGGAATTCCAAGTCTTGGGCAAACCAAGATGGCTGGTTGTCCTAGGGTGCAGCGCTCCTCCCCTCCATCCTGAATGGTTCACTAGAAAGATGGTGAAAATCCCCCAGTCTTTCAGAATCCCTGAGTTGTCAGGGGTTCTACAGGTGCTACCAAGCTGGCCAGCTAGCCATAAAATCTCTCTAGAGGGAAGTCTTGGCTCTTAGGTGAAGTCATGAGAAAGGAAAGAAGAAACAGGTTTGATTTGTTCCCTCAGGATGACCCCAAGGCAGGCAGGACCCCAGGCCTCAGGCCCATCTTGCCAGAATCATAGGGGTGCTCTCTAAAGATTGGTGCTTAACCATGTCAGTCAGCTTCTCCCTCCTCATCATCCATCAAAGATGGATTTGTGGGTCAAATGAATAAAATAAAAATGTTCCCCAAGGGCGTAACACAACAATAATTAATAACCACATATTCATATCAAATTATGTATTTCTATATAAATTCCAAGAACTGTAATGACTCCATCCCTCACCCCATCTTTACAAACTTTGATCTTTTTGGGCCACACTGCCCACACTTAGGAGCTCTGGTAGCATAGTGCCTAAGGCACTTGACTGCTAACCAGAAGGCTGGTGGTTCAAATCCACCAGCCACTCCTCGGAAGGAAGGTTGGGCAATCTACTTCCGTAGTGATACTGCCTTGGAAACCCAAGGAGGTGTCGCTATGAGTCGGGGCCGACTCGACGGCATGTAACAACAATAACAGCCCACACTTACAAAACCAAGCCAAAGGAAAACCACACACACAGTGCCCACCCCCAACATCAGCACTACCCTCTTGCCCAACAAAAAGATAGAAAAACTAACCTCTCTGGCTTCAGCCTCCCTAAGTCTAAAACAAGGATGCTTGATCTTCTACTCTTGCAGGGTGTGAGGCTCAAAGGAGTGATTGGGTATGAACATATTTTGAAAAATATAAAGCCCAACAAGAACAAGAGGTGATATTGCTATAATACAGTGGAAATGTGGGACCAGGTCTCTGTCTTCTAAGATGGTGAGCAAGAGGTACAATCAGAGAAAGGTGGAGCTGAGCCAAACAAAAGCACTAGGCTTTCCCAGGCTGGAGCCCACAGACTCTCCTGCACCTTTCTACCTATACCCCTACATGTTCCCAGGATGCAGAGCAACATGCTCTGGTGGGGATATTGTCTTCAGACACCACTTCTTTCCTGGAGATAGAAAGGGAGTTCTCAGGATGGCATGGCCCAAGCCTGGCCCTGTAAATGCATCAACTGACAGTGCTGTTGGCGTTCACTTTAGGATAACTCAGATGCAGACTGGGGAAGCAGAAAGGACACAGTCTGAATTCCCCTATCATCAACCATTGGGTGTCTGAGGTCTCAAGAGAGTTACTGAACCCTCAGTGAGCCAACATACAGAGTACACACTCACCTGGTGGAAACTCTTATTATTCTATCAAGAGCTCAGAGTTCAAAAGGAATACTCCTGAGACACTGTGACTATCCATCCCTCTGTGGGCTCACTGACCACTGACCTGCCACAGTCAACCAGAGCAGTGCTCAGCACGCAGAGGCCCTCAGTGAATGTGGGAGGAATCACCGATTGGCTAGGATGGGCACCACAAGTCTACTCAGTTGGTGTTTTTCCTTCTTAAATGCCCTTACCATAAGTTTATATGACTTGATGATATGTAGGAGAAACTGCCATGTCTCACCATCATCATTCATGTTCCCCTCTCCTCCCTGAAAATCCACAGTTTGACTATATCTTTTTAACCTCCCTCATGAGACCATGTGAGTTCTAGACAATGGGATGTGAACAGAAATGAGATGTACCACCCCCAAGCCTGGTTATTTTAAAAAATTCCCACAGGACCGAGTAGTTGAACCTGCGGGCTTGGGACCATAGTTGCAGGGGACATCAAGCTCAATTGGCATAACATACTGTACAGAACACTGTTCCACCTCCTACTTTGGCCAGTAGCAACTGGGATCTTAAAAGCTAGCAAGCTGCCATCTAGATGCAACGATGGGTCT
>NW_006921631.1:15333910-15366900 GCF_000298275.1 Orycteropus afer afer
AAAAAAAAAAAAAAAATCCCACAGGAAATTCTTACTCTCTCTCTCATTCCAAATGAAGAAATGACACTGAGGTCCTAGAGGAAAGCAGAGCCATGAGATGGAAAGAGTCTTATCACCAAATGACTACAAAGATCTAAGCCTCCTTCCCAACATGTTCTGTGACATGAGTGAGAAATACACTGTAAATGTGATAAGCTACTAAGATGCTGTTGTGTGGTAGCCAGCCTCCAAAATGGCCCTCAATGATTCTTACCTCCTGGTATTTACACACCTGTGTAGTTTCTGCTCAGACTGAATGGGGTGACTTGAGTAACCAATAAAATATTATGAAAATGACAGAGTGTGACTTCTGCAGTTAAATTAAGAAAGATATTATAACATTCACCTTGTTGTCTCTTGGATCAATCACTCTGGGGGAAGCCAACTGCCATGTTAGGAAGACATTCAAGCAGCTCTGTGGAGCCAAGGAACTGATGCTTCCTGCCAAGAGTTAGCTCCACACTGCTAGCCATGGGTGTATGCCACCATCAATTGTTTGATATGGCCCTTCTAGCCGTGGTCTTTGTGACTCACAACAACAACTGAGTGGGACTATGCAGATGTGAGGGGCTTGTGGCTCACCAAGGGGATTGGGCAGTTTGTCAATAATGTAAATAAGGGGCATGGTACACTTATAGAGGTGGGACCATGCGAATAAGGTGTATGGAACCTTAACGAGGGGACTGGTCAGTTTTGCCATACTGCGAAGCTGAAAACAAGCCATCCCAGAGGCAGAAAGGGGAGACCTCATGACCACCAAGAAAGAATAGCCAGGAGTGCGGTGCATCTTTTGGACCCGGGATCCCTGCACTGAACTTCCTCAACCCAAAAGACAAAGAAAAACCTATAACACTTTGCTGAGACAGCAAGAGACTGCCAGAAGCAGTGGTAGAAAAATGGCAGCAACAGAATCAGGAGACCAGCAGGAGACCCAGCAGGAGACAGTACAATGAGCTTCCAGAAACACTGAGCAAGAAAGCTGAGCACCTTCAGGCAGGGAGCTTGCTGGAGCAGTGGAGTGCCTCCAGGGACTTGGTGGAGCTAAGGTTGCCAACCCAGGGAGCTAGAGCTGAGTGCCTTCAGGCTGAGGCTTATTGGCAGAGTGGGGTGGCTCTGGGCACTTGCCGGCAGAGCTAAAAGAGTTCTGTAACACTTGCCTGAGCAAGGCAGAGGCCAAGAAGCTGCAGGAGCAAGAGGCCTAGAACCAGAGAGAGGCCTGCCTACAGCACAGCTGAGAAGAGGCTCTCCTGATCAAAGAACTGTATCCTGAATTATTTCTGATCCTGAATTGTAACATATCACTTCCCTGTTAAACTCCGTAATTTTGAGTATCATCTGTGAGTTCTATGTGACCAATGCAATGAACTATCAAACGCAGCAGAAGAGTAGAAAGTGTAGTTGGAGGGCTGAGGCTTTTCTGACCTTCGCCTCACAGGAATCAGCTTTGGGCTGTTGATCTTCCTCCTCCTCCTTCCTTGTGAAGTTAGAGGATGTCTGACCCCCCTACCCCACCATTTTTACAGATATCTTAGAATTAGATATTATGGCCTAGTCAAGCTTTTGGATATCTGCAGCCCTGGCCAGCATCTTGCCTGAACCTTATGAAAGAGTTAAGTTAAAAACTACCCAGTTGCTGATACAGCTCTTAAATCATGATGCCAGACAAAAAAAAAAAAAAAAAAAAGAAGGTGGGGACCAGGTTTGCTGGTCCAATAGAGCCTGGTGGAACCACTGAGACTATGGCCCCTAGCTGCCCTTCAGGTCTGGAATTGAACCCACAACTGTGGTTTCCAGCCAAACAAAGTACAGGCATGTGAGTTAAACATTTACCTCAAGTAGACACACGCCCTAGAGAGAACAATCATGGGAGAAGGAAGGGCTGCTTATGCACAGGGAGACAGCTCAGGGCACAGAAGAGTATGGAGGGATGGACACTGGGAAGAGGTAACTATGGGGAGGAAGTGGGAGGGGAGCTGTTGCATTGTAAAAAACTGTGGTCAATGACATGAGACAAAGTATATGTGAACTGCTGTATGAAAAGTGAATTTACTCTGTAAATCTTCACCCAAATCAAAATTAAATTAAATTAAATTAAAAAAAAATCATGATGCCAGATGTGTAGAGGAAAAAAAAAAACTACCCAGTTAAGCTATTCCCAAAAACCTGACCCATAGAAACTACATGAAATAATGAAAGATTATTATCATTTTAAGTTGCTAAAATTTGAGGTAACTGGTCACTAATACATAGAGTGTATTTGTTTTATCAGCTAGAGTTATTCACTAAAACTATTTTTTTTTTAATTAAAATAACAGTTGCTATCGAGTTGAGTCTGACTCATGGTACCTTCATGTGTGTCAGAACAGAACTGCGCCCTGCAGGGTTTTCAATAGCTGATTTTTTGGAAGTAGATTGCCAGGTCTTTCTTCTGAGGCATCTCTAGGTAGACTCCAACCTCCAACCTTTCAGTCAGCAGTGAGCACATTAACCATTTGCATCACCTAGGGACTGCACCGAAATCAATACATTAAATATTCAAAGAAAACCCAAGGGAACTGCCCAATGCATTCTGTTCCCTCTGATTAAATTCAACGTTTAACATGAAGAACCGATAGTGGCTTCACTAATCACACCAGCACTCATCTTTACTCACCTACATATTCTCTCTCACAGATGCTGCACTGTAGTAAATTACTGGTATGGCTTTTCTAGCCATAAGTCTTCATAAACTCCATGGTGGAATTTGCTGTGAGAAACTGAGTAGCTCCTGACTGTTAAAATCATCCACCTGGGGTATTTCTGTTGCAAGCAGCACAGAGTAATGTTCTGGGAAATTTGCTCTCTCTCAGGTGCTTAGAATTCTGATGTTATGATTGGTTGGTTTGGCCACTCTGCCAGGCTCAAAAGGAGGCCTCCTAAAGGCAGAAGAAGTCTCTCTGACTGCTGGCTGAAAAGGACGTTCTGCTGAAAGAGACATGCACTCCTGAGAGACACGCACCGCTGGGAAAGAGACACAAGAGACACACATTGCTGAGTGAGACACCGAGGGACACGCACTGTCGCGAGATAGACTGTGAGAGACTGTTGTCTGAGAGACAGTGGGCTGAGAGAGACTAAGCATTTCTCCTGAACTTGAATTGTAGCCTGGTGCTTCCCTAATAAATCCCATAATCTGTGAGTTCTGTGTGGCCACTGCAGCGAATTATCAAACCCAGGAGAGAGGTGGTGGGTACTTCGGGAGGAACGGTTGGTGAAAGGGATGGAGGGAGGCAGCATGTCTGGCCTTGAAGGAATAGGCCTTGGGTTACTGATGGTGATCCTGTCTTCCTCTTGTGGGGTTAGAGGAAGTCAGAAGATGTGGCCTCCTTGCGTCTTTGTTGTTGTTGTTGTTGTTATTTGCCATCGAGTCACCCCCGACTCATAGCAGATGCTTATATACACATTCCAAGGCAATGCCCAGCTGTTGTAGCTTGCTTTCTTTCAAGTAAAGGGAAAGCTCTGTGAACTCATAAACAGATGTGTACATGTGAGCAACCATAAGGACAGAATTAAATGCATACTTGTACATATATGATGTGTGAAGGCACAAGAAACACTGAGTGATGGTGGTGGGGAGAAGAGACAGGTTTTGACTGTATTAAAGGCAAGCAGCAGAATACAGCATTAGAATGTGTTTAGAGATCAAACAGAGGAAATGTGTAGTACGAGACATTCCTATACAAACTTTTTAAAAAGGAAAATGGAGCTCTAAGGTTTACCTTGGGGAGCTCTGGTGGCAGAGTACCTAAGACATTTGACTGCTAACCAGAAAGCTGGCAGTTCAAACCCACCAGCCACTCCTCGGAAGGAAGATTGGGCAATCTGCTTCCGTACAGACACTGCCTCGGAAACCCAAGGACGGGTCACTATGAGTCAAATCAACCTGATGGCAGTGAGTTTGGTTTTTTTGTGTTGAAGATTCAAGTGCCTTTAAGTGCCTCTGAGTCCCTTGGCTGCCTTGGTTTTGAAGCAAAGAATGGTCATCAGCACACTGAGCTGATCCCAGACAGCACTCCTAAAAACTGTGGTGATGGGTACCATTATCTCAGATCGATAGATAAAAAAGCATCCAGAGGCACACACCAACCCAAATCCAATTAAATTGAAAACAAACGGCAAATCAATAGCATTGTAGAAGTGCAGAAGGACAAACAGCTCTGATGGTGGCAGGAGTGTCTCAGCATTTGAATGTGCTTATCAATGTGGCTAACAGGATAAAACTGACCAAGAGAAGATTTAAAGAAAAAGAAAAAAAAACACTGCCACCAAGGCAATTCTAACTCACAGCACTCTTTTAGGACAGAGTACAATTGCCCCATTGGGTTTCAAAGGCTACACAGGCTTTTACAGAAACAGACTGTCTCACCTTTCTCCAGAGCTGCTGGCTGGGTTCACACTACTGACCTCTTGGTTAGCAGCCCAATGCTTTAACCACAGCACCACAAGGGCTCCTTCAAAGGGAAATAGATGGATAGGAAATGTGAGGAAGCACCGCTGTTGCAAGGAGGCTGGTACAAGTGCAAATTGTGCCTGGACTCTTAATCTGGGGGGAGAGTCGGGGATGGGGAGGTGCTTGATCAATGACAAAAGTCGAAGCAGCAAAGGAATATGGATTCCAAGTCTGCTCCCACTCTGTCACCAACACCAAGACATGTGAGGATCTGGGGGAAGAGGGCTGGACAGAAATTCAGAGTACAAGTCCTCAAGTCCCATGTTGATCAGAATCTCAGAATTCTCGTGAGCAAGTCTAAGGCACTGTTCACATGAGTCACGATTATTCAGCAGCAGATTCAGAGCTGCTGCACTGTGACCTGCACACTAGTTGGCCTGACATCATCCGCCTCTTCCTAAAATGCCAGGGCATGTGTGGAAGAACAGTGCTCATCCCAGAGGACAAGAGGTATTCTCCTTCTGTCTGCTCTAAGGCAGCTCCCTTCATGCTGAGAAGCAATTACAGAAAAGAGGCAAAAAATAACTATCTTACCATGGTTCTCCTACCAACCTGGCTCCTTGAACTTTGGCAAATCACCTGACATTGAGGTTAAGCACTTAGCTGCTAAACATAACGTTGGCAGTTCAAACCCACCCAGCAGCTCCATGGAAAAAGACCTGGTAGCCTTTTTCTGTGAAGATTACAGCTAAGAAAATCCCATGGGATGGTTCTACTCTGTTATATGGGGTCACCATGAGTCAGAATCAACTCAATGGCCCCTAATAACAACGATAGGTGAAGGATAGCCAGGTAGTCACCTCTATAGCATAGAAGAAAAGAACACACCTGGCAAGCAGGAAGAGAATTCCAAGTTTTCATACCAGCTAAACAGAGAATCTACTTCTGTAGTGATACTGCCTCGGAAACCCAAGGTGGGGTCGCTATGAGTCGGATCCGACTGGACAGCACATAACAATGACAACAAACAGAATCTGAGGTTCTAAATTTAGATTCCCATGTCAAAAAGCTGCTGCCAGTTCTACGTTTTTCAGTAGGATACAGTAATTTACAAGACTAAAGTCCCTCTGGTAGTGTAGTGCCTAAGGCACTTGACTGCTAACCAGAAGGCTGGCGGTTCAAACCCACCAACCACTCCTCGGAAGGAAGGTTGGGCAATCTACTTCCATAATGATACTGCCTTGGAATCCCAAGGAGGGGTCGCTATGAGTCCCGTCCGACTCGAGAGCACATAACCACAACAACAAAGGAACTTGCATTTCTTTTGTATTCAGCCTAGTCCTGGTACATGGTTGGTGTTCAGAGATTTAGAAGAGGTTAGATAAACAGGCATCTCTAGGTGGTGCAAATGGTTAAGGAGCAACTAACCATTCTGTTGGAGGCTTGAGTTCAACCAGAGTACCTCAGAAGAAAGGCCTAGAGATCTGCTTCTGAAAAACCAGCCATCGAAAACTCTCTGGAGCACAGTTCTACTCTAACACACACAGGCTTGTCATGAATTGGAGTTAAGCAGACAGCAACTTATTCGACAAGCAAAAGAGTGAGGGGGTGGGAGCATAACAATCCTATGTTTATATAATAAAATACTTGCTCAAATTAACACTATAAATTAAAAAAGAAAGCTAAGTGAAAGATCCTCATCTGGTTGGCATTTTGCATGCTATATTCCTACCCTGGAACTACCTCTCTTCTCTGTTATACCTCTTCATATTCCACCTACCTTTACCTGAAGGTTTAGGTCCAATCTCATTTTCACCCTTTCGCAGTATTCTCTGACCACTCCAGCTCACAGCAATACTTCCCTCCTCTAAAACTCAACAGCCTTTGTTGATACTATTTTTATTGGACTAACTTGAACTGTTTTAATGTTTCCATTTGCTCCTACAATATAGCTTTCACTAAACTCACAGAACCTTGGGATCCTGGGTTATATTATAGACTTAAATCATATCCCCCACAACACTTAACAAGGTAGATGACCATAAAAGTTTTTGAATAGAAAATCTTTAGAGCTCTTACTTTCATAGACTAATTTAAAGGAGCTCTGGTGGCGTAACGAGTAATAAGACATTTGGCTGCTAATCATGTCAGTGGTTCAAATCCACCAGCCACTCCATGGCAAGCAGATGAGACAATCTACTTCTGTCAAGATTTAAAGCCTTGGAAACCCAAGAGGGGTTGTGATAAGTTGGAATCAACTCGGTGGCAATGACTAGACTGATTAGAGCAGCACGGACAAGTCAAACTAAATGTAGTCCACTAACTGAACTAAGTTCATTTAGGATGAGGCCTTCAGTGCTCTCAAAAGCAGGTCTGTCTGTTTGCCACTGTCAGTCATGAAATACAGCTACCCTCCCTGAGTTTCCATAGAGGTCAGACGTGTCTGAGTCTCCTTTATGCTTTAAGGCAGATCCCCAGATGGTGACAGTAATTGTGTTACAAAGTAAACCTGGCCCTGCCACCTCCCTGCATAGACCTGCCCATCCCTTGGGAGGTGAAGAAGGCTTCCACTCCTCAGGTCCAAAGTAAATGCCAGTTCTGTAGACAGAGCAGGTGTCTTCCCATCAAGATCATATCCACAAATCCAGGACATTTGTACCAACTGTTCCTCTCCTCCAGTACTGGAAACCTTCCAGAATGAGAAATAAATTCATCTTCCCACGATTCCAAGAGCCTGTCTTTTCTCCTTGCCATATATTAAAGTCAAAGAACCTTTTCAAATACTGAAGATGTACACTGTCCTTGAGGAGCTCACAGCCTGACGTGACCCAGCCAGTCAACTCTTTCAACCAACCAGTCACTCAGCCAGTAGCCATTTACCATGGAGGATATAAAAACTGAAAAATACAGCACTTGTCTTCTAAGAGCTCACAGTACATCTAAAAGACAGTCATGCAATTCCACGATGGCAATGCAATTAGGTCACTGCTACGATGAGGTTCTATCTACAAAGCACAGTAGAAACAGAGAAGGATGAACACCTAAGTCAGCTGGGTGGGGGTCTTCACAGAGAAGACAGCTTTTGAACTGAGCCTTGAAGGATGAAGAGCTGCTATCAGATGGCAACTGGAGGACAGACCCATTCAGGCAGGGACACCAGAATACACAGAGACAGAGAAGTAAGTCAGCTTGGCCAGATCACATGCTACAAGTCTTCTAGAACCATCGGAGCATAATAGGTGGGAAGGAGTGCTGTGAGGTGAAGCTAAATAGATAGGGAGGCAGGCAGGCAGAGTCACATCATGAAGGTCTTGTATTACTACTATAGGTATAGGTAACCATTCAAGACTTTTGAGTAGAAAACTTTAATCAGATTTACATGGCAGTTTCACGGATGGTGGACTGGGGGGGCAAGATGAGAGTCCAGTGAGAAATGGATGGACAGATAGATGGAGCTGCCATCAAGTCAATTCTGACTAGTAACCTTATACACAACAGAACAAAATATTGCCCAGTTCTCAATCACCTTCACACTCTTTAGCGTGTTTGAGCCCCCTGTCACAGAGAATGTGCCAATCCATCTAGTGAGAGAGTACGAAGGATCTAAAGCAGAGCAATATAATCAGGGATTGGGAGAGGGGTTATCTGGAAGGTAGCAGGGATGGGCCTTGGAAACCAATGACATGTGGCCATAAGAGAGGAAGATAAATACAGGGGGGCTTTCAGGATTCCTTTAATATTCCTGTAACCTTTACATGACTGCACCTCTACTTTTTACCCGCCCTCCTACCTCTCTTCTCCCACTTACACTGCTACAGTTTTGGTTTGAGATACGTTATCCATTATTCTTGTGTTTGCTATGACTCATCCTCAGATCTGTGTAATTTAGCAAAAATGTTGTCTTGATGGCTATGTCATCTGTGTTTTATCCTATTGAACTGAATTCCTCAGATGTCCTTTTGAACTGAAATTGATTTTCTATTCCTTTCAGATAGAATACATTTTTGTGAAAATGTCTTCCCTGTCTCACTCATCTCACATTCAGTTGACAGGACAGGAACTGGATCTAATTCTATGTTCTACTTCATGCCAAGCATGTTCTTGGCACTCAGTGAATGCCTATCACTTCTACTGACCATAGAAATAATAACAACAATCTATAAATACCTTGGCTTCCTGCAGTTGAAAGGAATTAACCACACTGCAATTAAGGAAGAGCTAAAGAAAACATTTAGTTAGCAACTTCTCAATGCAGACAACAAGATTAAAGCAATAAATACCAGTTTCAGCATATTTCTTTGGTGTTGTTTTATAAAATTGTCCAATAAAATGCTGAAGACCACCCAACGCCATAGCAAAATGCTAAAACGTATGAGTCACCCCAAAGCTGAAATTGAACGGATTAATCTATCACATAAATGAGATAGAATAATAATAAACATCAACAATTTATATTACTGCCAGTTTATAAAAAAGCAGAGATCATTCACATAAAATATCATATTTTTAGAACAGTAAAACAACAAGAGATGACCTCATTTAGAGACTTGCAGAGACAACTATAACTAACTGGTCTCTGGGTTCGAGCACAATGGTAACCAACAGGAGTATGCAACTTACTGGAATTGGTTCTAGTCAAAAACAGGTAACATAGGTAATGGAAAATTGAAGGCTAAAATATGACAAAATGTCTGGTAAGACTGAAAGGTCAACTGGGTCAAGGCAGGAAGTAAGTGTAACAAAATACAGGCATTTAATTAAACAATGTCTCAGCTTTGCTATTAGAGGTTAATTCAAAGTCTAAGATTAAGACCAAGAACATAGACTAACATAGAACATGTTGTTAAGTGGACTAAAATGATAAACACATGCCTGGAGAATATTTTAGGTAAGAGGCTGCTACAGAATGGACACATAAGGAACTGAAGCAATGGACCCAGAAATCTCAGCCAATATGTGACATTTGATATTTTGTCAACTATCACATTGGACTTTATTGACACAGAGGTTTCAGTTAGGTGCCAAATCAAAATGAAAAGACAAAACAGACCATGGCTCGGAAAGAACAGCCAGAGCAAACAAGGAAATGGGGCATACTCAGGTAAAACCCAATCTCAGCAGGCAGAGAACTCTGGTTTCAGAAGCAGTGCTTCCCAACCTTTTCCCCATTGTGGCACCCACAGAAAGTCACAGCATTGGAAACTGAGGTAACCAGGAGGGGCCTGGAGTCCTGGAGAAATGACTTGGGGCTGTACAGGGCTGAAGGAGTCAATACTGAGACATGTGGGTTGGGAAGCTCTGCTCCAGATTCCTGCTTTGTCATCATCAGACCATTCTGTACCAATGACAGAATGTCAGGATATGTAGTTTCAGTGACCCTAAAATTATTAAGTGTTATTATTAAATAACATGGGAGCTCTGGTGGTGCAGTGCCTAAGGCATCTGACTACTAACCAGAAGGTTGGCAGCTCAAACCCACCAGCCACTCTGTGGGAAGAAAACTGGACAATCTACTTTCGTAAAGATTTACTGCCTCGGAAACCTAAAGGGGGCACTATGAATCAGAATCGATTCGATGGCAACGATTTTGGTTTGGTTTGGTTTATTATTAAATAGTAATTGCCCCATTCCCGTGATCTCATCTCATCAGACAATTTTGTCCAAAGGCAATTCCCCTGTCTACCACTACACCTGCAGCTTAGGAAGGACTTTCTATGTCTATTTCTTAACTTTTTTTTACCTAGTTCATTTCCCCCATGATCTGATCAAGGGGGAGAGAAAATGTTATCTGTCTAATCTCCCTGGATGTAAATCACTCATTATGAGTTTCCCAAGGATACTCTCCACTAGGGAGGCATATTTGACTTTTACTTTCTCCAATATGCTTCCGCTTCCCAAAGAGTCCCTGCATACCACCATGTTCTGTTAGAAGTAGCATTATGTATGATAGAGTACAGGCAGTCCTTGAACTATGAGTGAAATCTGCCTTTAAGTTGAATTTGTGTGTAAGTTGGACAGTTAGGTACAGCTTATATCTAATATCAAATGTTTATCTTAGTATATAGCATATATTTTAACTTTTTATGCATAAAAACATAAAAGAAAGACTTCCAAATACACTAAAACATCTTTAACATAATCACACAATAATAATGTTTTGATGCATGTCACAAAGTAGTGTCTATTATTTCAAACCACTGTACGTCCCTCAAATCTTTAACACAATAGGCTTTATGGGGATTGAAGTTTGGTTCGTAACTATGAGTGGTATGTAAATCAGATGTTAGTAACCCAGGGACTGCCTGTACACCCAGGACGATCTCATCCTGCTAAGAAACTGTACTTTGAAACTTCCCACAAGTCTCCACCACAATCAGAATCTCAGCCTACCTTTCCATCCACGCCCAGCAGTCACATATTTGAGACACACACATGCTACCGCCATCAGATTACGTTTCTTGCTAGACAGTTAAAGTATCCTTCATCATGCAGTTTACAGATTTCAAAGTGCTTTTACATCTTATCTTATTTCATCCTGATAATAACTGCACCATACAGGAATACAGCATTGGTACCTCCATTTCACAGATAAACTCGAAGATCAGAGAAATTTAGACAGTTGCCCACAGTTTCAAATGCACTGCAAGGATTCAAAGCTAGGACTCCCTGGCCAGTACTTTTTCTACTTCTCCTTATCTTAATTACATTCAAGAAAAGATGCCACCGGATAATATTACAGCTCATGAAATGTTCCAAGAGGCCCATAAAAAAGGGCTGTTTCTGCTGAACTTGGACAGCAGCTAAATCAGATCACCTCTGAATGTTTTCCAACCTCCTGGGGAAATGTCCTCCAAGGACACTGCACTTTGGGTCAGTCTGTTTACCCAATCTAAATCAGAAGCATTTTTCTACAGGAAATCACAGACAACACTGTGCTGGCTCACCTACTTCAAAAGCTAATATAATAGAGATCCTAATATCTCTACTGCACTCCCTCTTATGCCTCATTGTGCCCTGTCACTTACCACAGAATCAGAAGCATTTTACTTTTTTCCTAAATTTTATTTTGTTGTTGTTATTGTTGAGAATATACAGGAAAACATACACAAACTCAGCAGTTTCTACAATTTAGTGACACTGATCACATTCTCTGAGTTGTGTAACCATCCTCACCTTCCTTCTCTGAGTTGTTTCTTCCTTCTTAACATAAACTCATTGTCCTCTGAGGTTCCTATCTAATCTTTTGAGTTGCTATTGTCAATTTGATCCCACACAGTTCTTAAAAGAGTATAATGCTTAAGGCAGATTATTCAACTAGTTAAGCTAAACTATTGTTTGGTTTTAAGAAAACTGCAGGGGATATTTTGGTTTAAGGTTTAAAGATTACCTGAGGACAGTAGTTTCAGGGGTTCACCTATCCTCCATGGCTACAGAAAGTCTAGAAAAAAAAAAAAAAAACTCACTGCCATCAAGTTGGATCTGACTCATAGTGACCCCTCCTCGGGTTTCTAAGGCACTGTCACTACGGAAGTAGATTTCCCAACCTTCCTTCCGAGGAGCAGCTGGTGGGTTTGAACCGACAGCTTTCTTCATAGAAGTTAAATGCTTTAGGCACTACGCCACCAGAGCTCCTGGAAAGTCTAGAGTCATTGAGAATTTGAAATTCTGTTCTGCATTTTCCCACGTTTGATCAGGATTCTTCTAAAGAGTCTTCGATCTATAATATGTTCAGTAATGGTAGCCAGGAACTATGCGTTTTTTCTGGTCTCGTGGCAAAGAAGGCAGTTGTTCATGAAGGTAAGTAGCCACACATTCCATATCCTCCTCCTATTCCTGACTCTCCTTTTCCTCTCTTGCTGCAGGTGAATACAGACCAATCCTTGTGCCTCATATGGCTTCCTGCAAGCTTGTAAGAACCCAAGCACTATACAATGAACTCAAAAAAAAAAAAAAAAATCACTGCCGTGGAGTCAGATCCAACCCATACCAACCCCTCCTTGGGTTTACGAGGCGTTATCACTACAGAAATAGATTGACCAACCTTCCTTCCAAGGAGTGACTAGTGGGTTTGAACCGCCAACCTTCTGGTTAGCAGTCAAATGCCTTAGGCACTATGCCACCACAGCGTCTATACTTTAGGGTCATAGTTTCATGAGGCTTCCCAGTTAACTGGCCTAATTCTAGGAAGTAAAAAAGAAGCACTAAACACATTAGGCCAGTTAACTAGGAAGCCCCATGAAATTATGACCCTAAACCTCCAAACCAAGGAACTCCCAAAAGGGGGACCAGGTTTGCTGGTCTGACAGAGCCTGGTGGAACCACTGAGATTATGGCCCCTAGCTGCCCTTCAGGTCTGGAACTGAACCCATACCTGTGGCTTCCAGCCAAACAAAACACAGACATATGAGTTAAACATTTACCTGAAGTAGATACACTCCCTGGAGAGAACAATCATAGGAGAAAGAAGGGCTGTTTATGCACAGGGAGACAGCTCAGGGGGCAGGAGTGCATGGAGGGATGGACACAGGGAAGAGGTAACTATGGAGAGGAACTGGGAGGGGAGCTGTTGCATTGGAGTAAATTGTAGTCAATGTCATGAGACAAAATGTATATGAACTCCTATATGGAAAGTGAATTTGCTCTGTAAATTTTCACCCAAATCACAATTTTAAAAAAAAACAACTCTGAAAAGGTATTTGGTTGTACATTAGCAGCCTTAGCAACTACTCACTTTTATTGTCATTGTTGTAAATATATTTATCATGAAACTCTGTAAATTCAACTTTTTACAGGTGTACAACTTATTGACAGCAATTACAATAATTGGCTATGAAACCTTACCATTAATCAATCCAACATTTCCATCACTCTTAATCCCCACTTTTCCCTCCCTCCCACCTTTTTTGATAACCACTAATAAACTTTGGTCTCTCTACGTTTGCCTTTTCTTGTCTTTTTATATAAATGAAGTCATAAAATATTTGTCCTTTTGTGATTTGCTTACTTCCTTTAGCATAATGTCTTCAAGCTCAAGGAGCTCTGGTAGCATAGTGGCTAAGGCACTTGACTGCTAACCAGAAGGCTGGCGGTTCAAACCCACCAGCCACTCCTCGGAAGGAAGGTTGGGCAATCCTACTTCCGTAGTGATACTGCCTCGGAAACCCAAGGAGGGGTCGCTATGAGTCGGGGCCAACTCGACGGCAAACAACAACAACATTGGCCTGTAGTATTCCACTGTATGTACCCCATTTTGTTTATCCATTCATCTGTTATTGGGCATTTAAATTGTTCCCTCTTTTTGGCTATTGTGAGTAATTCTGCAAAAAACAATGGTGTGCAAGTTTACTTTTGAATCTTTCAAGTCTTTGGGTATATATCTATAAGTGCAACCTACTTTGGTCATGTTGTCAGAAGGGACCATTCTCTGGAGAAGGATATCATGCTTGATAATATGGAGGGTCAATAAAAAAGGGGAAGATCCTCAACAAGATGGATTGACACAGTGGCAGCAATGATAAGCTCAAGTATACCAAAGATCATGGGCTGGCACAGGACTGGGCAGTGTTTCCTTCTGTTGTATATAGGGTTGCTACAAGTCGGAGACAACTCAACAACACCTAACAACAACATAACAACATGGTAGTTCTGTTTTTAGTTTTTTGAGGAACTGCCACACTGTTTTCTATAATATCTGTACCATTTGCATTTCCAGTAGCAATGGATAAAGATTTCAATTTCCCTACAACTCTGCCAACATCTGTTACTTTCTGGTTTGTTTGCCGCCCCCCCCTCCTAATCTTAGCTGTCCTAAACAAAACAAAATTTAAAAAAAAACCCTCACTGCCTTCGAGTCAATTTCGACTCACAGCGACCCCCTTTGGGTTTCTGAGATAGTAAATCTTTAAGGAAGTAGCTTGTCCAGTCTTCCTTCCATGGAGTGGCTGGTGGGTTTGAACTGCCAACCTTCTGGTTAGCAGTCAAATGCCTTAGGCACTAGTGAGAGTGAAATGGTATCTCATTACGGTTTTGATTTACATTCCTCTGATGGCTAATGACTCTGAGCATCTTTTCATATGTTTGGTAGATTTCCTCTTTGTTGAAATGTCTATTCAAGTCCCTTGCCCATTTTATAATTGGATTCTTTGTCTTCTTGTTGTTAATCTGTCAAAGTTTATATGTATTTTGGTTATTATATTCTCGGAAACTCAAGGAGGAGTCGCTATGAGTTGGGTCTGACTCGATGGCACATAACAACAACAACATGGTTTCCAAAGATTTTCTCCAAGTTGGTAGCTTGTATTTTCACTCTTTTGGTAAAGTTTTTGATGAACAAAATTTTTTAATTTTTATGAGGTCCCATTTATTTGTTTTTGCTGTTTGTGGAATCAGGAAAATTTTAATGAAGTAGTTTGCTTATATAACTGATTGTCTACTGCGTTGGAAGCTCCCACGACCAAGACCTCTGACATCCCCTATACCTAGCACCTATCTAGTACAGAACAAGCAGGCATTCAAGCATTTGTCCAAACACAAAATGCATACACTTCTTATAGCTTTGGGCTATAGTCACTGGTCCCCATCACAGAAGTTTGAGGGGAAAACTCTACAGATTCAGAAACATTAAGAAAAAGAAAAACACTCTGCTTTACTCCCAACTAAGTCTTTTTTACAAATCTGTTCTTTCACTAAATCTTTAATTTCCTGTGTATAAAAATAGAGAGACTAAATTTCTAGATGCCAAATCTGGCCTCTCAGACCTAATTCTGAAAATCTTAATCCATAGGCCTAAGTAGGAACTCTGGTAGCGTAGTGGCTAAGGCACTTGACTGCTAACCAGAAGGCTGGAGGTTCAAACCCACCAGCCACTCCTCAGAAGGAAGGTTGGGCAATCTACTTTCATAGTGATACCACCTTGTAAACGCAAGGAGAGGTCGCTATGAGTCAGGTCTGACTCGATGGCAAATAACAACAACAACAATAGGCCTAAGTGTGGCGCCGACTGAGTGCCAATGGAGCAACACTTAAGAGCTGGGCCACTAACCAAAAGGTTAACTTTTTGAACCTATAAAGCAATCTGCTCCTATAAAGATTACAGTCTAGGAAACCCTATGGAGTTCTACTCTGTCACATGGAGTCAGAATTGGAATCAACTCAATGACTCTAAACAACGGAGTGGGGCCTAAGCACCGTGGCGGTTTTTTTTTTTTTGTTTTTTTAATTCTGTAAGTGATTATGATGATCGGCAATGCATTCATGCAACAAATATTATGGCATGCAATAGGCACTGTAGGAGGTCCTCTAGGCATTTGACTGCTAACCAGAAGGCTGGCGGTTCAAACCCACCAGCCACTCCTCAGAAGGAAGACTGGGCAATCTACTTCCATAGAGATACTGCCTTGGAAACCCAACGATGGGTCGCTATGAGTCGGAATCGACTCAACGGCAGTGAGTTTGGTTTTTTCCTTTTTTTTTTTGATCCTCATGAAGCTGACCATGGAGCCAGGTTTGAGGATTGTGGACTAGGTGATCTGTCAAAGAGCTCGTTCTGCTCTATAAAAAGGAAGCCTCTGCTAAGTCCTCATCCTTGCCCTTGACAAAGTTTTACCCTGATATAAGCCACAGCAGAAATGGCCTAGTGCGTTGGTATGTTAGGGCTCTCAATAGGTACCAGGATAATCATGAGGGTATTGTCTGAGAAGCAGAACAGGGCATCTGAGCACTCATCACTTACAAACCCAAAATCTAATCAACCCACTAGGTACAAAACACCACAGTTCTTATTCTGTAGGAGAAATAAAAATCCACTCAACACATATTTATTATGGTTGCCCCACAGTATTGTGGACTCTAAAATCAGACAGATGTGGGTCCAAATCCCAGCTCTGCCACTTATAGGCTGAGAGACTGTGGGTTTACTCTCTCTAAGCCTTTGTCTGCTCATTTGTAAAATGAGGAAACAGGATTTCTGTTATTATAGCCATTATTACACAAAGTTGTATAAAACCTCTCCACTTTGCATCACTAAATTTGGTATTAAGAGAGATACAAAAAGTCTAGCACAGCATCTCCCCTACTGAAAGGCTTACATTCACTCAGCCAACAAGTATATATTAAGTCCAAGCAACTAATTGAGCATATTCATTACTGTGGAAGTAAGAGAGGTCCCTGTTTAAAGGGACTTACAATTTAGATGGTAAAAGTTAATATGCATAAATTAAATCACAGATACTGCACGCATAATATTGTGTTCAGCTCTAAACATTGCTTAAGTCAAAAAGAGGGAGACAAAGAGTTCCCCAGGGGTTGGAGCAAGACCCAGTAGCGACCTAATGGCTGGGAAGGATTTGGATTTATTCATGTTTTTAACACACACTGAGTGTCTGCTTGGGGCCCAGCACCAGTCTTACCAAGAGAGGTTTAATGAAATGCATCACCACCTCAAGGAGTTCACAGCTTCAGAAGACCAGCATCAACATAATAAGGTTCACAAGGGCTGTAAACTGCTAATGAAGCAGAGGTCAAGGACAGATTCAGAGGAAGCAGCATTTGAGCTGAACCTTTTAGGATAAGTAGACATTGTTGTTGGAAGGAAGACGGGGCAATCGGCAATCTACTTCCATAGTGATAATGCCTCGGAAACCCAAGGAGGGGTCGCTATGAGTTGGGGCCGACTCGATGGCACCAAACAACAACAACAACAGACATTGTTGTTGGTATGTATACCTTTTAGGATAAGTAGACATTGTTGTTGTTATGTGCCAAGTTAGACCGACTCATAGTGATCCCTCCTTGGGTTTCCGAGGCAGTATCACTATGGAAGTAGATTGGCCAACCTTCCTTTGGAGGAGTGGCTGGTGGGTTTGAACCGCCAGCCTTATAGAAGCAGAAAGACAGGACATTCCTAGTAGGGAAAACATGCAACAAATACAGCACAGAGGTAGAATGCAAATGGAATATAGGTGGCAGTGACAGGACTAGTCTGAACAGAGAAGGGAGTATATACTGTGAGCTAGTGAGCAGCACTGGTAGCATAGTGGCTAAAGCACTTGACTGCTAACCAGAATGCTGGCAGTTCAAACCCACCAGCTACTCCTCGGAAGGAAGGTTGGGCAATCCTACTTCCGTAGTGATACTGCCTCGGAAACCCAAGGAGGGGTCGCTATGAGTCAGGGCCGACTCGATGGCACATAACAACAACAACAACAGTGAGCAGCACATAACAACAACAACAACAAATGAGCAATAATGGTGTATGGGAAGATGAAGTCAGATGAGAAAGGGCCCAGCTCTGCCAATTCTATTAGGGAAAGGAGATCTACAAGAAACAGCTACACAATAATACAAGCCATGTGTGAACATGGGCAAAATCAGAGGATGGATAGATGACAGAGGGCTAAGAATGGTCAGAAGCAGGAGGTACGGATGCACAGGAAAACAAAGATGACATAAGGAGGTTAGGTGACAAAACACCTTAGCACGAGATGACAAGATTCACAAAATTGGTACACTCAACATACAAGAATGCTGGTGTTGCTGGGCGCCATCTAGTCAGTTCTGACTCATAGCGACCCCACTGTACAACAGAACGAAACACTACATACACCATCATCATAGTTGCTGCTATGTTTTAGCCCACTGTTGCAGCCACTGTATCAATCCATTTCATTGAGGGTTTTCCTCTTTTTCACTGACTTTACCAAGAATGATGTCCTTCTCCATGGACAGGTCCCTCCTGAAAACATGTCCAAAGTACGGGAGACAAAGTTTTGCCATCCTCAGTTCTAAGGAGCATTCTGGTTGTACTACTTCCAGGCATACAAGAAGATACTCCTTCAAATCCTTGTGAATCCATTTACGCACAGAGTAAATGGTGAATCCAGCCAGGGAAGAACAAGCCCAAATAAGAATCTCCTGAGACCAGAAAAGTCATCAATGGCTCTATCAGAACCCACCCTGAAATGACTAACCAGCCACCCCTAGTTTCAGCTGACAGGGAAGTCCCAGTCTGACCTCACAAGGCTGGCAGCTGATCCTTGGTGGGTGAGGAATTCCTCAGTTTCAACTTATTTCTTCAACTAATAAAGGGAAGAAGGGGCTGAATGGGAAGCATGTAGCTATCATGTGTTACATTGCATCAGTTAACAAATTACCTTATAAATAGCAGATACTCAAATGACTATGTTGTGAATAAGAAAAAGAACAAAAATAAAAGAAGAAAATCAATCCCTTTCAAAAAAAGAAGACTACAAATAAACTTCTGTTTGGAACATAAGTACTTTTTGACAAGTTCTTACTCTGGGATATTGGATAATGAAGGAGAAAATTATCAATATTTAATATAAAATTGAATATTTCATTCTGGCAAAGAATGAATACTCTGTGATCAGAATAAAACCACCAGAGAACAGAGATTGTTGAGTGAATGGAAACAACAATTCAGCTGAATAAATAACGCCCAAACAGACAGATAACATAACCAAATAGAAAACACAAAAAATCTCAAGTGCATATGGAAATTTAGTATAATAAAGATAGTATTTAAATTCAGTGAAGGGAAAATTGATTTATTAGTAAGTGATGTCGGGACATCCAAACAGTCATTTATAAAAATATATAATTTGATCAGTACCTCAAAGCATTTACTAGGATAAATTTCAAATGAATAAGAGCTCTTAAAAATAAGTAAGTAGGCTAAGTTAGGATAGCTCTTTAGCCCAAATTAGTACCTTGAGGGAGGAGGTCACTGGGCCTGCAGGCTGGGGACCACAGTTGCAGACGACATCAAGCTCAATTGGCACGGCATTTAAAAAACAAAAAAAAGAAAGAAACTCACTACCATCGAGTCGCTTCCGACTCATAGCAATCCCCCCTTGGGTTTCTGAGGCAGCATCTCTATAGAAGTAGATTGCCCAACCTTCCTTCTGAGGAAGAGCTAGTGGGTTTGAACTGCCAGCCTTCTGATTAGCAGTCAAATGCCACAACATGATATACAAAAATATTGCTTCAGTGAGTAGTGACTGGGGTTTTAAAAGCTTGCAAGGGGCCATCTAAGTGGCAACTATTGGTCTCTACTCAATTGGAACAAAGAAGAGTGAAGAAAATCAAAGACAAATGAAAACAGTCCAAAGGAATAACATACCATGAGAACCTCAATCTATATGACCCTGAGACCAGAAGAACTAGATGATGCCCAGCTACCAATGCCAATGACTCAAAAAAAGGATCAAAACTGGAGATCCTGTATAGAGTGAGAGAAAAATGTGGAACAAAACTCAAAATCATAAAAAAGACCATGCCTATTGGTCTGATAAAGACTACAGCCCCAAGTCACCCTTCAGGCCCTGAATGATCTCACTTCCATGGCTTAACTCTCAGCCAAACAACAGACAGGCCTATGAGCTAAACACTTGCACCAGGGAGATGCACTCCTTAGAAAAATCAACCATGCGCGATCAGAAGGGCAGCCTTTGCACAAGAAGAAATGTAGGAAGGCACAAACGCATATACAAGAAAGACACAGAGAAAGAATAAACACAGAGAGGAAGTGGGAGGTGAGATGTTACCCTGTGGAGAATGTAACCAGTACCACAAAACATAATGTGTATATGAACTATTGAAGGTAAAATGAAACTGCTTTGTAAAATTTCACTCAAATCACAGTACGAAGTTAAAATAAATAAGTAAAACCACTCAAATACTACAACATGGGTGAATTCCTTTATATTCCACAAATGAGAAAGACCTTGTTATACTTTAAAAAAAAAGAAGCAAATTATTATTAATAACATATTTCTTTGTGACAATGTTATTATAGTTATGTATAGACTTATCTTTACCTTTAGGACATACACATGAAGTATTTAGTGATGAAATACCATAATGTCTACAATATACTTTCAAATGGCACAGCCAAACTGTATGCATGTATATAATGAGATTAATGCAAATATAGGAAAATTGTTAAAAATTAGAGGCTAGGCCCCACAAGAGCAGTATATTATTGAGGACCTCTGGTGGCATAGTGCTAAGGCATTTTACTGCTAACCAGAAGGCTGGCAGTTCAAACCCACCAGCCACTCCTTGGAAAGAAAACTGGGCAATCTACTTCCGTAGAGATACTGCCTCAGAAACCCAAGGAAGGGTCGCTATGAGTCGGACCAACTCAAATAGAGTGAGTTCTTTTTTTTTTCAATACCTGTGGTTATAATCGCATTTGGGACATAGGCTCTTTGTTATGTCAATGAGGAAGTATTTTGTTGTTGTTGTTGTTGTTATGTGCCGTGGAGTCGGACCTGAATCACAGCGACCCCTCCTTGGTTTTCCGACCCCTCCTTGGTTTTCCGAGGCAGTATCACTAAGGAAGTAGATTGCCCCATCTTCCTTCCAGAGGAAGTATTAGTGTATTAGTATGTTGTTGTTGTTGTTTGCCGTCGAGTCAGCCCCGACTCATAACGACCCCTTCTTGGGTTTCCAAGGCAGTATCACTATGGAAGTAGGATTGCCCAACCTTAGGCACTATGCTACCAGAGCTCCTTGTGTATTAGTATAGGGTGTGGGTTTTTTTTTTTTTTTTTCTTTTCTTTTTTAATTGTGATTTGGGTAATAAATTTACAAAGCAAATTCACTTTCCAAACAGCAGTTCACCTACACTTTGTCTCATGACATTGACCACAATTTACCACAATGCAACAGCTCCCCTCCTACTTCCTCCCAAGAGTTACCTCTTCCCTGTGTCCATCCCTCCATGTACTCCTGCCCCCTGAGCTGTCTCCCTGTGCATAAGCAGCTCTTCTTTCTCCCATGATTGTTCTCTCCAAGGAGTGTTATCTACCTCAGGTAAATGTTCAACTCATATGCCTGTCTATTGTTTGGCTGGAAGCCACAGGCATGTGTTCAATTCCAGACCTGAAGGGCAGCTAGGGGCCATAGTCTCAGTGGTTCCACCAGACTCTATCAGACCAGGAAACCTGGTCTCCCCATTTTTTTTCTCCAAATGATTTTGAGTTTGTTCCACATTGTTCTCCCTTTCTATCCAGGATCTCCTACATAGATCCTCTTCCAAGTGGTTGACAGTAGTAGCTGGGCACTATCTAATTCTTCTGGTCTCATAGTTGTATAGGCTGCAGATTGGATGGTGTACCAGTTGCTAGGACTAAATGTTTCCATGAATTTTTTGGTTTTCTTCATTCTTCTTTGCTCTGGATGAGGAGAGACCCATCCTTGCATGTTGATGGCAGCTTGGAAGCTTTTAAGATCCCAGTTGCTACTCGCCAAAGTAGGAGGTAGAACAATGTTTTGTGTAGTATGTTATGCCAATTGAGCTTGATGTCCTCTGTGACTATGGTCAGTTTAGGGTGTGTTTTAAATCAATCTCTCTTGAGATATAAAAGAGCAGATTAAGCAAGGAAATAAGCATAAACAGAGGGGAAGATACACACCACATGATCTCCAAGAAACCTAGGAAAACAAACTGTAAAGACAAGAACCTTCCCCACCCATCCCCCTAGAGCAGAGAATGAAAGTCTTCCCCTAGTGATGGCGCTTTGAATTCAGACTTCTAGCCTCCTAAACTAACCAGTTCAAACCCACCAGCCACTCCTCAGAAGGAAGGTTGGGCCATCTACTTCCGTAGTGATACTGCCTCAGAAACCCAAGGAGGGGTCGCTGTGAGTCAGATCCAACTCCACAGCACATAACAACAACAACAAACTGTGAGAAAATTAATAGCTGTTTACTAAAACCACAGCAATATCTACAGCAGCACTAGATAACTAAGACATGTGGTCATCACAATGGAATACTGCACAGTTGTAAAAAGTAATACAGACGAGCTCCACACACCTACTCGAATTATTTCCAGAACAGATTGTTAAGTGAACAAAAACCAGCATAGAGAAAATACACAGACCTTAACCAAGTGAAGAAGGTTAACATCCCCAGAAATAAGACAAACTAGTACAAGCCTCCTGATACGATGCACTAAGGTCACAGCATCATATCTATAACATTCTCACACCAAATGTTAATCTTGAATTTAATCATGAGGAAGTATCTGGAAAACCTCAAATGAGGGACACAAGACAACTGGCCTGCATTCTTCAAAAATGTCAATCAACCATATAAGATCAAAAGGGCAGGTTGCCTAGGGATAAAATTCAGATGACAGGAAAGGATAGGAAAGAAGGACAAATGAAAATAATAAGCATAAGGAGGACGTGGGAAGAGCGCTGTTACATGGTGGGTACTGCATTCAGTGTCAAGATCCAGAACATGTTATGAACAGTTGAATGAAAAAACAATTTGCTCTGTAAATCTTCACTCAAATCACAGTAAAACACGTTTTTAAAAAATGTCAAGTTCATGAATTTGACTGCTAACCAGAAGGCTGTCAGTTCAAACCCACCAGCCACTCCTCAGAATAAAGACTGGGCAATTTACTTCCATAAGAAAAAACTATTTCAAGGCTCCCTGAAGCAGAGTTGATTCCAGGTCTGGGTTAGGAAATGCATAGGTCAGCCTACGTTATCTTGAAGGAGCCTTAGTAGTGCAACAGTTAAGTGCTCAGCTACTAACCAAAGGTTGATGGTTCAAGCCAACACCCAACAACAACGAGGATATCTTGATGTGCCAGAAAGTGAGAAAGCCATAAAAATTAATGGGAAAAAGAAAAAGAAATGGGGTCATGTCAAAAGGACACAGGAATCATCCTGAAGAAAATGACCTATCAAATAAATGTAGTTGTTGTTTTAAGTTGCTCTCAAGTTGATTCTGACTCATGGTGACCCCACATATGCAGAGTAGAACTGCCCCCACGAAGTTTTCAAGGCTGTGATCTTTTGAAAGCAGATTGCCAAGACTTACTTGCAAGGAACCCCTGGGTGAGTTTGAACCACCAACCTTTCAGTTAGTAGACCAGAACTTAAATATTTGCCTCAAATAACTGCAAATAATTGAAACATTAAATAATCCACAACTGTTTTATTAGGAGTCCCTGTATGGTGCAGTTCACGTACTTGGCTGCTAACTGAAAGACTGGAGGCTCATGTTCGCCCAGAGGCACCTCAGAAGAAAAGACTGGAGACCTACTTAAAAAAAATCAGCTTTAAAAACCATACAGAGCACAGTTCTACTCTGACAAACATGGGGTCACCATGAGTCAAAACTGATTCTATAGCAACTGAACCAAAAAACCAAAAAACCAAACACCCTGCCGTGGGGTCAGATCCGACTCCTAGTGACCCCTCTTTGGGTTTCCAAGGCGCTATCACTACGGAAGTAGATTGCCCAACCTTCTTTCCAAGGAGTGGCTGGTGAACCCCCAGCCCTCTGGTTAACAGTCAAACACCTTAGGCACTACACCACCAGAGCTCCCTCTATAGCAACTAGTTACGGGAAATTTCATGATGACTCTTGGGTGGGTGGGGGGTGGCTCCAGAATGTGGAATGTCCTATAGGATAAATGAGACAGTTTTGTCAAAGTCAAAGACACAGAGGAATAAAAGTATGGGGAGTCTGCTCTAGACGAGAGCTAAATCAAAATAACCTAATGCAACACAGGGCCAGCATTTGAATCCTGATTCCAACAAGGCAAGTGTTAAAAAGAGATATACTTGAAAATAATTGAGAAAATTGAAAGAAGGGCTGAGTATACTTTTTTCTTAGTTTTCTTAGTTGTGTAAGAAAGTGTCTTTTTTTTGGAGATGCACATTGAAGGATGTGGGTTGCGAAATAATGTGGTCATGTCATCTACGTTCTTTAAAATACTTCAATAAAATAAGGAGGAGGGGAATGGAGTAAAGCAAATATGGCAGAATCTTGTTAACGACTGAGTCTTGGTATTTGATGAGGGTTCATTATTTTATTCTCTCTACTTTTCTATATTTTATAATTTTCTCATAATAAAAATTTTTTAGAAATACATTTCCCAAAGAGCTAGTACATGCATAGCACAATGCCACATTGGTTTCTGAAGGGCTCTTTACTTTTTCCAATAATTAAATTTAAGATTTATTGACAATCTGTGTGGCATAGTAATAATTATAACAGTAATTCTTACTTTGTTATGTGTCCATCAGATAATTTATTTCACTTTTTATCACTGGTTTTTATTAAACATTGATGATATCTGAAAGCACTGCTTCTGAACATTTATTATTATCATTAGAAGACTATTTTATCGCAACAACAGATTATATGTATCTTGCTTTACACTGTTTTAATTTTGCTAATCATTGTAGCGGGGCAAAAATGCCAGTGAAAAATCTTAAAACACTCAATGGGAGCTGTTCTACTTAAATATACCTTGAAATTAATTCTTTTGTAAAGTGAGGAAGTCATTTGCAATTATAGTAATCACCCTAATTTAACTGTTGGTAAATGCCTACTTTTAAATACTAGGCTGTCTTAAAAGGTTCACCTGCATTGTAATATGTTTGATCCAAAGTGTCTGAACTACTTAGAAACGGATTGTTCCATCCAAACTGTAAATACTCAGCTATTGCTTCAGTTAGGAATCAATTTGTTAACCGTTTGCATCACCCAGTTAACATTTACTAAGTACTTAATATATGGCAGACCCTACACAGGCTACTCCCTCATCTTACAAATGCATATATTGAGACTCTAAGAAAATTATTTACCCAAACTAATCAAAACAAAAGCTAATAAATGACTAAGCCATTGTCAGTCCGAGATCCCCCTCTGTAAAATGAGGATGTCATACCTGTCAATACCAGCTATGAGAATGAAGGCAGGTCAACTGGCCTCTGTTTCCTCATCTAAAAAATTAGGAGACTAAGCTAAATCTCTCAAACTCTGTGAACCAGTCAGTCTACTTCTCAAAGGCAGTTTTGAATTGGGGAGAGCGACCCTAAAGCATTCTAAGTTAACATTTAACTTGGAATAGCAGTAAGAAAGGCATCTTACTATACTCCCTTGACTTGGCTCTGCAGTGATCTTTTAGCTGAGCTCCTCAGGCGGAATTCTTCTTGAGAGATACAGGTAAATGTGTAAGGGGTCTTTTCAGAAGCTACATCCAAGAGATATGAACATTGGGATTAGGGAGCAGAGGCATCAACACTTTTGGTAGCAGCAGATTCCTGAAGAATGCAGTGGGTATGGAAAAGACAAGGAATGAGTTTGGAAATTATATATGAAGAACTATAAAAAACCGAACCCACTGCCATTAAGTCAATTCTGACTCATAATGACCCTACAGGACAGAGTAGAACTGCCCATAGGGTTTTCAAGGCTGTAAATCTTTACAGAAGCAGACTGCCGCATCTTTCTCCCATGGAGAAGCTGGTGGGTTCAAACAGTATAGGGCCTTTTGATAAGCAGCCCAATACTTTAAACACTGTGCCACCAGAGTTCCTATATGAAGAATATATGCAGAGAATTAGTTGTTAAAAGGTATGAAAGTCTTAAAAATTTCAAAGGACTCTCTCCCAGTTTGCTGCACTAGACTACCAATTCTTTCTGTCTCCCCATCCGTAAACAAGCTGAATGACTGCACAATTTTCCATCATTTGGAGGAACCATCACTTGCATAATGATTCCTCTATTGTGAGCTGTCTTGCTTTTCACTGTTACAAATAAAACTGTGATGAATATAAAGATACAAAGCACAAATTTTTTAAAATCAGTTTAGGCTATTAATTTAGCATAAACTCCAATAGATAGAAATTATTTGGTTAAAAGGTATAAAACATTGACGGATCTTGAGATTATATATAAATGCATTTTATAAAAATATATTTATACAATGCATAAGTATATTAAACAAATACTTTATATATTTATTGTATATATGTACATGTATATTTTTTCCCAGATTACTTTAAGAGGTTGTGCCAATTTTGCACTCCTACTGACAGCACAAGGGACAGACCTAGCTGTTCTTTTATACACAAGATAGGTTGACATTTGTCACTGTGGCCACATACCAACATTTTCCACCTGATGCCTCCCCTGCTCCATCTACTTCCTTTACAACAAGCCAAGGATCCCTTGTATATTGCACTATTGAAGTCTTCACAGGACAATCCTAGGCAATTCCAAGCATCTCTGTAAATCCCCTTATCTGAAAAGAATACTTTTTGCTACCCCTCAATACATAAAGACAAACAGAAATTCCTTAGCCCTGGCCATTAAGTGCTCTGGGATACAAGAGAAAGCCAGAATTACATAAAGAATTAGGTAGACTTTCAAACAATTTTTAGTAAAGGAAGAAAAAAGGTCATGCAAGTAGGCTCCTGCTACTTTTTGAGATTGACTGAACCCTCTTCATAATTTTAAAATAAAAAATGAACAGCAGCAGTTTAAGTTCTTTGTTTCTTTTTCTGCTATTTGTTATTGTTTTGCTTTTTAGCTTTTGTGCAATATGGAATAAACCCAACATAGAGATTTCAGTTTTATCTATACAGAAGCTAAAAGCAGGGACTCCCTGTAGTGTAGTGATTTGCTATTACATGGTCCTTTTATTAAAGGAGCTCTGGTAGCATAGTGCCTAAGGCACTTGACTGCTAACCATAAGGCTGGCGGTTCAAACCCAGCAGCCACTCCTTGGAAGGAAGGTTGGGCAATCTACTTCTGTAGTGATACCACCTCGGAAATACAAAGAGGGGTCACTATGAGTCAGATTCGACTCAATGGCAGTGAGTTGAGTGCCTCTATTCTACAAGGAACTCTGATGGTGCAATGGTTAAGGCATTTGGCTGTTAACCAAAAGGTCAGCAGTTTGAACACATCAGCCACTCAGCAAGAGAAAGATGAGGCAGGCTGCTTCTGTAAAGACTTATACCTTTGGAAACCCTATGGAGCACTTCTACTCTGTTCTACAGGATTACTATGAGTCCAAATTGACTCAATGGCAGTGGGTTTTTATTTTGTCCTTCTAATCATAGTCTGGTAACTCCCACAAAATGATCGGGTGGGCCTATGCACATAGGTGCTTATGGCCCACCAAGGAAACTGGACAACCTGGTAATAATGCAAAGAAGATACATGGAACCCTTGCAGAAGGGAGCTAAACAAATAAGGTGGATGGAACCCCTGCAGGAGATTGGTCAGTTTTGTCATCCTACTAGGCCTAAAGGAACCCAGTGTCAGTGGCTGAGGGGAAAGGATCCCACTACCATTAAGGAGAAGAGCCAGGAATGGAGAGCATCCTTTGGAAGCAAGGATCCTGTGCTAACAACTTCCTAGACCCAGGAGACAGAAGGAGAGAAAGCTCTAACACTAGAGCCAGTGTGAAACTGCAAGAAGTGGTAGCAAGCACAAGCAGCGTCCAGCAGAAGAGAAACTGCAGCAGCAAAATCAGGAGATTGGCTCAAGATGGCGTGATGAGCTTCCTGGTCCATGGAACAAGGCAGCTATAGTGGGCTTGCCAACCCATGAAGCTAGAGCTGAGAGTCTTTGGGCAGGAGGCTTCCTGGTGGAGCGGGGTGTCTCCAAGCACTTACCAGCAGAGTTAAAGAGCTTTGTAACACTTGCTGGAACAGGGCAGACAACAGGGCTTAGCGTCTAGGGCCAAGGGCTGAAAGAGAGGCCTAAATTTGGGTAAGGCCAATAAGAAAACAGTCCTGTTGAAGAACTGTATCCTGGGTGGTTTCTGTTACTTCTAAGTTGATCCTGATCCTGAACTGTATTCTCCTGGTTCTCTAATAAACCTCATAATCATGAGAATGGGCTGTGAGTTCTGTGTGAACCCAGCAGAGAAGTAGACAGTGCTGTAGGACGGATGGTTGGTGTCAGAATTGATAAAATGGTTGAAGAATGGAGGTATGTCTGACTTCCACCTCATAGGAATGAGCTTTGGGCTAATGATTATGGTGATTCTCTCTCCTCCCCCTGAAGTTAAATGAGGTCTGATACTTTGCCATTTTTACACACACTCCATACAGTTCTCAGGGAAACACAGCACACAGCTTCAATGCCTGCATAGCTATGTCTGCAGAGTAAATCCTTCTCTATTAATCAAGTCCTATGTTACCTTTTTTTGGGAGCTCTGGTAGCATAGTGGCTAAGACACTTGCCTGCTAACCAGACGGCTGGCGATTCAAACCCACCAGCCACTCCTCGGAAGGAAGGTTGGGCAATCCTAATTCCGTAGTGATACTGCCTCAGAAACCCAAGGAGGGGTCGCTATGAGTTGGGTTTGACTCGACGGCACATAACAACAACAACAACATTACCTTTTTTAGACAAGCACCTCCCAGACCCCATTTCCAAACTGGAGGATGGTAAGAACTCTCTGGAATGCCTGGATAGGTTTGTGCCAAACCTCTCACTGCTCTTCTTCGATTGGCTAGTGGAGTATTTCCCACTCATGAACCCTGAGCAGCCCATCTTCTGGTTATTATGATGGTGAAGTGTTTGTTTCTAGCTATTTCTTTAAAAGTAAAACATTCTGTGAGGACCCAGAAATAAGTAGCTAATAAAATTATATGATATAAAAGGGTCAATTCATCAAGAAGATGTAACAATTATAAATATATATGCAACTAACAACAGAATTCCAAAATATATAAAGCAAATATTGACAGAATTGAAGGGCAAAATAGACAAGTCTACAGTAACAGTTGGAGACTTCAGTACACTACTTTCAATAATGGACAGAACATCTAGAAAAAAAGATCAATAAAGAAATTGACTTGAACACTATGAAACAACTAGACCTAACAGATTTATATAGAACACTCTACCCAACAATAGCTCAAAATACATTCTTCTATACGCATAAGAATCATCCTCCAGGATAGGACATATGTTAGGTCACAAAACAAGTCTCAGCAAGTTTAAAAAGGTTGAAAACATAGACAGATCTTCTACAACCACAATGGAATGGAACTAGAAAGTAACAGAAATTAGTATCTCTAGCTCCCAAAATGCAGCAGATGACAACAAAATTATCATATATCATCACTGTTCTATGACTTATCATATCTTCAAGACAAGTGGTTCATCTCCTGAGGTCCTAGGATTCCCCACAAACTTCCTCAAAGGGTCCACGGACCCCCCAAAATAACATGCCAAATTCACTGTTAATAGGCAGTTTTCTGAGGAAAGAGGCAAAAGCTTTCATCAGATTTTCACAAGGACTATGAATCAAAAGAACTGAGTGTCCTCCCAAAGAAGAGCTCTGACTCATCTTCACTAAGAACATGCCCCCACCCCTAACTCAATCTCTGCACAGCCCTGGGCACACAGTGAGTGTTCAATAAATACAGAACAAATAAAACACTACCCATTGACTCATATAACTATTCAAAGAAATGCAATTATATCAAAACCCAAACCTGTTGCCATCAAGTCAATTCTCATTCGTAGCAATCCCATATGATGGAGTAGAACTGCTCCAGAGGATTTCCCTCTGGTGATGCAGTGGTGAAGGCACTCAGCTGCTAACCAGAAGGTCAGTGGTTTGAACTCACCAGCTGCTCCATGGGAGAAAGATGAGGCAATCTACTTCTGTAACGATTTACAGCCTTGGAAACCTGAAGGTCCTATAGGGTCACTATGTGCTGGAACTGATTAGATGGCAGTAGGTTTGGATTTTAGGGGTTTTAATTTTTATGAGAGCAGATCACTAAATCTTTGCTCCCACAGAGCAGCTGGTGGGTTCGAACTACCAACCTTTCCATTAGCAGCTAACTCTGAACCATTATGCCACCAGGGCTCCTTAGCACAGCGCCTAACCATCCACCACTACCAGCCATTGCCATCAAGTCAATACAACTAATAACAATCCTATAGGACAGAATAGAACTGTCCCATAAGGTTTCCAAGTCTGTAAATCTTTGCAGAAGTAGACAGACTGCCATCTTTCTCTTGCTGGGTGGGTGATGAGCTCGAACCCATCAGTTACCAGCCAAGTGCTTTAACCACTGTGCCACCAGGGCTCCTCTTGATTATACATAAGAGATCTATAAATACTAATTAATCATGCTGGAAAAACTGTAAAGGCTTGATTATTTTTTCCTTATGAAGAATCAACTGTAATAGCAGTAAGATGAAGTACTTGCTAAGCAACTGGTATTGGCAAAACATTTCACAATCTTTTTATCTATATCTTCCATAATAACATTATGAAGAAGGCAATAAGACATGATATGCCCAGTGCCTGTGGGAATCAATAAATACTTACTGACTGATGCATGGTAAGAAAGAGGAAGCAAAAGAGGAATGCATGGGCTTGCTCATAGTCAGATGCCAAGAGGCCATGATGGATCTCTAAGGCTCCCAGGAAAGGATGGAAGCCCTGCTTTGTCTTGACTTATACACAAGCTTGGCCAGGCAGCTTTTATTGCACACAACCTTCCTAGAAGGACTGGAAGACTACAGCCTCAATGACTGTCCCCAGTGGAGCTCTTGGTAGGAAGGGAATTAATTCAGAATTTTCAGTCCGAAAAGATACGTTGACGGCACCAATCTCTCTATTTATTCCATGGAGCACAACAGCACATTTGTCCATCAGTGGTCTCAACAACGTGGCTGAACGGCAAGGAGGAGAGCATCCAGCAGTCCTAGCTGAAATGTGGCTGGGAATCTTGAGTTCTGATCAGCCAGCACCTCTAACATGTCACTTGACTTCTCCATGTCTCCTTCCCTTCTCAAACAAAGAGAGCTAGGGTACTGAGTTCATGTCTCTCTGTCTAGAGAAAGAAAAACTAATGCTAAATTATCTGACAAGAGTTCACCCATTTAAATAAAAAAAAAAAGCTACCAAGAAGCCAGCACTAAAGTGTCAGATGAGGCTGCAATCCATTAAGCAGCAGCAAGTAAATCTACACACAAATCCAGTGATTACTACCTGACACTAATCTGATAAAGACAAGACCAATGTATGGAAACCTGTGATATCTGGAGAGACAGCCGATGCAAACAGAACAAAATGCATAAAATTAGCTCCTGTCCCCAAGAAACCAAAGCCAGCATTTTCTGATTATTAGATTATACCCTAGAAAATGGATTAATGCTGTCCACAGGGGCACTTTTAACTCTGTTCTTTCTCCCTGGTGCTGTGGGATATAAATTTATCTGCAAGCAGCTTCATGAGAGCCCAAGTACCTTAAGAAATGAAATGGATTTAACTTCAATTCAGAAAATGGAACAAAGGTTGCCTCTTTCTCCAAAGCTGATGAAAACTATGCTTATCCAAAAAGTAGACCACAGATACATGTAGGAACATCAAAGAATATGGCGGGGGGGTGGGGAGGGTGGAGAAGGTCTCTGAGGAAACCATACTTATTAAAGAGGATACTATTCTTTGGGGGAAAATATCAGGCAAGAGAAGCTGTCTTCATATCACGCACAATAACTTCTAAGACACCCATCCATCCTGAATCTGTACCAAAGTCAAAAAATCAGAATGCAAATTTGTTAAACCAGCAACCTTATCTGCCCTCTGCATGCCCAGGTGTCTTTTCCCTATGGAGTCATCTCTGAAATATAATAAATATATTTGAAAGAAAACCTCACAGTATCCACAGTTGTCCCTTACTAACATTGATGCCAAAGTAACATATCACAACTGTGTCTAAGTAACATATCACAACTGTGTCAACTGTGTTCTGAGCTTTCATTGGAGAAAATACAGGATTGAACAATGACAGGCAAACAGTAGGTGCTGAATGAAGTAAATACCCTAGGTATGATGATACCAAGGACTAAAGAAGAAACCCAAGGAGGAAAAAGTCACCCTCTGGGTGACCTAGGAAAGTATATCCCATAGATGGGATTAGTTGTCCATGTAAATTTACCAGAAGGTAGCCTGTTCTGGACACAGGATTAAGGGCTCTCCCACAAGGCATCAGAAAACAGTCAATTAAAATGTGATCTGAGTGTGGAGTGTCCCTAAAAGTCAGAACTGCAAAGGAAGACAGCAATACAGCGGCCAGCACACTGAACAAAGCAGTCACCTAGCTTCTGGAGAAGGTGGCCCTGGGTGTGACATAGATCATATACTTCTGGAGATAAGGGCTCAGCTTCCTCCTGATGAAGGCCAATTGCAATTTCTTATCCTCTACAAACTACCTTCAAATTTCTATGTGACATTCTGGGAAAATTCAGGCATCAGTGAGAAATGTCCTGTGTAAAGACTAGAACAGGTTCTCAGAATTTAAAAACTTCATACCTCCCATTGGAACTGAATAAACTGACAATCTTGGTAATGAGTCAGTTTCTTTTTTTCTTTTTAATTGTGATTTGGGTGAAAGTTTATAGAGTAAATTGCTTTTCCATTCAATGATCCAAATTGTTTTATGACATCTACTGCAATCCCCACATTACAGCATTTTTCCCACTTTCTCCCTGCACCCATCCCTTCCTTTCAATCTTATTTCCCAACCTCTCTCATCTTCCTAGCTCCATCCCTGGGCAAATGCTGTCCTCTTGACCTCATACGTTTGATTGTTCTAATGAGTGCATTGTTGTTGTTGTTGTTATGTGCCATCGAGTTGGACCCGACTCATAGCGACCCCTCCTTGGGTTTCTGAGGCAGTATCACTACGGAAGTAGATTG